>NC_091629.1:75824584-76137203 GCF_027580195.1 Bos mutus | reverse complement strand
AAATGGCAACCCACTCCAGTGTTCTTGCCTGGAGAATCCCAGGGATGGGGGAGCCTGGTGGGCTGCCGTCTGTGGGGTTGCACAGAGTCGGACATGACTGACGTGACTTAGGAGATAAATACTTATCTTCTCAAATATTCTTTGGGCTGTTTTTAACACCTCACTGTTTCTCTCAGTAATTAATGAGTTGAACAAATCTCTGACATGTGTTCATTTTATATTTGCCTGTGCATTATTATGTTATCTTTTGAAAACTACACTTTAACAATAGTATGGAATTTTCATCAGCCAAGCAGGAGAATTGAGCTTAGTATTTGATTCTGAGAAATAAAGCAAAGTGAATTTTTTACCCAATATTTTGGAGTATAATTCACAGCCTCCACTATCTTCTCAAATTCTGAGAGGAAATAAATTTCCTTGCCATGTTCTTTTGATGGGGAAGAAAGGATATAAATCTACCAGTAGCCTTCTAACTTCTTTCTGTGCACTTATAAAAGCCTGATCTATAATCTGTAGGATTGAAAGGATGATACTTAACTACCAGGTTTGGCACAGATGGTAGCAGTGGCAAAGTAGTGAGGCTAGAGCCAAAGATTTGTTGTGAGGGCAAAGCACACAGGTCAGAGCTCATGTCAAAATGTTTCCCTGAGAAATAACTCAGACTGAGTGCTCACTGATATGCTAGAATTCCAACAGAATCCTTGAATGGTGTTCAAGTGTGATTTGATCTGGTTCTTGACATATACAATATAATCAGATGAAACATAAATTGTGTCTAGTAAATTAAATTTATTTGTAAATATATATGCCCTTTATTATACTTAGTTTATCTATTATTCATTGTATATACACATATAGGCACACACATATTTGTGTGTGGTTCCCACATATCCAGAATCCAGAAAATGATGTTAAAATAGAATTTTGTCTAGAATAAGGGCATGCAGGTTTTGAGAGAGATTCTGTCTTCTAACAAAAGTCCTTGAATGGTGTAACATCTTATTTCATTGCTTAAAAGCCTCTTATTCTTAATTGTTTTCTTAGTTAAGAATTAAGGATTTAAGGAATAAAATAGTTCAATCTTAAAATATAACTAATGTTAAGAAATCTAGATGGAATATCTAGAATTTAAAGGATTTTTTCCCCACTAATATGCAATCATATGAATTATAGCACAGAAGCTGAATTCAGAACAAGAAGAGTTCGGTTATATTTTTAGTTCATCTATTTATTGATTAATCAGTAGTTCAAAGCTTATTATTAATGAATTTTTTTTAATGCAAGCTACAGTGATATGCTAGAGATATAAGATGGGTTAGAAAATAACTTTTCAGTTATCTGTTGTTATATAACCATTCATCCCAAAACTTTGTGGCTTAAAGCAACGATTGTCTTCAGCTCAGTTCAGTCACTCAGTCCGAGTCTTTGCAACCTCATGGATTGAAGCACGACAGGCTTCCATGTCCATCACCAGCTCCCACAGTTTACTCAAACTCATGTCCATTGAGTCGGCAATGACATCCAACCATCTTATCCTCTGTCCTCCCCTTCTCCTCCCATCTTCAATCATTCCCAGCATCCGGGTCTTTTCCAATGAGTCAGTTCTTCACATCACGTGGCCAAAGTATTGAAATTTCAGCTTCAGCATCAGTCCTTCCAGTGAATATTCAGGACTGATTTTCTTTAGTATTGAATGGTTTGATCTCCTTGCTGTCCAAGGGACTCTCAAGAGTCTTAGTCTTCTCCAACCACACAGTTCAGAAGCATCAGTTTTTCGGTGCTCAGCTTTCTTTATAGTCCAACTCTCATATCCATACATGACTACTGGAAAAACCATAGCCTTGACTAGACAGACCTTTGTTGACAAAGTAATATCTCTGTTTTTAATATTGTATCTAGGTTGGTCATAACTTTTATTCCAAGGAGCAAGCATCTTTTACTTTCATGGCTACAATCACCATCTGCAGTGGTTTTGGAGCCCCCCAAAAATAGTCTGTCATTGTTTCCACTGTTTCCCCATCTATTTGCCATGAAGTAATGGGACCAGATGCCAGATCTTAGTTTTCTGAATGTTGAATTTTAAGCCAAGCTTTTCACTCTCCTCTTTCACCTTCATCAAGAGGCTCTTTAGTTTTTCGCTTTCTGCCATAAGGGTTGTGTCATCTGCATATCTGAGGTTATTGATATTTCTCCCAGCAATCTTGATTTCAGCTTACTCTTCATCCAGCCCAGCATTTCTCATGATGTACTCTGCATATAAGTTAAATAAGCAGGGTGACAATATACAACCTTGACATACTCTTTCTCCTATTTGGAACCAGTCTGTTGTTCCATGTCCAGTTCTAGCTGTTGCTTCCTGACCTGTATACAGATTTCTCAAGAGGCAGGTCAGGTGGTCTTGTATTCCCATCTCTGTCAGAATTTTCCACACTTTGTTGTGATCCACACAGTCAAAGGCTTTGGCATAGTCAGTAAAGTGGAAGAGATGTTTTTCTGGAACTCTTTTGCTTTTTTGACAATCCAGCAGATGTTGGCAATTTGATGTCTTGTCCCTCTGCCTTTTCTAAATCCAGCTTGAACATCTGGAAGTTCATGGTTCACATACTGTTGAAGCCTGGCTTGGAGAACTTTGAGCAGTACTTTACTAGCATGTGGGATGAGTGCAATTGTGCATTCTTATGAGCATTCTTTGGCATTGCTTTTCTTTGGGATTGGAATGAAAACTGACCTTTTCCAATCCCATGACCACTGCTGAGTTTTCCAAATTTGCTTGCATATTCAGTGCAACACTTTCACAGCCTCATCTTTTAGGATTTGAAAGAGGTCAAATGTAATTCCAACACCTCCACTAGCTTTGTTCATAGTGATGCTTTCTAAAGGCCCACTTGACTTCACATTCCAGGATGTCTGGCTCTAGGTCAATGATCATACCATCATGATTATCTGGGTCACGAAGACCTTTTTTTCTGTAGTTCTTCTGTGTATTCTTGCCACTTCTTCTTAATATTTTCTGCTTCTGTTAGGTCCATACAATTTCTGTCCTTTATTGTGCCCATCTTTGCATGAAATGTTCCCTTGGTAGCTCTGATTTTCTTGAAGAGATCCCTAGTCTTTCCCATTCTATTGTTTTTCTCTGTTTCTTTGCATTGATCACTGAGGAAGGCTTTCTTATCTCTCCTTGCTATTCTTTGGAACTCTGCATTTAAATGGGTATATCTTTCCTTTTCTCCTTTGCCTTTTGCTACTCTTCTTTTCACAGGTATTTGTAGGGCCTCCTCAGGCAACTATTTTGCCTTTTTGCATTTCTTTTTCTTGGGGATGGTCTTGATCCCTGCCTCCTGTACAGTGTCATGAACCTCCATCCATAGTTCTTCAGGTACTCTATCAGATCTAATTCCTTGAATCTATTTGTCACTTTCACCATATAATCATTAGAGAGTTAATTTAGGTCATACCTGAATTGTCTAGCGGTTTTCTTTACTTTCTTCCATTTAAGTCTGAATTTGGCAATAAGGTGTTCATGATTTGAGCCACAGTCAGCTCCTGGTCTTGTTTTTGCTGACTGTATAGAGCTTCTTCATCTTTGGCTGCAAATAATATAGGCAATCTGATTTTGGTATTAACTATCTGGTGATGTCCTTGTGTAGAGTTTTCTCTTGTGTTGTTGGAAGAGGGTGTTTGCTATTACCAGTGCATTCTCTTGGCAAAACTCTACTAGCTTTTGCCCTGCTTCATTCTGTACTCCATGGCCACGTTTTCCTGTTATTCCAGGTATTTCTTGACTTCCTACTTTTGCATTCCAGTTCCCTATAATGAAAAGGACATCTTTTTTGGGTGTTAGTTCTAGAAGGTCTTGTAAGTCTTCAGAGAACCATTCTACTTCAGCTTCTTCAGCATTGCTGGTCGGGACATATACTTGGATTACTGTGATATTGAGTGGTTTACCTTGGAAACTAGCAGAGATCATTCTGTCATTTTTGAGATAGCATCCAAGTATTGCATTTGACTCTTTTGTTGACCATGATGTCTACTCCACTTCTTCTAAGGGATTCCTGCCCACAGTAGTGGATATAATGGTCATCTGAATTAAATTCACCCATTGCAGTCCATTTTAATTTTATTTCCTCATAATTCTGGAATCTGGGCTGGGCTTTTCTGGGATGTGCTCCTCCTGGTCTCCCTTGAAATCTCCGTAAGGGTACAGTGGTTTGGAGGCTAAACTGGGTCTGGACAATGCAGAAGGACTTCACTCAGAAGCCTGGTCCTTCTGTGCTGCTATTCTGGGTTTTCTTTTTCACCTGGCCTCATCATGCAGCAGCCTAGCCCAGGCTTTGTTACAGTGTGGCAACTGGTTAAAAAAGTGATATCCAGAAGCAAGACCATAGCTACTTGTACTGTGGTTATTAATGTCCTATTGTTGATGGCAAGTCACATGGCCAAGGCTGTAGTCCATGCTGATGAAAATGCACGATAGTGGGAATAGCAGGACATGTGTGTCACTGGATATAATCGAAGTAACAGTCTACTCCAAGTGGTTCTAACTCAACCGTTGATTTTACTTATTTATTTACCTGCTTTGGGTCTGAGTTCCAGCATGTAAGACCATTCATTGAGGCACAGACTTCTCTCCAGTTGTGGGGTGGTCTGTCTGTGGGCCCAGTAGTTTCAGTATGCAGGCTTAGTTGTCCCGTGGTATGTAGTTCCCAGACCAGGAATTGAGCCCAAGTCCCCTGCATTGGAAAGGAGATTCTTTTTTTTTTTTTAATATAAATTTATTTATTTTAATTGGAGGCTAATTACTTTACAATATTGTATTGGTTTTGCCATACATCAACATGAGTCCACCACAGGTATACACATGTTCCCCATCCTGAACCCTCCTCCCACCTCCCTCCCCATACCATCCCTCTGGGTCATCCCAGTGCACCAGCCCCAAGCATCCAGTATCATGCATTGAACCTGGACTGGCGATTCATTTCATATATGATATTATACATGTTTCAATGCCATTCTCCCAAATAATCCCACCCTCTCCCTCTCCCACAGAGTCCAAAAGACTATTCTATACATCTGTGTCTCTTCTGCTGTCTCGCTTACAGGGTTATCATTACCATCTTTCTAAATTCCATATATATGCGTTAATATATTCTTAACCACTAGACCACCAGGGAAGTCCCAATCATTGATTTTCAAAGTGTGTTCTTTTGAATCTCTGGAACTCTAAATAACCCTTCAAGGGTAACATGGTGAAGCCTCACTTCAGCTATAAGAATTTCACATGTAAATACTGGGCATTAACAGTTAAGATTTTTATTGAAGAAAGTGTTCTACTGCCAAGAGAATATATATATTTTACAATCATTAAACTAGATGATCTCTTGCGAGTTAAACATTTTATGATTTTGTGACTCTGGGACTTCTCAGGCCACTTAGTTGATCTGTCCTTGGATAATAGCACATATTCTTATCTATTCCACTGGATTCCTGCCAAGATGGGTGCAATAATATCTGCATGCCACATAGAGGTCTTCAACAGAGACACTGAGTGCATCCATTGAATTTCAATTTGCTTTCTGCATCACATCCTGCATGGGAAATACCTCCTCCATTTAGAAAGTTAATATCCATAATTATGAACACTTATGAATTTAGAGGCAGTTGTTAACATTAAAGAAATCAGTAGTGTGAACATATAGTCACTTAAAATGTCCTCTCCTGTGTATGTGACTGTAGTATTATTTTGCCCCTGTTAATAGCACACACTTGATTATTTCTAAAATTGTAGGTTTTAACAAATAATAACTGCAACAGCTACCAGTTCTCAAACCCTTATCATGTTTTAGGTACTATGCAAAGCACTTTTCATCTCACCACTCTAATTTTAGACAACTCTTGCCAAGTTGATATTATTATTATCTCCATGGAGTGAACAGGGAAGATGAGGCTTAGAAATGGATCCAAATCCATGCAACCCTTCTGATCCCATGGTTAAGAATCTGTCTGCCAGTGCAGGGGACAAGTTCAGTCCCTAGCCCAGGAAGATCCCCTATGCTGTGGAGCAACTAAGCCCGTGCACCAAAGTTACTGAAGCCCATGCACCCTAGAGCCCATGCTCCATGACAAGAGAAGCCACTGCAGTGAGGAGCCCATGGACTGCAACTAGAGAAAGGCTGCACACAGCAATGACGACTCAGCTCAGACAAATACATTAAAAAAAAAAAAACAACAAAAAGCAAATCCATGAAGGTAAGAAGTTCGTGACAGATCTGGGATATGAATCCAGAACTTTCAGGCCACAAAACTAAACCTCTTCTCCTCCACCATGCTGTGGTCCTGCAGACCTCACCGAGCTCTTGTGATCACGGAGTCATACTGAGATATGGGGTCTCAGTACTAAGAGAAGGAACACACCTGTCTGGATAAAGGGAAACGTGAAAGTTGCTCAGTTGTGTCTGACTCTTTGGGACCCCATGGACTATATAGTCCATGGAATTCTCCAGGCAAGATGGAGTGGGTAGCCTTTCCCTTCTCCAGGTGATCTTCCCAACCCAGGGACTGAACGCAGGTCTCCTGCATTGCAGGCAGATTCTTTACCAGCTGAGCCACAGGCTGGACTCTTTATTGTCTACAGCATGGTTCTCCAGCTGACTGCCTAGTGAAATAACCCAGGGAACTTTTATCAAATGCTGATGCTTGATCTTGCCTTCTGCATTCCTGATTGAAAGTAGTCTTGGTGGAGCCTGGGCATTGAGTTTCTTAAACACTCCCCAAATAGTTCTAACTCAGCAGTGTGGGGTGAGAACCACTGACTTAGAAGAGCCACATGTGGCCTCCAGGAACCACTTTTAAGACGATGGCTGTTTCATTTCATTGCAGAGAAAATACTTCTGCATGGAATGCTCTCATTTGTTTTCTCTTTGAAAAGCTCTTATTCATGGTTCAAAGCCCAGGCCCAATAAACAAAAGGAAATAATCAAGGGAAAGAAAAAGCCTGCAAACATTTAGCCTGACATTATCAAAATATCTGGACTTATGATCACTAGCTGCCCCCATACCCTGACAGCTTATACCTGAAAAACCCAGCTGCTTAATTAGGCTGTGCACCACTACCCCAATCCTTTTTGGGCCTCTTACTTTTAGAAGAGATGCTCCAATCACACCAGTTTCTGGGGATCCACTGGCAGGTGACTGGGGAGGAGGGAATGATGCCAGTTCCTCAGCTTTATCCTTTTGTTCTGATGTGCTCAGATCAGACAAACCTAGTGAGGATGCAGGGGCTGCAGTCCTGACAGCTGACACACCAGTGAGGGTCCCATGTGCCTTTGCTCACAGGGGAAGGATGTCCTTTGTTTATTTATGAGGATAGGGAAGCTTACTCTCATCACTTCATCCCAGAAAACTAGTTGGATCGTAGGAGGTATGAGAAAGATCCAGACAAATGTTGAAACCAAAAAACACATAGGTATATATTTCCCAAACATCATACTCAAAACAACTTAAATTCTCCCAAGGTCTACCTTGCTTATTAAAACCTATTATGACTTTATTTTTAAGAATCAAAATGATTAGATTAGCTCTGAAAGCTTCTCTGTTTGGTCTACATTCATGTCTCTCACAAAGTAAATTACAAGCTTCTTGAGAATTGTGCTTCCAACTGTGTGACTCTATCACCATCATGGCCATCATCCTCATCGTTGTAGCTCACACTTACATAGAATTTACCATCTGCTGGGCACTCCTCTAAGAATGTTAAACATAGGTATTCACTTAACATGTTTTATATTTCATGATAACCCCACAAGGAAAGTAACTGTGATTATCCCATTTTACAGATTAGAAAACTGAGATATAGAGCTTTGATTTATTTTATTTACCACAGGGCACTCAGTTAATAAGTAGGGGACTATTGTAACGACCCCAGGAGTCTAGCTCTGAGTCTAGAGTCTTAATCTGTACATTATGCCATTTTGGGGGCATATTTGTAAAAGGTAAAGAAGTTGTAGTTATTTTCAAAAGATGATATATGATTTCTTTTTATTTAGTGCACTCAAGAGATATATGACAGTGAAGTTTCATTGCTAAGGTTTGAAAAAGACAATGGAGGAAAAAAAAAACTCCCATAAATATGCATATGCAACATGTAATCTACAAATGAGGATGAAATATCAGCAGGATTCACCCAAATGTTGACCAAGTCATTTGTGGCTGATGGTGTTATGGGTGGCTTCTATTTTGTCCTTTGTTCTGTTTTGACTTTCAAAAAATATTTGCTACACTTAATATGGTATAATTCTATACAGTGTGCATTAGTTTGTTACCAGAAGGTACAAAGGCAGCTTACAAAAGTTTCAATCAATTATAAAATTGCTGCTGCTGCTGCTGCTAAGTTGCTTCAGTCATGTCCGACTCTGTATGACCCCATAGACGGCAGCCCACCAGGCTCCCCCGTCCCTGGGATTCTCCAGGCAAGGACACTGGATTAGGTTGCCATTGCCTTCTCTGGTATAAAATTGACTGAAAGTATAAAATATGTCCCCCTCCCCCACCCTCCACCCCTGCTTCCTCACAGCAGGCCTCCACCTGCAGTGGGCCCTGGCAAGGGCCTCTGACAGTTATAAGGACTGGTCATTTTAATTTGTATTCTGATTTAAAGTCATGGGACATTTTATCATATAATTGTGACCAGATATATCATGGTGCTGGCTAAGGTTTTTCATCCAGGGGCAAGGGAAGAACCAACACTGAATAGATCACAAAAGAAAATAGAAGAGAAAATAAATTTTCTTTTATGATTAACCCATTCCTGCTATGAGTTATGCTTTTCATTTTATGTTTGTTATTTGTTTGCATATATACACATATGTTTGTATATCCATATTTATATAGATCTCTCTCTTCATATATATGTGTGTGTGTGTGTATGTGTTAGTTGCTTAGTCATAGCCAACTCTTTGGGACTCCATGAACTGTAGCCCACCAGACTCCTCGGTCCATGGAATTTCCCAGGCAAGAATACTGGAGTTGGTTGCCATTTCCTTCTCCAGGGGAGCTTTCCAATCCAGGGATAAAACGCAGGTCTCTTGCTTTGCAGGCAGATTCCTTACTGTCTGAGCCACCAGGGAAGCCCTTTTATGTATATATACATTTACATGCATACACACACACAAATACGTTGCTTCCATGGTGGCTCAGACGGTGAGGAATCTGCCTGCAATGCAGGAGATGTGCATTAGATCCCTGAATTGGGAAGATCCCCTGGAGAAGGAAATGGCAACCCACTCCACTATTCTCGCCTGGGAAATTCTATGGACAGAGGAGCCTGGCGGGCTACAGTCCATAGATTCCCAAAGAGCTGGACATGACTGAGCTACTAACATTGTTTCACTTACTGCTCTATGTAAAAGTCTACTTGATGTGTTAAAATACTATGCAACCCACTCCAGTGTTCTTGCCTGGAGAATCCCGGGGACGGGGGAGCCTGGTGGGCTGCCATCTATGGGGTCACACAGAGTTGGACACGACTGAAGTGACTTAGCAGTAGCAGCAGTAGCAAGCTTAATGAATACATTCTACTTATCTATCTCTTAAGAACCTATAAAAAAGGTTTTAGCTACTTTTCTACAATTCTTGGATCTGGGACTGATGTTTCTTCTGATTTTGGCAATGTGTTGAGATCAACCTTGATAAGACACAGATTTACTCAGTTATATATGTCCAAGTGTTATAGGGAGCTGGAAAAAATCACCCAATTACCTTTCCTGTCACCAAGGAAGGTTCTCTGTGTAGGGGGTAACATTTGACCTTGACCTTGAAAGATGAACAGACAGGTGGCTTGTCAGAGTAGTTAAATGTAAGAATCTGAGTCAGAAAAGCCTAGATTTGAATGCAGTGCTCATTTCTTATCAGCTGGAGGTCACGGGATGATCTTTCTAAATGAAGTTGCAAAATGGGATTGTCATTATTTAATTTCACATGCCTAATTACACAGATTTATATAACATTGGAGAAGGAAATGACATTCCATTCCAGTATTCTTGCCTGGAGAATCCCATAGACAGAGGGGCCTGGCGGGCTACAGTCCATGTAGTCAGAAAGAGTCAGATATGACTAACTGACTGACACAAACACACGTAACATATAATATTATTAATTATAGATTTACAATAATAATATAAGCATCTTATCTCAGGACTTATGTGCATTAAAAGACATAACTCGAACTAATATGCCAAACATAGGGCCTGACTACTAGGAAGTGAAAAGCAGCTGCTCCTACCACCCCAAGTTCACCAGACCCTAAAGTAAGGCAAAAGCTGTGGTTTTTCTAGTAGTCATGTATGGATGTAAGAGCTGGACAATAAAAAAGGCTGAGTGCCAAGAATTGACGCCTTTACAGTGTAGGGCTGGAGAAGACTCTTGCGGGTCCCTTGAACTGCAAGGAGATCAAACATGTCAATCCTAAAGGAAATCAACCCTGAATATTCATTGGAAGGACTGATGCTGAAGCTGAAACTCCAATTCTTTGGCCACCTGATATGAAGCATTGAGTCATTAGATAAGACCCTGATGCTGGGAAAGATTGAAAGCAGGAGGAGAAGGGGACAACAGAGGATAAGATGGTTGGATGTCATCGCTGACTCAATGGACATGAGTTTGAGCAAACTGTGGGAGAAAGTGAAGGTCAGGGAAGCATTTTATGCCACAGTTCATGGGGTTGCAAAGAGTTGGACACGACTGAGTGACTAAACAACAATAAAAGTAAGGCAGTGTGCTCCCAGGCAGAAGGAAGAGCATGTGGCTGTGAGTTTATATGTGTGCAGATGAGGCCACACAGAAGCCGAGGGAGAAAGCCTCTGTAAGATGGTTTGGTACATGGGAATGGAGCATCATCTGATGAAAACAGGGATGATAGACCCGAGATCAGAACTTTGGCATCTTCACCCGGGTCTGTAACATTCTCCTTGGTTCCGTCTGCATCCCTCCATCTCTGGAAGGACTCCTTTACAGCACATTATAAAGCTTCTTCCCAGAGCAGGTCAGAGAAGCACTGGGAGATGGAACGGCCCCCCTCCCTAGTAATGATGATCCCCACACAGCCTTTTTTGGAATTAATCTTTTATTAAGAGACAAAATTATATCCAAACACTTTGGGGAACTTTTGCTTACCATTACACAAGCCATGGGAAGCCCAGGCTCCTCTCCAGGGTCAAAGGAAATCTCCTTCTAACATTTCCTTTGGAAGGTGAGACTCTAAAGGATCCTAGAGTATCATTTTTTTTGAGGCGGGGGGGTGGCTTGTGAATGAAAAATATACTGTTGACTGTTTTCTAAATCCCCTCTGTTTCTGCAGCCTGCTGGGAGAAACTCCAAGTTTGGGTGGCCCTATAAACCAGATTTGGATGGAATGTCCTGAAGATATCAATGAAATCCATCTCATCTAATGTATCATTTAAGACTTGTGTTTCATTATTAATTTTCTGTTTTGATGATCTGTTCATTGGTGTGAGTGGGGTGTTAAAATCTCCTACTATTATTGTGTTACTGTCAGTTTCTCCTTTTATGTCTGTTAGTGTTTGTCTTATGTATTGAGGTCTTCTATGTTGGGTGCATGGATATTTACAATTGTTATGTATTCCTCTTGGACTGATCCCTTGATCATTATGTAGTGTCTTTCCTTATCTCTTGTAATCTATTTTATTTTAAGGTCTATTTTGTCTGATATGAGGATTGCTACTCCAGCTTTCTTTTGCTTCCCCTTTGCATGGAATATATTTTCCCATCCTCTCACTTTCAGTTTTTATGTGTCTTGAGGTCTGAAGTGGGTTTCTTGTAGACAGCATATATATGGGTCTTGTTTTTGTATCCATTCAGCCAGTCTGTGCCTTTTGGTTGGAGCATTTAATCCGTTTACATTTAAAGTAATTATTGATATATATGTTCCTATTGCCATTTTCTTAATTGTTTGGGGTTGATTTTGTAGATCTTTATTCTTCTCTTGTATTTTTTCACTATATAAGTCCATTTAGCAATGGCACCCCACTCCAGGACTCTTGCCTGGAAAATCCCATGGACAGAGGAGCCTGGTAGGCTGCAATCCATGGGGTCGCTAAGAGTCAGACACGACTGAGCGACTTCACTTTCACTTTTCACTTTCATGCATTGGAGAAGGAAATGGCAACCCACTCCAGTGTTCTTGCCTGGAAAATCCCGGGGACGGTGGAGCCTGGTGGGCTGCCGTCTATGGGGTCGCACAGAGTCGGACACGACTGAAGCGACTTAGCAGCAGCATGAACCAGAAGGAGCAAGCTTAAAAAGATTTGGGAACTGAAGTGTGCTCACACTCTTTGAAGAAATCAGAGCTGTGAGTGAAGATCAGGGGAAGGAAGTATCTTGAGACTTCAGTGGAGCTGCTAGAAAAGAAATGCTGGTCAACATTTCCAAAACACATGAGTTGAATCTGAAAAAGAGTAGATATATATGTGGGCTTCCCTGGTGGCTCAGTTGAAGTATCTGCCTGCAATGCAAGAGACTGCCTACAGGGGGCCCAGGTTCAATCACCGGGTCAGGAAGATCCCCTACAGAAGGAAATGGCAACTCATTCCAGTAGCCTTGCTTGGTAAATCCCATAGACAAAGGAGCCTGGTGGGTCAGACATGACTTAGCAACTAAATCACCAACTACCATTTAGTATAATTGAACCACTGCACACCTAAATGTAACAGAACATTGTAAATCAATTATACTTCAATATTAAAAAAAATAATACATGATTTGAGGGCCTGTTTGCAAAGTGCTGTGCAAAGCGCTGTGTAGGACCTGAACTCTGCCCTTGAACCTCTCATAATCTAATGGATATGAAAAGGCTCACATAGCAGAACTTCAGAGGCCGGCATGTTTCTCGGTAAGCATGGAATGAGGGTTAAGTGTGGAATGAGAGGTAAGTGTGGGAACAGGAGGTGACTCTGGGTACTGTGATGGGGCAAGCTGGACACACATAGGTCTGAAAGGATGGGTGCAGACGTCACATGACAACAGGTGCATGATATCCCACCGTTCCTGTGGTGGTGGGGAGCTCAGAAACATGAATACAGCTTCTAGTGCTCCTGGGAATTCTAGCTATGAAACTGGCTGGAATGAACGGTTAGGTACAGGGCTATTTTGGGAAATTAAACACTGCACACATGTAAAGGCAAGTCTGGGTAGTGGATGAGAGCAATAGATCCAGAGATTAATAAAGGCTCAACACCCGATGGTCCTTTCTGAACTAGCTGTCCGTGGGGATGTTTCTTAAACACTCAGCACAAAAAAGGCTAAAAGTAGCTTTCATGCAGGTACTGAGAGCTCAGTGAGATAGTCCCTGTAAGTACTTGTACATTATCTGGCACATGATGAATATCTGTAGATTGTTCTACTGTGTTATTATTGGCCAGCTCCTCTTCTAACAAAGTCAGTAACATGTGACTGATATACAAACATTCAGAACAATGCTCCTTTTCTAATTTTGGATGCTGATTTCCAGTTTGTAAACCATGTGTGTAAGTCTGGGGAGAGGTTTGGAAGTTGGCTTTGGTGGGATTTAGGGGGAAGGTAACCCAGAAACCAAAGAGACTCATCTTGATGGGCCCTGAGGCTGAGAACCACACACAAATGGGGAGATTTGGAGGGAATCTTTAGCACTATCATCAATTAAATTTTTCATTAACAAAGATTATTTTTAATTAAAAAAATATTAAAAAATTTTTGCTCTGCCAGGCAGCATATATGATTTTAGTTCCCCAACCAGAGACTGAACCAATGTTCCCTACTTTGGAAGCACTGAGTCTTATTCACTGGACCACCAGGGAAGTTCCAACACAGATATATTTTTTAAGAAAGGAAGGTAGGGATAGAAAGAGGGAAGGAATTATAAACAGTGATGATGGAAAGAAGGAGAGAAAGAACGAAGGGAAGGAGGGAAGACGGTGAGGGCAGGTGATGAGGAGAGAAGAGGGAAGGACACGAGATAAGGGAGAAGTTGTAGGAAGGAGAGAGAGATGGAGAGAGAGAGAGAGGGATGGAGGAAATACAATCCTGGCCTGAAGGAGGGTGAGCTTTTGACAAATGACCCATCTGCCCTTTCCCCAGTGAGTATCCAAGCCAAGAATGAATACCTGTCTGGAATTCTTGCATGGATATAAAGTTGGACTTAAATGGCTTTTAAAGTCCCTTCCAAGTTCATCATTTAAATGAAACTTCAGATTTTGAATAACGTGTCTGGCTAGGGAATGCAAATATGTATTTTTTTTTCCACCTATGCTTTCTAGTTGCAAAGAGCAAAACAAAAATGTTTTCCAAAATTGTTGTATGCATAAAATTTGAGGCATCATTACTCCATGTCTAAGGCTGACATATATACTGTTTTTGTCCCTCAAATTCTTTTAAACACAAGACAGTTATGATTTGAGCCCTCTGGACTCCAGCTCTCACTGAACATTGAGAAATAGTTTATCAAAAATAGCAACCAAAACTTTCATTTAGTGCAATTTAGTGCTGCAACATTAGCCATGAATGCTTATTTTAAGTGGAGTTAAAACATGCCCCCTGTCCTTGGGAATCTAGACCTTTCTAGCGCATGTGACCAATTATATGCCTCTTTTCCACACAGCTTGATTTTTCCCATTTAAAAGAGCAGCTTTAATTGTCACCTAGGTTTTCGGTCTTGCACATCCTTTTAATGTGGCTATTGAAATTTATTATTATTACACGTGGAACACTTGTTACATTATTGCCTTTGATTGAACTTGCATTTGCCAACTGACTCCAAACTCAAGGATAACATGTGTTATCGATTCTCTCAGATGGATTTATTCAGAGAAGCAGAGATCAGATCTCTGTCTAGACTGGGAGGTTGAATCTCTGTCCAGACTGGGAGGCCTCTTTAGATATCTACTGTTGACTGTGTTTCTGGGAATGCTTATATGCACTGACATTTATTGTCATTTTATAGATTTGGAATGGTATTTTATTTATTCCTGGATTATATGCCTAAAGTTTCCAGAAGCACCCACCTCCCTGGCTTTGCAGTGGGTCTGTATGCCGAATGGAAAGGCTCTCCACAGGCATGATCTATTCTGTTGTCCATTGGCACGCTTTCTCTCAAGTACCATATTTTTCTTTTCAAATATTACACAGTGGGAAATAATACTTCTTTTGTAAATTTATTTAAAGATATTTGTTCATGTAGATTGAAAGCCAAGACACAGTGTAGAACTTTTAGCATAGAGGGGAGGTGTATCTGAATTGGGTGTGAGTCATGAAAATTGATGAGGTGAAGAATTTCCATTAGATTTTTATTTAACAGAAATACAAGTTGACAAATTTGAAACAAATAAAAGAGAATGTGGTTGATTTACAGGACCTTGCAAATGGGCAAGATCATTAAAGAATGGTCTTTAATGTGGGGAATGACTTTGCCACACGGATTTAAGGCAGGATCAAAGCATTCCTGGGCTTCCCGGGTGGTTCAGTGGTAGAGAATCCACCTACATTGCAGGAGACTCAGGTTTGATCCTGGGTTGGGAAAATCCCCTGGAGGAGGAAACACCAACCCACTCCAGTATTCTTGCCTGGAGAATCCCATGGACAGAGGAGCCTGGGGGACTTCAGCCCATGGGCTCACAAAGAGCCAGTCATGACTGAATGACTGATAATGCATACATGCAAATCATTCCTGGACTTTTCTGGAAGAACGTGTTGGATGAGTGACATTTCTGAGGAAGTGATAAATTCACCAGGGACTAGTTCCATCCAACATGGTTTGGAGTCTTGTCAGAACAGAATCTGGAGAGTAAGGCTATAGACAAGTCCAGTCTCCTTACATTTAGAGGGAAAAGAATGGAGTTTTAGAGAAGAGAAAGCTTGTGGAATGCCTTATTGGAAGAGCATGAACTAGAAGACCCACCTGACTTTTGACTCCATAGCCTCCCAGCCACCTCATGTTTGAGAATTCCCTCAGATGTGTCCAGGAATCCAACAGGTTCAACTCAAGTCAGCTTGGTGGGGGCGGGGGGAGTTCCCTGACTCTGTAGAGTAGATAACATGTGAATCACAGGTAAGGGCTAGTACTTGCTGCTGGGGCAATATTAGCTCAGTTCTGACTTAACTCAGGCTGCTGCTGCTGCTGCTGCTAAGTCGCTTCAGTCGTGTCCAACTCTGTGCGACCCCATAGACGGCAGCCCACCAGGCTCCGCCGTCCCTGGGATTCTCCAGGCAAGAACACTGGAGTGGGTTGCCATAGGGGACTACAACTGATGAGTTCGGAAAGTCTCTGTCTCTGGTCCTGATGCTGCAAGTATTGGGTGTACTGTTGGTAATTAGTGATATTTGTTGAGTGGCTGCATGCTTGCTCATTCTCTTCAGTCACATCTGTCTCTTTGCAACCCCATGGACTATAGCCTCTGTCCATGGAATTCTCCAGGCAAGAATACTGGAGTGGGTTGCCATTTCCTTCTCCAGGGGATCTTCCAGACCCAGTGATTGAACCCGGGTCTCCTGCATTGCAGGCGGATTCTTTACTGTCTGACCTACCAGGGAAGCCCCTCTTTGTGACCCTATGGGCTGAAGTCCCCCCAGGCTCCTCTGTCCAGGGGATTCTCCTGAATCATATTGATTTTAATAAATCAGTGCTTTTATTATATAACACACCTGTGTTTATCTTCATAGCATCTCATTTCCTGCAGGGTCAAGTTCAAACTCCCTTCCTTCACCTTGGTGTAGTGTCACATCCCTTAACCCATCAATTATCACAGATGGAACAATCTTTTAAAGCCTGTATTCTAATATTTTTATATGAAATCTTCTTTAATTAACCTAAACTTATCTCTTTTCTCTGATGAAGCTCACAACCAGAGACCAGGATGTGCTACAGAATTAATTGCTGTTGTTCAGTTGCTAAGTCGTGTCCAACTCTTTGCAACCCCATGGACTGTAGCACACCAGGCTTTCCTGTCTTTCACTTTTCCCACAGTTTGCTCAAATTCGTGTCCATTAAGTCAGTGACGCTGTCTAATCCTCTCATCCTCTGCACTCTTCTTTTCCTTTTGCCTTCAATCTTTCCCAGCATCAGGGTCTTTCCAACGAGTCAGCTCTTTGCATCAGGTGGCCAAAGTATTGGAGTTTCAGCTTCAGCATCAGTCCTTCCAATGAACATTTAGGACTGATTTCCCTTAGGATGGACTGGTTGGATCTCCTTGCAGTCTAAGTGATTTTCAAGAGTCTTCTTCAACACCACAGTTCAAAAGCATCAATTCTTTGGTGCTCAGCCTTCTTTATGGTCCAGCTCTCACATCTATACATGACTACTGGAAAAACCATAGCTTTAATATCCCCATTAATAATAGCTTTAATATCCCACATTAATATCTTTAATGTGGACCTCCCCCTCCCCCTCCACATTCTGTTGACTGTCACAGGGACCCCTTCCTGGAGAACTGCCCTCTGCCAAGGGGAGCTGCCTCACCAGGGAGGGCATGTCTACCCTCCAGAGAAGGTCAGTAACTGACTGGCTTGGGCCCACAGTGAGTTGGTCTTCTTGCCTCCAAGCAGGCTTTGTGGTAATTCCTACCCCGGAGTTCCTTGGGGGCTCAGGCTGAAGCTAGATGTGACATGAGCTCACACCACACTGCTCGTCTGCTCTCTCTGCCCCATCCTGCTTCCCTTACACCCCTCTGTCTGAGAGCCCCCCACAGTACATCATGCATCTGAATCCCTATTTCAGGCTCTGCTTTTAGAGGACTGAATTTAAGACAACTCCTGATATACACTGATCTTTCTTTTTTAAAAAACAATTATTTATTTGGCTGTGTTAGGTCTTAGTTGCGGCAAGTGGGGTCTTTGCAGTGTCATGTGAGATCTTTCATTGCAGCAGGGGCTTAGGAGTTGGGACACACAGACCCTCTAGTTGTGGTGCACAGGCTTAGTTGCTCCATGGCATGTGGGATCTTAGTTTCCCAGCCAGGGGTTGAACCCACATCCCCTACACTGGAAGGTGAATTCTTAACCACTTGACCACTGGGGAAGTCCCCATCCACTTATCTTTCTTATCTTCCAGGGTCTTTTCTCCCGAGACCACTAGATATCTTGTTACTGCATTTCTCACATATTGTGCCAACTCATATATTTGATAAATTTTAGAAATTTTACTTATGAAATAAGGTGATATCTCCACCTGAAGCCATTATTTTCATTTTTGCTCTCCCTATTAAAAATCTAGGAATGGCATCTGGCATCTCTTTCAAGAAGCAGCTTAAGAAGGTGTGGACTCTGTTTAGCACACCGACTGATGTCATTACGGAATTTCTCTACAAAGCATAAATCAACTTTCTTGGGAGAAAAAGCATGACTTTTCTGTTTCTTGCCATAAAATTTTTTACTGCAACATTATATAGAAAGATATTTAATATAGCTCAGCTAATAATTTATAAGAGGCCACTTTGAGGTTAGAATATTTTAGCTGCCCTATTGCTTTTGCAATTGAAGGCAGGAGAATACCTAGAAAAACCAAAAACAACCTCTGAAATTCCCCAAGGCTTTGTTTAATGGAGTATGTACAATCAAATTTCAACAATCCATGACCAGATTATCTATGGCAGTGCTTCTCAAACTTTAATGTGCACACGAATCACCAGAAGCTCTTGTTTAAATGTATATTCTGGTTCAGTAGGTCTAGGGTGATGCCTTAGATTTTCTGTATATGAACATCTCTCATAAGATGGTAATATGAATTGTCCATAGACTATAGTTTAAGCACAGAAGCAAGGTCTTACATTTTCTTTCAGGGCTATAGTGCTTTTTGCCTCTTTGTAGCCATATAGATGATATACTCTAAAGGTAAGACTGAAAGTCTAAAACTGAGGCCCTTCATGACTATGCAGCCTGAGCTGAATTATCCACTTGGCCCCTGATGATAAGCTCTGACTCTAAGGATATGCACTGATGTTGGACATGATCTGAAATAGGAGAAATGTTGACTTTTGATCAATTAATTTTCTAGATAGGAACAGACTAAGGCTACATTTCTCCTGAATACATATCCTTATCTAGTTTTTAGAAGGGTATATCATCTTAAATGGTAGCAGGAAGAAAATAAACACAGTCAATACTAGGATCATAAGAAGTCTGGTTTATAACAAAAAAAGGACTGATTGCACCCTAGCTTCCTTCCTCTTTGGGTTCAGTTCAGTTCAGTCTCTCAGTCGCATCTGACTCTTTGTGACCCCATGGGCTGCAGCATGCCAGGCTTCCCTTCTCTGTCCCTGAGCTTACTCAAACTCATGTCCATCCCCTTGGTGATGCCATTCAACTATCTTATCTTCTGTTGTCCCCTTCTGCTGCCTTCAATCTTTCCCAGCATCAGGGTATTTTCCAGTGAGTTGTTTCTTCCAATCAGGTGGTCAAAGTATTGGAGTTTCAGCTTCAGCATCAGTCCTTGGAATGAACACCCAGGACTGATCTCCTTTAGGATGGACTGGTTGGATCTCCTTGCAGTCCAAGGGACTCTCAAGAGTCTTCTCCAACACCACAGTTCAAAAGTATCAGTTCTTTTGTGCTCAGCTTTTTTTATAGTCCAACTCTCACATCCATACATGACTACTGGAAAAGCCATAGTTTGACTAGACAGATCTTTGTTGGTAAAGCAATGTCTCTGCTTTTTAATATGCTGTCTAGGTTGGTTATAGTTTTTCTTCCAAGGAGCAAGCATCTTTTAATTTCATGGCTGCAGTCACCATCTGCAGTGATTTTGTAGCCCCTCCACCCCCCCAAAAAAAAAGTCTCTCACTGTTTCCATTGTTTCCCTATCTATGGGTTGCTGCTGCTGCTGCTAAATTGCTTCAGTCGTGTCCAACTCTGTGCGACCCCATAGATGGCAGCCCACCAGGCTCCGCCGTCCCTGGGATTCTCCAGGCAAGAACATTGGAGTGGGTTGCCATTGCCTTCTCCAATATATGAAAGTGAAAAGTGAAAGTGAAGTCATTCAGTCATGTCCGACTCTTAGTGACCCCATGGACTGCAGCCTACCAGGCTCCTCTGTCCATGGGATTTTCCCAATCCTCAATTTTGTCCTTAGGTCCTTCAGTGCTTTGAGTTGACTTAAATACAGAACACCTAAATCAAGGATTCTTTTACTACTTCTTGAATTCTAAGTCCAGACTTAATTTATTTCTCCTAGAAAGGTAGTCTATGTCATCAAGACTAGCTACTATCCTGAGAAATATGCATCTTCAAAAAATATCCTCCTCTTTATTTGTTTAAGGCAATACAGACTGTTTTATTACCTTTACAGTATTCTCAGCAAAGTGAATATGCACAATGTTTATAAAGCTAGAATATCACACTCATAGCATATTGTTTCCTCGCAGTGAGGGTTGAACAGTAAAACAAGAGGAAATTATTAATTTTCCCTCAGATCAACCTTTTATATCTTTAAAATAATTAATACAGTGGATGTCAGTAAAAATGGCAAAGTAAGCATCTACAGCCCTTTGAAAATGCTCTTCCTTATAAAATTTACAAGAAAATTGGCAAAAATACAGAATCAATATTTTCATACCTCCAGAAATTAACCAAAGACTTGCTATCATAGAGGAAGTGTTTACACAATAACAGTGGATGAATGTCAGTAAAGTCAATGAGCATTATTCTTAGTGTATTAACTTGTTCCATTCCTGTTACCTCACCCTTCATTTCTTTGGTAGCTTTGGAAACCTGGAGTGTAGTCTCAGAATTAAACACAGCAGACAAACAGGAACTAGAAGAGGAACAGGGCTAAAGCTCCTTCAAACCTCCTTCCCTTAGATGGCAATTATTCACCTGTCTAGAAGGCAATGGCAACCCACTCCAGTACTCTTGCCTGGAAAACCCCATGGATGGAGGAGCCTAGTAGGCTGTGGTCCATGGGGTCACTGAGAGTCTGACACGACTGAGCGACCTCAGTTTCACTTTTCACTTGCATGCATTGGAGAAGGAAATGGCAACCCACTCCAATGTTCTTGCCTGGAGAATCCCGGGGATGGGGCATCCTGGTGGGCTGCTGTCTATGGGGTCGCACAGAGTTGGACACGACTGAAGCGACTTAGCGGTACAGTGGCTTTTCAGAAGACCCAACTCATAAGGTTGTCTTTATTTGTCTTGACCCTCACCTAACCTTTAATCTGGGGTGTTTGTCAAAACAATTAGAAGTGACTGCCCACTTTTGTGACTCTCTGAAGTAGTAGATAACAGTTTGAGAAAACAATAGGATAACAAAAAAATCTTAAAAGGAAAAGCTGGGAAGTGAGACATATACATGGGTTTTGCAAAGCTTGCACACCTACAAGGATCTAAAAGGCCATGCACATGCACAGCAGTGTGTGTATGCTTGGGAAAGAGCTAACCTGTGGCTGACCCGAGGTTTTTTGCAAGCAGGAAATGAAGGGTAAGGCAGAATTGTCAAATACCTGTTGAGTTTTGAAAGTGTTTCCTCATGCACACACAGAGCTCTTTAAGGAAGATGAGATTTACTGGTTCTAGACTAAAATCATGATTGAAAGATATGACATTATTACTGAAAAATAAAAAGGATTATAATTGAACACTATGAAAACTGTATGCCAATAAATTAGATAACCTAGAGGAAATTGACAACTTTTTAGAAAGATATAAACTAGTAAATTGACTCAAAACAAAATACAAAATCTGAATAGACCTATGACAAGTAAAGACTTAGTAATCAAAAGGGTTCTCATAAAGAAAAATACAGAATCAGATGACTTCACTGGTAACTCTTTCAAATGCTTAGAGAAAAATTAGCAAAGATCTTTACAAACTCTTGGAAAATATAGAAGAGGAAGAAACACTTCTCAACACCAGGGAAGACATTACAAGGCAAAAGACCTACATATGAATAGGCACAACTGAGTATCAACATTGCAAAAATAAAATTGGACCAGTACCTTGGATCATACACAAAATTTAACTTAAAATGGATCAAAGATATTAATGTTAAAACTAAACAAAAAAACTTTTATAAAAATAGAAGTGTAAGTCTTATGACCTTGGATTAACCTGTAGTTTCTTAGATATGATACTTAAAACACAAGAAGCCAAAGAAGATAGATAAATTAGACTTCAGTAAAACAATCAAACAAGCAAAGGAACAAAGCTACAACAGTAACAACAAAAAGAGTGCTGCACAGGACCTCATCAATAAAGTGAAAATATATCTCATAGAATGGGAGAAAATACTGGGAAATAATTACCTGTTAAAGTTCTAGTATTCAGAATAAAAAAAAACCCTTACAACACAACAATACAGCGACCAATATGGGCAAAAATTTAATAGACATTTTTCCAAAGAAATATGCAGATTAACAATAAGTACATAAGAATATTTTCAGCATCATTAATTATTATGGAAATACAAATAAAAATTACAATGAAATACTGTTTCATACCAAATAGCATGTCTCTAATAAAAAACACAGGCACAAACAAGAATTGACAAGAATATGGAGAAATCAGATCCATCACACATTGTTGCTGAGACACTAAATGGTGTAGCTACAGTGGAAAGCAGTTTGGCAGCTCCTCTAGGTGCTAGAAATAAAAATGCCATATGGCCCAACAATTTCATTCCCAGGTATGTGCAGAAGAGCACTGATAACATCTGTTAACACAAATACTTGTGAAAGAATGTTCATTATAGCTTTATTCACAATAGTAAAACAGCAGAAGCAACCAAAATGTCCATCAGCTGATGAATGGATAAACACATATGGTGTATCTATACTATGGAGTATTATTCAGCCATAAAAAAGGAAGGATGAACGGATGCATACTACAACATGCATGCACTTTGAAAACATTATAAATGAAAGACGCTAGATACCAAAGGTTACATATTGCTTGATTCCTATTATATGAATACCTAAAAGAGGGAAATCTGTAGAGACAGAAAGTAAATTAATGGTGACCAGGAGCTGAGAGGAGGAAGAATGGAGAGTGATTGTCAACAAGTATGTGATTTCTTTGGAGGGGAGGTGAAAATGTTGTTGAAATGAGGTGATGATGGTGTAGTCTTGTGAATATATTCTAAAGCACTGAATTGTCTACTTTAAAAGGACTATACTTTCTTGTATGTGAATCATTTCAATTAAAAAGATCATTATGAGTTCACAGAAGAGCAGACATACCAGGATTTCCACAAATATAAAGAATATTGAAAAACCTGATACAATCAATGCTGAGGTCTTTTTCACCTGCTGTTGTCTTAATCTCATACCATCCATTGGCACAAGTATTTGAAGCTGAGGGCAAAAAGTATCTCCATATTAATGAAGCTGCATTATTCAAAAAGAGAGTAAATAGAGAATTTGTGTGCCCAGAGCTAAAAATTCATGCAGAAGAAATGAAATACAGGAAATAAAAATACAAATATCAATAATATGGTTTTAAGTTAATTCAGAACTGTTGCTTGTGGTCAGAAAAGTTTGAAATCACAGTGAGAGAAACAGAGTTCAGATTTTACTTTGTGAAGAATCACATTGCTGTTATCATTACCTAAAAAATTTGTATACGTTGCCTTTTTATGTTGTTGTTGTTCAGTTACTAAATCAAGTGACTCATTTTGACCCCATGGACTGCAGCATGACAAGTTCTTCTGTCCTCCTCTGTCTCCTGGAATTTGCTCAAATTCTTGTCCATTGAGTCAGTGATGCTAGCTAAACATTTCATCCTCTGCTGCCCCTTCTCCTTTTGCCTTCAATCTTTCCCAGCATCAGGGTCTTTTCCAATGAGTCAGCTCTTTGGTGACCAGACTACTGGAGCTTCAGTTTCAGCCACAATCCTTCCAGAGAATATTCAGAGTTGATTTCCTTTAGGATTGGTTGGTATGATCTCCTTGCAGTCCAACGGGCTCTCAAGAGTCTTCTCCAGCACCACAATTCAAAGTACCAATTCTTTGGCACTCGGCCTTCTTTGTGGTCCAGTTCTCATATCCATACATGCATGCGTGAATGTGTGCTCAGTTGTGTCTGACTCTGCAACTTCATGGACTGCAGTCCACCAGGCACCTCTGTTCATGGAATTTTCCAAGCAAGAATACTGGAGTGGGTTTCCATTTCCTACTCCAAGGGATTGGTTACTATTCTGTGATTGAGGTTTCAGTCATCGGCCCTGTGATGCCCTCTCCCAGCACATACCATCTTACTGGTGTTTATCTGACCTTGGACATGGAGTATCTCCTCTCAGCTGCTCCAGTGCCACACAGCTGCCTCTCACTGTATGCGAGTCAGGAAGCAACAGTTAGAACTGTATATGGAACAACATACTCATTCCAAATAGGAAAAGGAGTATGTCAAGGCTATATATTGCCACCCTGCTTATTTAACTTATATGCAGAGTACATCATGAGAAACGCTGCGCTGGATGAAGCACAAGTGGGAATCAAGATTGCCAGGAGAAATATCAATAATCTCAGATATGCAGATGACATCACCCTTATAGCAGAAAGTGAAGAGGAACTAAAAAGCCTCTTGATGAAAGTGAAAGAGGAGAGTGAAAAAGTTGGCTTAAAGCTCAACATTCAGAAAACTAAGATCATGGCATCTGGTCCCATCACTTCATGGCAAATAGATGGGGAAGCAGTGGAAACAGTGACAGACTTTATTTTGGGGGGCTCCAAAATCACTGCAGTCCCCACATGGTGACTGCAGCCATGAAATTAAAAGGCAATTACTCCTTAGAAGAAAAACTATGACCAACCTAGACAGCATATTAAAAAGCAGAGACATTACTTTGTCAACAAAGGTCTGTCTAGTCAAGGCTACAGTTTTTCCAATAGTCATGTATGGATGTGAGAGTTGGACTATAAAGAAAGCTGAGCACCGAAGAATTGATGCTTTTGAACTATGGTGTTGGAGAAGACTCTTAAGAGTCCCTTGAACTGCAAGGAGATCCATCCAGTCCATCCTAAAGGAGATCAGTCCTGAGTGTTCATTGGAAGGACTGATATTGAAGCTGAAACTCCAATACTTTGGCCACCTGATGTGAAGAGCTGACTTATTGGAAAAGATCCTGATGCTGAATAAGATTGAAGGCGGGAGTAGAAGGGGATGACAGAGGATCAGATGGTTGGATGGCATCACTGACTCAGTGGAGATGAGTTTGGGTAAAGTCCAGGAGCTGGTGATAGAAAGGGAAGCCTAGTGTGCTTTAGTCCATGGGGTGGCAAAGAGTTGGACTCGACTGAGTGACTGAACTGAATTGAACTGAACTCCAAGGGATCTTCCCAACCTAGGGATTGAACCCACATAGCCTGTGTCTCCTGCATTGGCAGATTGATTGTTTACCACTGAACCACTTGGGAAGCCCCATTCACACATGAGTACTGGAAAAACCACAGCTTTGACTCTATGGACTTCTGTAGGCAAGTGATATCTCTGCTTTTTAATACTCTGTCTAGTTTGTCATAGTATTCCTTCCAAGGAACACGTGTCTTTAATTTCATGGCTGCATTCACCATCTGCAGTGATTTTGGAGCCCCAGAAAATAAAATCTGTCACTATTTCCACTTTTTCCCTTTCTATTTGCCATGATGTGATGGGACTGGATGCCATGATCTTAGTTTTGTTTGTTTGTTTTTTAATATTGAGTTTCAAACCAGCTTGTTCACTCTCCTCTTTCAGCCACATCAAGAGAATCTCTGTAGAGTGATCTAAATAACCATGACTGTATCACATATCAGGGCTTCTCAAACTATCAGCACCTGGGGATCTTGTTGAAATACAGATTCAGAGTCATTAGGTCTGGGGTGGAGCATGAGAGTCTGAGATCTTTTAGAAGAGAATGATACTAATTGTTCATGGATTGATCGCACTTTGACTAGCAAAGTCTTCAATGACTTTTCTTCTCTTTCTCCCTAGCACACAACACTGTGCTTAATAAAAGACATCTGGTGGATAGTTGTTGAATAAATGGATGCTTTTTTATTTATTCTGTGGATAAATGTCTTTCTTACATATACTTTCCTAGGCATGCGCATAGATTAAAGAAGTTATACCATGTAACGACATGAGGAGAATATTATGGATTCCATCAGAAACATTTCTTTCCTCTATAATCTCAGAGTACATAGCTACTGCCAGATTTTTTGCACATTAACAATGTGAAATGCCGTCAGCTGTGAAAACTGAAGTTTACCTCCATTATGCATGCATGTAAGGTATTTTAATAAATTTTACTTGAATAAGTGGAACTATGAAAGTAAGTACTTAAATGTCTAGGACTCCTAAATGTCAGGACTAATAGTCACCTCCATATGGCTTACCAAAGCTGAAAATATATAACATCCCATGAGGGGCCCTCTGACTTACAGGCAAACAAACACATCACAGAATCCACTATACTCTCACCAAGGACTACTTCATGGAAACTTGCCTCAATGAGGAAGTTCATTTCAGTTGCTCAGTCGTGTCTGACTCTTTGTGACCCCATGAACCGCAGCACACAAGGCCTCCCTGTCCATCAACAACTCACAGAGTTTACCCAAACCCATGTCCATTGAGTCAGTGATGCCATCTAACCATCTCATCCTCTGTCATCCCCTTCTCTTCCTTCTCTCAATATTTCACAGCATCAGGGTCTTTTCCAATGAGTCAGCTCTTCACATCATGAGGCCAAAGTATTGGAGTTTCAGCTTCAACATCAGTCCTTCCAATGAACACCCAGGACTGATCTCCTTTAGGATGGACTGGTTGGATCTCCTTGCAGTCCAAGGGACTCTCAAGAGTCTTCTCCAACACCATAGTTCAAAAGCATCAATTCTTCGGTGCTCAGCTTTCTTTATAGTCCAACTCTCACATCCATACATGACTACTGGAAAAACCACAGCCTTGACTAGATGGACCTTTGTTGACAAAGTAATGTCTCTGCTTTTTAATATGCTGTCTAGGTTGGTCATAACTATCCTTCTAAGGAGTAAGTGCCTTTTAATTTCATGGCTGCAATCACCATCTGCAGTGATTTTGGAGCCCCCCAAAATAAAGTCAGCCACTGTTTCCACTGTTTCCCCATCTATTTGCCATGAAGTGATGGGACCAGATGCCATCATTTTAGTTTTCTGAATGTTGAACTTTAAGCCAACTTTTTCACTCTCCTTTCACTTTCATCAAGAGGCTCTTTAGTTCTTCTTCACATTCTGCCATAAGGGTGGTGTCATCTGCATATCTGAGGTTATTGATATTTCTCCCAGCAATCTTAATTCCAACTTGTGCTTCTTCCAGCCCAGCATTCTCATGATGTACTCTGCATATAAGTTAAATAAACAGGGTGACAATATATAACTTTGATGTACTCCTTTTCCTATTTGGAACCAGTCTATTGTTCCATGTCCAGTTCTAACTGTTGCTTCCTGATCTGCATACAGGTTTCTCAAGAGGCAGGTCAGGTGGTTTGGTATTCCCATCTCTTTCAGAATTTTCCACAGTTTATTGTGATCCATGCAGTCAAAGGGTTTGGCACAGTCAATAAAGCAGAAATAGATGTTTTTCTAGAACTCTCTTGCTTTTTTGATGATCCAGCTGCTGTTGGAAATTTGATCTCTGGTTTCTCTGTCTTTTCTAAATTCAGCTTGAACATCTGTAAGTTCATCAATGAGGAAACACAGAACCTAATTAGGCCAGTTCTTTCCTTTGCTAGCTCCTCCTAGACCCAGAGGAAAATTATACCCTATGTTACTCAAGATTAAACTGGTTTCTCCTTAAAAAGAATATCCTAGGCCTACAACAGAACAATGCAGGCAGGGCAAACCTACTCACTTGAGGATGGGATTCTTGAGGGGAGAGTCTTAAGTCATAAGTATTCAAAGCAGTCATTCCATAACATTTATTGAACACTTATTATCCAGGGATTAGAGATAATCCCTCTAATCATCACCCTAACCAAAGAAACCTAAGCTCCCTGAGAATAAGGACTTTGGCTTCTTCAACCTAGTATGTCTAGTAGCTGGAAAGATGCTTGTCACTGAAGAGGTACACAATAAACATTAGTTGATTAATTGAATGATGTATAAATTAGGTAAAGTTATGATTTTATAGGGGCTTCTCTGGTAGCTCAGCCTGTAAAGAATCTACCTGCAATGCAACCCCAGTTTAATCCCTTGGTCGGAAGATCCCCTGAAGAAGGGATAGGCCACCCGCTCCAATATTCTTGGGCTTACCTGGTGGCTCAGATGGGAAAGAATCTTCCTGAAATGTAGGAGACCTGGGTTTGATCCCTGGATCAGGAATATCCCCTGGAGGAGGGGGATCTATGGCAACCTACTCCAGTATTCTTGCCTGGAGAATCCCCATGGACAGAGGGGCCTGGTGGATTACAGTCTATGGGAGTGCAAAGAGTCAGACATGACTGAGTGACTAAGCACAGCACAGCACAGCACAATTTTACAGAAACCCCCTCCAGAAGTTTAGATAATATATAACTTGCCTAAGTTACACACCTAGTGAATGCCAGGGCCAACATTCAAAAGATGATCTGTAAACCTCTGAAATCTGCACCAGACTCTCCCTTTTTCCCTATGTTTCAATAAAGCATTGCATCTGCAATCCCGCAGGGAGTGCCCAAGTGTTATAGGCACGGTGTTTTTCTTTTTACTCTGACCAAAAGTCCACTCTTCTTTCTCTGGCACCAGATTATATCTTGGAATAAATTCTGTGAGAGAAATAGGTTTAAAGTTTTATAAGCATAGCTCATTCACAAAACATAGCAACCAATTACCAATAACACAGTAGTGTGTCCAGGAAATCTCACAGAAAACCAGTATACTTAGAGTTGCTAGATTAAGCAAAAAATAAATATAGAGTGCCCAGTTAAACTTGAATTTCAAAGAACACCAGACAATACTATAGTATTAACATGATGCAGTATTTGGGACACACTTATATTTAAAAAATCATTTTCTGTTTGTCTGAAATTCAAATGTAGCTGGGCATACTGTATTTTATCTGGCAATTCTAACTGTACTATAATATACTCCCTGCCCAACACAAGTACATGCATGTAGTAAGTTGCTTCAGTCATGTCTGACTCTGCTATCCCATGGACCATAGCATGCCAGGCTCCTGTGTTCATAGGATTCTCCAGGCAAGAGTACTAGAGTGGGTTGCCATGCCCTCTTCCAGGGGATCTTCCTGACCCAGGGACCAAACCCACAACTCTTGAGTCTCCCATGTTGGTAGGCAGGTTCTTTACCACTAGTGCCACCTGGGAAGCCCACCCAATACAAAAACAGAAACCAAAAGATGTTGGTCTAATGGATAAATAAATGGATTAATAGAAGAATGGATAAATAGATGAATACATGATTATTTGGGCTTCCTTTGTGGCTCAGAGGGTAAAGCATCTGCCTGCAATGCAGGATACCTGGGTTTGATCCCTTGGTTGGGAAGATCCCCTGGAGAAGGAAATGGTAACCCACTCCAGTACTCTTGCCTGGAAAATTCCATGGATGGAGGAACCTGGTAGGCTACAATCCATGGTATCACAAAGAGTCAGACACGCCTGAACAACTTCACTTCAACTTCACATGGCGAAAGCTAGGATAAACAAATGGATGAATAGAAGAATGGATAAATAAATGAATACATGATTATTTAAGGAAGCCCTTAACATACACATGATTATTTAGAATCTCTGATTCTGTTCTGGCCATTGCATTTAGGCAGATGCATTATTTTGGCATTATTCTATTTCATATCTCCTGCAAGACTGCCACATGAGCTTGGATTCAGAGCTTATCACCAGGAGTCAGGGAATCATTTGGCCTGGGTTGCACAGTTGACAAGGGCTTTCCAGGTGGCACAGTGGCAAAGAATCTGCTTGCAATGCAGGAGACGTGGGAGGTGCGGTTTCGATCCTTGAGTGGAAAAAAAACCTACTGGAGGAGGAACTGGCAACCCACTCCTATTCTTGCCTGGAGAGTCCCATGGACAGAGGAGCCTGGTAGGCGGCAATCAGGGGTTGCAAAAAGTCAGACATGACCGAGCACACACACATAGTCACAAAGGGTTTTAATTCCAAGTTTCTAGTTTCTTTAGGTTACATTATCCATCAGGATAGGCATGGGTGCAGAAGTGAAAGGAAGCATCTGTCAAACACCGTTAAAGCTGTATCTCTTGAATAGACCACACCGCTAGTCCTGCGTTAGTTTCTTACTGCCACTGTAACGGCTCACAGTAGACTCTGTGGCTTAAGAAAACACAAGCTTTGCTAATCAATGAGAATCCAGTATAATAGGAAAATTTTTAAAAAGAAAACACAGACTTCTGAGCTTACATTTGTGGAGGTCAGGAGTCTGAAAATGTGTCGTGGAGGCTAAAATCAACTTGTGAGCAGGGCTGCTTCCCTTATGAAAGCTCTATGGGAGAATCCGTCTTTTGTCTTTTCCAGCTTCCAGAGGCCACCTGCTCTGGTGCTTGGGCCCCTTCCAGCAATGACACCACTCAGCCTCTGCTGGCCTCCCTTAGTCTCTGACTCTGACCCTCCTGACACTTGTGATTGCATTGGATCCACGCAGAACTTCCAGGAGTGTCTCCCCATTTCTGGATCCTTAGCTTAATCATACGTGAAAAGGTATCCTATTCACAGGTTCTGGGGATTAAGACATCTTGGGGCCATTATTTGACCTATAAGAAGCACTGTGATTGAATGTGTAATTATATCGCATAGTAGGCTTTATAAATGTTACATGTTTAAATGTAAGGTAGTTCAGACCATAAAGAATCTGCCTGCAATGCAGGAGACCCAGGTTCGATCCCTGGGTCAAGATGATCCTCTGGGGGAGGAAATGGCAACTCACTCCAGTATTCTTGCCTGGAGAATCCCATGGACAGAGGAGTCTGGCAGTATACAGACCATGGGGTTGCAGAGTCAGGCGTAACTGACCGACTAACAATTTCACTTTACCAAACTTCTAAAAATATATCTTTTTAACAACTTCTGATGTTTCTTCATTTTTTAAATAACCTTGGAGCCTCTTTTGACTTATGAGAGACCTTACTTGAAGCAATATGATTTCTTATCTCAGTAATGGAAGAATTGCACAGGTGGGTACACCAAACCCGTGCTTCTCAATCTTGGCTACACATGAAAGCCAACTGAAGGTTTGTTTTTGTGTTTTGTGTTTTTTTTTAAATCCCAGTGCCAAGGCTGTACAGCAAGTCAATTAGATCAGGATCCCTGGGGAATGGAGCCAGGCTTCAGTGCTTTTGAAAGCTCCTCAAGTGATTTCAACATGTCTAAAATTGAGAACCACTGTATACAGTTTCACTGCGGGGGTAACCCGTTTCTTGCATCCTCCATTCTTCCTTGTCTCTTCCTCTAGTCTATTTTTCTTGTTATCTGCAAGTTTGTCTCTTTCCCTTATTGTGGTATATTATTTTCATTGCATGATATTCGATAAGAAAAGACATAAAGATGCTCTCAAAGCAATGGATATGTTGTGGCTTAGTGTGGACAGTGCAGTTTGGGGAACAAAAGCTGCTCCGCTTTACCCCTAAGAAGCAAGTTCTCCACCTCTCTGACTCTCAGCCTCCTCACCTGTAGAATAAAAGGTTTGAAATGAAACTTTCCATGGTGTTTTCTAATTTTAAATCCCACAATTCAAAATATAGAAAGAAGAGAATTGTCTATGGAAGAAGCTCTGGGTCTGAAACCTAAAGATTAAATTTGATTTAGTGAAAAGCACTCTTTATGCATCCCTGTTTGCATTAGTTTTGTTTCCCCCAGAAGCAGAATATGAGAAGCAGATTCAAGAGAAAGGGATTTATTTAGGAGGAAGCATCAGGGCAGCAAGGCAGGTGATTCAGGGTAAATTCTCAAGTTTAGCGTCACTGAGGGTAACTGGTCTTACTCCTGCTAGGGAATCAGGGAGCTGGTATAGAACAAGGACCTCAGAATTATCCCACCAGAAGGCATGAGTTTCTACAGGGGGAGAGTGCTGTCTAAGGATTTTCAATTTTTGTCAGTCATTACTTGAGAGTCATTACTTGAAAATCCCATAGTCGAAGAAGCCTGGCAGGCTACAGTCCATGGGGTCGCCAAGAGTCGGACATGACTTAGCGACTAAACCATGACTAGATAGCTGCTCCTGAGGATGGTTCATTCTCTAGTCTTTCAACCAGCTGTGTGTAAGGGCAGAGATGTGCAGGAACAACAGAAGCCCCCAGGCAACCAGATGCAAATGATGATATTCAGATTTTAGGTCGATGAGCACTACAGGGTTAGGACCAAAGGGCATGTGGACAGATGCTAATATGGCTCTTTTATTTAATAGTGGTAAATTCCTGTTCTTTATACATTAATTAAGAAAATTTGAGGAATAACTGTATTAACATTTCTGAAGTACTTTGAAAACTCCCTACCCTTTGGGAAAGCAGCTGTAGACAGAGTATTGCAGCACAGGTATTCCCTTGTCAAAAAAAAAAAAAAAAAAAAAAAAAAAAAAACACAAAGCCTGTCTTAGGTTCTTTTAAAAGAAATGAAAATTCTGGACCTATTTGGGCACTATTGAGTTACATTCTGTTTCAGGCCACCAAATGATATTTTTCTCAAATATCAGGAGGTTAAGAAGCTAGATTTTTAATACTAAAAGTAAATGGAAATAAATATGCGTCAGGTATTGACAAATCTCTATGTAAGTGTTAAGGAAAAAGGAGTTGCTGGTACGCCGTGTATCTCATTTCTATCCCCAAAGGGAGAAAGATGTTCTTTTCATATCTATGTCAGGGCAGGCAGACATTCAGGAGCATACAGATTTATTTTCTCCCCACAGAGCAAACAATATCACCACTTCTGCTTGAGCTTATCACAGCTATGTTCTTCTGAGACCATGGATTCCTTGTACGCCTGACTGTAGGGCACTGAACAAGATAGACTGACCACCTCTAAATCTAACTATTCCAGAACATTCATGGTAGTAGGTGATATTTTTTAAGTAGGATAAATAGCATAGATTTATCTCCAAATTTGAAACCTTGTTTAGGGTTCCTTCTCTAATTATAGAATGATAAATGTTTTGGCTTTAGATCCATTACTCTTATCTGTCTGGATATCATTTATCAGTCTTCACCAGATTACTGCTGGAAGGGCAGAGTCCATGATCCAGATTCCACTAGTACAGAATAGAAGGGATGGAAGATTCTGGGGGTAGGGACAGAGTAAGGTGGGTGGAGAAGATACCACCAATAGGAGCATATATTCAAGGCTATCAAAACTACCCAGCCCCCTCTGAGTTGTGTGAATGACCCCAGAATAGACCAGCAGAAAAACCATTCATTTGAGCTCAACCCACATTCAGCTCAGTTCAGTCACTCAGTCGTGTCTGACTCTTTGTGACCCCATGAACTGCAGCACACCAGGCCTCCCTGTCCATCACCAGCTCCTGGAGTGCACTCAAACTCATGTCTATCGAGTCGGTGATGCCATCCAGCCATCTCATCCTCTGTCGTCCCCTTTTCCTCCTGCCCCTAATCCCTCCCAGCATCAGAGTCTTTTCCAATGAGTCAACTCTTCGCATGAGGTGGCCAGAGTACTGGAGTTTCAGCTTTAGCATCATTTCTTCCAAAGAAATCCCAGGCCTGATCTCCTTCAGAATGGACTGGTTGGATCTCCTTGCAGTCCAAGGGACTCTCAAGAGTCTTCTCCAACACCACAGTTCAAAAGCATCAGTTCTCCAGCACTCAGCTTTCTTCACAGTTCAACTCTCACATCCATACATGACCACTGGAAAAACCATAGCTTTGACTAGACGGACCTTTGTTGGCAAAGTAATGTCTCTGCTTTTTAATATGCTATCTAGGTTGGTCATATCTTTCCTTCCAAGGAGTAAGCGTCTTTTAATTTCATGGCTGCAATCACCATCGGCAGTGATTTTGGAGCCCTCAAAAATAAATCTGACACTATTTCCACTGTTTCCCCATTTATTTGCCATGAAGTGATGGGACCAGATGCCATGATCTTAGTTTTCTGAATGTTGAGCTTTAAGTCAACTTTTTCACTCTCCTCTTTCACTTTCATCAAGAGGCTCTTTAGTTCCTCTTCACTTTCTGCCATAAGGGTGGTGTCATCTGCATATCTGAGGTTATTGATATTTCTCCCGGCAATCTTGATTCCAGCTTGTGCTTTTTCCATCCCAGCGTTTCTCATGATGTACTGTGCATATAAGTTGCTTGTCCATAATTGCTTTGAGTAAATAAAATGGTGGTCATCTTAAGTCACTGAGTTTACAGTGGTTTGTTATGCAAAGACAGGCTTGTTATATAATTCTTTAGTCAACAGCCAGTGAATATTTAGTAAGGGAAGACTTTAACATTTCAAATATATTTAAAAGGATATGTAACCTTAGTTAAATATCTCAAAGTTTTGTTATAAACTCCTTGTTGCACTAGGCCCATCATGCATCAGATAGTCAGATAGTGTCTTATAAATTTCCTCCTGTGACACCCTTGCTTATATATGAGCTCTGAGCACAGGATGCCTATTCTAGTTTTCTCAGCCTGCCTACAGCAGGCTATTGCTCAAAATCAACCTCCTTCACAATGTTTTCCTTGACCAACCTGGCTCTAAATGATTTCTTCAACCACTAAACCCATAGAACCATAAACAGAATCTACTTGCCTCACACTTTATTCATCAGTCTAAACGTCTTACTGCTTATCTAGACTGTAGGCTTCCTTTAGGAAAGGATGCTTGCAAGCTAGTATGATATCTTTATGTGTCTCAGTATGTGTGAGATCTATTCAAAAATGTATGCATCTCATGATTTACTATCTATTGTTCTCCAGTGGGGAGGCTCAGTTTTGATCCTTGGCTGGGGATTAAGATCCTGCATGCTGAGAGGTGTGGCCAAAAGGGTGATATTATGATTCTTTATGTTAATACATGGTGGGAGGGAAAGAAGAAGAAAACAGTGAAAGATTCCACATCCATAGCTCTTTTCTCTTTGGTGATACATCTGTGCTCATTCTTTATTAGGACCATCAGGTTTGTGACTTCCACATAGATTTTATGAGTGGTGGAGAAACACTGAGGGAGTATTAGCCTTAGAATCATTTGGAAGTGTCGGTGTTGTGCTGAATGTTGTCATAGGAGTTATGGGGAAATTGAAAAAAAAAAAAAAGATGTGGGGGTGCTGCCCTAGTGTAACAAAGTGAATAAATGCAGAAGACAGTTCAGTTGGTTTGTGGTACTGATTTCACGGGGCTAGCCTCACCTGCACTGTCTTGTTTGTCTCTCTTTCCTTCCTCATTACAATACAGTTGGGAGGCAGATTGAAACTCTAGTCCTCATTGTAGCCGATAAGATCAACCCTACACAGAAGGATTTCCTTTCAGTCTAGTGATAACAATCTTTTGAACTTGAAGAAGGTTAGGTTTCAGGCATATTACATTTCTGGAGGATGAACCTTTATTGTTGGTGATAATTCTAAACCCCACTCCTTGGTGGAGAATCTCTGGCACTAGCACTGGAACTCAGTGGGGTCTCCAGGAAGATCTAAGCCACAGAGTATGAAAGTGCAAGACGAGTGTTGTCCACACGTCTCTCCATGGAATACGATGCAAGATCCAGACACATTCACAAAACTGACCTAGGAGGGGTCTGAAATCAAAGACAGAATTCTCTTGGACTATTAATTCAGAGGTGGAAATGGATGCCTCTTGGAATAAGAACTAAAGGATCTCCTTTCACACTTTCTTAATTTCAAGTTCAAGGGTTCAAAGGTGGTGGCTAGTTAAGAATCTAGGCTTTTTTTTTTTTAATTAAACATTTCAAATCAAAATGTGCTTAGTCACCAATTAGCTGTGTAACTGGGCTTTCCTGGTGGCTCAGTGGTAAAGAATCTGCCTGCAAAGCAGGATACACAGGAGATGTGGATTTGATCCCTGGATTGGGAAGATCCCCTGGAGGAGAGCATGGCAACCCACTCTAGTATTCTTGCCTGAAGAATTCCATGGACAGAGGAGCCTGGTGGGCTATGGTCCATAGGGTTGCGCTGAGTTGGGTGAGAAAGTGAGCAGCAGAGCACCGCACACTGTGTGACTGTGAATAGATTTTGTTGTTGTTTAACTGCTCAGTTGTGTCCCACTCTTTTGCTACCCCGTGGACTATAGCGTGCCTGGCTCCTCTGTCCATGGGATTTTCCTGGCAAGATCACTGGAGTGGGTTGCCATTTCCTCTGCAAGGGGAATCTTGTGGACACAGGGACCAAACCCACGTCTTCTGCATTGGCAGGCAGATTTTTTACTGCAGAGCCACCAGAGAAGCCCTTGACAGAACTCTACTTTCAAACAAAAATATGACACTGGTCAGTGTGAAATACTTCCAATTCAACTTTGCTTCCATATTAATGTACCCACATGGATGAAGACCTTTTGAATTGTCTGAATTTTTTATATTCAGATTTTCAGAACAACACTGACAAACACATGACAGATCATTTTCATTTTTACTCTTCACATGAATTCTAATTAATTTTAGAATTAAAACCACCTAGAAGAAGACACTTGAGTCCCCAGTGACCCAGAGTATAAACCCACAGCCTTGAATTTCTGTGATTCTTTAGGGAGCCTGAAGGGAAAGAATCAAGTGAAGGTCTTCTTTTAAGTCTCTGCTCCAGTCAGACATGTGACTCCTAAGCAACTGGCTCAATTTTTTCAATAATTATGTCACTCGTTATTATAAATGATCCAGCACATGTCATAATCTTACCTGGTGCCAAGTATTTTACCCACTTAGAGTGTGGAATTCAAATAGCCTGGTAATGGAGATTTGATTCTTATTTTATAGATGAGGCAAGCCTTACTAATGGTTATTGACATATGAAAGCTCAGCTCATTTGCTTTGAGGCACCACAGACTCTGTGGAGTGTAAGTCTTACTCCACAGCTCCCCTTGGGACCAGGCTGATGTTGGGAATTTACCTGAACATTCTTCCTCTTTGTTTGGCTTCTTTCCTTCGACCAAACCAGCTTTCCTCATTCACCACCTTTTCCCGAGCATGATTCTCTAGTATGACGCCAGAACCTCAGCTCCTCTGGACACCAGGGAGACAGAGTTTTTATTTTTACTTTATTTATTTGGCTCTGCTGGGTGGCATATGGTGTCTTTGTTGTGGCAGGTGGGATTTAGTTCCCTGGTCAAGAACTGAACCCGGGTCCCCTCCATTGGGAGGGTAGAGTCTTAACCACCGGACCACCATGGAAGTCCCTCAGAGACAGAGTTTTAGAAGACGTAGAAAAGAATAGGCTTTATTACTTTGCCAGGCTGAGGGGTACACAGTGGGCTGATGACCTCAAAAAACCCATGTCCCAATTTGGAGAAGATTGTGAGAAGTTTTATAATAACTGTTCAAAAGAGGTTGCCATCAGCTCATGGACATTCTTCTTATGGTTTGGTGGTGGGAAGCAGGAGTCGGCATCAAACTTCAAGTTCATCTGGTCTGGGGTCTACATGCTTGTGGGCTGCATACAATCGTTAACTGTTAACTTCTAACCACCTGGAGGGGGTTTCAGTAACTGCCGAATAGCTCAAAGATAATCGCTGTGTGTATCCACTGAAGCAGAAGCTGGACCTTGCCTCAAGTCTGCTTTTGACTGTTTGTTTCTCCCTGGTCTTGCACGCATGTTTAGTTTCTCAGTTGTGTCAAACTGTTTGTAACCTTTGTAGCCCACAGGCTTCTCTGTCCATGGGATTTTTTAGGCAAGAGTACTGGGGTGGATTGCCATTTCCTCCTCCAAGAGATCTTCCTGGCCCAGGGATCAAACCTACATCTCCTGTGTATCTGGTATTGCAGGTGGATTCTTTACCCACTGAGCCTTGGGGAAGCCCCTTGCATCCCCTCCTTTTCCTAATTAACAACTGCTCAAATCTGCTTACTGAAACTCAGGGAAGGTCATGGAGGCTGGACGAGGGCTGTTTCCTATAATCAAAGAAATGTGGGACACAGAAAAGCTTCGTGCTTAGGAGCCCCACAGGGTCCTGCCTGGTATCAGTAAATTACTTGCACATGAAAGCTCATTTTAGGAGGAGATGACCTAAGACATTAGCCCAAGAGGATATAATTACCAATTGCAAGATCCAGAGAAGGTGATGATACAACTTATTCAAGGTCACAAGTTTAGTTAGGGTGACAACTCACATGTTAGCTCAAGTCTGGCTCCTTTCAAAGTCCTTTTCTGAAGGCTAATAAACTGAGGTCACAGCAACTGAGGTATAACTTGACAGATAACGTTACTGTATCATGACTCTGATAATGCCCACCCCGCCCCCACTGCCTTCAACTCCAGAACAACTCCGTTATCAGATATTTAAGACGTTGAGGCTCTCTGAACATCTCTTTTAAGAGTCAGCAGGATCTGGGAATCATGGGAGGAGGGAGTAAATCTTCCTCCCCTGTTAGTCCATTTATGGTATCTCAGTTTTGTTTTTCTTAATTTTTATTTCTACATTTAGGGAAATGTTTTAAATATTGTGTCACAATGTAGGGGAGAAAGGGATATAGAAATAGTACCATTAAAGGCAGGTAAAGGAGGACAGTTGTGTTCTACTTGGGAAATGCAGACTCTATGAGATAAAACCTTTAGTTCCCTGCGCTCTGGACTTTGTCTACAGGATGTACACAGCGTGGCCAGGCTTATCTTGCGCTAAAAAGAAAGAATGTGATTTTACACCAAAGAAATAAATCTGATAGAATTTCAGATGCTGTAGGTTTTAGATTGAAAAAACTTCAGGGTCCCTCCCAGCACTTTTTGTAAGTGATAATACTACACTGCTTATAGCTGTGGCGGATTCTAGGCAAACATTTTTTTAACTAAAGGAAGTTGCCAAAAGGACACAAGTCTACTACAACAGGAGAAAAATCAGACAAACGTTGAGAGAGCAAATAAGGGTTGGCTGATCTCACATTAATTTTTATTCTGATCGCACATCCTTATCTCTAAATTGTGTAATTATATCTCTCAACTCAGACCATACAGGAGTCTATATCAGTGTCCTTTTGACAAAGAGGAAAGGGGAGATTGCAGCCAGAATTGCTTAACTTACTTTTCCAAAAATGTAGACAAGCATCTTCCAGAAGAAAGTGCAGGCAGTGGGGTGGGGGGCATTTTTTAGGCTCACACTGCACTCCGCCAGCCCAGAGCCACCTTTAGAATCTGTATCAGCTTACCTACATTGGAGAACAAGGAAGGAAGCCCCTGCACCCATTCAACTAGCTCTTTGAAACATCTCCAGGTGTGTGTTTTTGTTGTTCAGTCACTAATCCTGCCTGACTCTGCAACCCTACAGACTGCGGCAGGCCAGGCTTCCCCGTCCTTCATCACCCAGAATTTGCTCAAAATCATGTCCATTGAATCAGAGATGCCATCCAACCATCTCATCCTCTGTTGCCCCCTTCTCCTCCTACCCTCAATCTTTCTCAGCATCAGGGTCGGCTCTTTATCTAACAATAAATTTCGGCTCTTTATCTATAAGCCACCTTATCTAATGAGTCGGCTCTTCACATCAGGTGGCCAAAGTATTGGAGCTTCAGCTTCAAAAACAGTCCTTCCATGAATATTCAGGATTGATTTTCTTTAGGATTGACTGGTTTGATCTCCTTGCTGTCCAACGGACTCTGAAAAGTCTCCTCCAGCATCATAGTTCAAAAGCATCAATTCTTCAGTGCTCAACCTTATTTATGGTCCAACTCTCACATCCCTACATGCCTACTGGAAAAACCATAGCTTTGACAATATGGACCTTTGTCAGCAAAGTAATGTCTCTGCTTTTTTATATGCTAAGTTTGTCATAGCTTTTCTTCCGAGGAGGAAATATCTTTTAATTTTATTGCTCTAATCACCATCTGTAGTGATTTTGTCACCCAAGAAAATAAAGTCTCTCACTGTTTCCATTTTTCCCCCACGTATTTGCCATGAAGTGATGGGACCAGATAACATGATCTTAGTTTTCTGAATGTTGAGTTTTTTTTTTTTTTTAATATTTCAATCATCTTATTTATTTATTATTTTTTAATTTTTATTTTATTTTTTAACTTTACAATATTGTATTGGTTTTGCCATATATCAAAATGAATCCACCACAGGTATACATGTGTTCCCCATCCCGAACCCTCCTCCCTCCTCCCTCCCCATACCATCCCTCTGGGTCATCCCAGTGCACCAGGCCCAAGAATCCAGTATTGTGCATCGAACCTAAGCCAGCTTTTTCACTCTCCTCTTTCACCCTCATCAAGAAGCTTTTTAGTTCCTTTTTGCTTTCTGCCATTAGAGTGGTGTCATCTGCATATCCGAGGTTATTGATATTTCTTTCTGCAATTTTGATTCCAGCTTGTGCTCTATCCAGCCCATCATTTTCTTATCATGTACTCTGCATATAAGTTAAATAAGCAGAGTGACAATATACAGCCTTGATGTTCTCCTTTCCCAGTTTTGAATCAGTCCATTGTTCCATGTCTTGTTCTAGCTGTTGCTTCTTTACCTACATACAGGTTTCTCAAGAGGCAGATAAGGTGTCTGGTATTCCCATCTCTTTAAGAGTTTTCCAAGTTTGTTGTGATCCATACAGTCAAAGGCTTTATGTAGTGAATGAAACTGAAAAAGATGTTTTTTCTGGAATTCCTTTGCTTTTTCTATAATCCAATGGATGTTGGCAATTTGGTTTCTGGTTCCTCTGCCTTTTCTGAATCCATTTTGTACAACTGGAAGTTCTTGGTTCACATACTGTTGAAGCCTAGCTTGAGGGATTTTGAGCATTACCTTGCTAGCATGTGAAATGATTGCAATTGTGTGGTAGCTTGAACATTCTTTGGCATTGCGTTTCTTTGGGATTGGAATGAACACTGACCTTTTCCATTCCTGTGGCCACTGCTGAGTTTTCCAAATTTGCTGGCTTATTGAGTGCAGCACTTTAACAGCATCATCTTTTATGATTTGAAATAGCTCAACTGGAACTCTATGACCTTCACTAGCTTTGTTCATAATAATGCTTCCTCAGGCCCACTTGACTTTGCATTCCAGATATCTGGCTCTATGTGAGTGACCACACCATCATGATTATCCAGGTCATTAAGACATTTTTTTTGGTACAATTCTGTGTGTTCTTGCCACCAAGACCCAGATTCAACTTGAAACCAGAAATAACTGAGATTGCTTTTTCATCCCAGTGTCTGCCTCCATGCACACTTTCCAGGCTGTTCCAGAAACAGTCTTATCACTTTATCATAAAAAGGATATGAATTTGCCTCATTGGTGCACTGAAACCACATATAAATTGTGCAGATATTACAGCCATAAACTCCAGTGATTAGAAGAACATTGGCACATTTTAATCTTAAATGGATTCATATATAACTTAGATACATAATTTTGAAAAAAAAAAAACAAAACAAAAACATACTTTTCTTAGCCAGAGTTGCCTAGAAGCAGAGCCTGAGGCAAGGATTAAGTTCCAAAGCTTTAATTGAGAGACATAAACCAAGGGCATAAAGCTGAAGACAAAAGAAAGTGAGGGGGGAAAGAAGGAGAACAGATGACAAACTGTATTAAGCACTAGGCCCTGCTTCCTGATGAACAGACTCGTATGCTGCCGGCCGACACGCTTGCTCAGCCCTAGGCAGTGTCATGGAGCAGACCATGCAAGGGATTATGGAGAGGACGTTTACTGGCCTGCTCCCTTTTTATTTTCTACTTGTCAAAGGTGACTCCTTAGCAGATTGACTTCCCTACATATGTCCAGGCTTATTTATTCAATTGCTTTTCAGACCCTCAGGTTGACAAGACCTCACACCTCACAATGTGGACTTTCTCGTCAGTCTAGAGGTCATGGACAAACCAAAAGCTCAGCAGGATGGAGGGCCTGACATTCCTGGGCAAAGTGACTTATGATCAGATTACAGAGGTCTGAGCAGAGTCAATCATTTGTACAATAAATCAAGACAGAGCAAGTGCCTAGGAATCTGAGAGAGGTCAACACTAGGGGAATCTAAAGAAACACATAACATGTGCCAGATACAATTCATATAATTCATAATTGATAAGTAGGGTTGACATTATACTTGTCATGGTTTTAACCATCGATATATTCTATCAAGCAATTTGCTATGGGCTGGGCCCTGTTAAGCCCTTTAACAAATGATTTATTTGGCTTTGTGGGAGACAGTTTTGGTTTAAATTCTACTAATTCCACTTACTAGCTGTAAGACCTTGGGTAAATTATTCTATTTCTCTGAGCCTCAGTTTCCTTGTTTGTAAATTGCAGATAATGTACCCAACTCAATAAGATGTTGTAAAAATCTAATAAAACAATAATTTGCCAACAAAAAAAAGGCCCTGCCCCACCCTTGATACACTCTTTGCAGTATGACCCTGTTACAATGCTTGTCTGTCATGAAAGAGAGTGTATTTCCACAGCTTTCAACTTCGAATTTGGCTGTGTGGCTTGTTTAACAGATACAATGCAATGTAAGTGATTAGGTAATCTCTCCAATCCTTAGGGCCCTGTGTCCACCCTCTCTCTCTCTCTCTCAGACCTCTGCCCCTAGAAGAACACTTGGTTGGGGGAGGGGAGGGCATAGGTGGATAAGAAGAGGCCACATGGAGCCTTGATGAGCTATCTTACTGGGGTCATCCTAGACCAGCCAGACCTGACTTATCAACTGTTAAAGATGGATAAGCAAGCTGGCTGACATCAGCCATTCCAGATCTTTAGATCCACCCAGCCAATCTCCAGATTCACAAGCAGAAATACCTGTTTATTGTTGTAAGTCTCTGAGGTTTCAGTTCAGTTCAGTTTAGTCACTCAGTCATGTCTGACTCTTTGAGGCCCCATGGACTGCAGCATGGCAGGCTTCCCTGTCCATCACCAACTCCCGAAGCTTGCTCAAACCCATGTCCATTGAGTCTGTGATGCCATCCAACCATCTCAACCTTTGTCATTCCCTTCTCCTCCTGCCTTCAATCTTTCCAAGCCTCAGGGTCTTTTCCAAAGAGTCAATTCATCGCATCAGGCCAAAGTATTGGAGTTTCAGCTTCAGCATCAGTCCTTCCAATGAATATTCAGGACTGATTTCCTTTAGGATTGACTGGTTGGATCTCCTTGCAGTTCAGGGGACTCTGAAGAGTCTTCTCCAATATCACAGTTCAAAAGCATCAATTCTTCAGTGCTTAGCTTTCTTTATAGTCCAACTCTCACATCCATATACAACTACTGGAAAAACCATAGCTTTGACTAGATGGACCTTTGTTGGCAAAATAATGTCTCTGCTTTTTAATATGCTGTCTAAGTTGGTCATAGCTTTTCTTCCAAGGAGCAATTATCTTTTAATTTCATGACAAAATCATGCAGTGATTTTGGAGCCCCCCCCAAATAAAGTCTGTCACTATTTCCATTGTTTCCCCATCTATTTCCCATGAAGGGATGGGACCATATACCATGATCTTAGTTTTCTGAATGTTGACTTTTAAGCCAACTTTTAAACTCTCCTCTTTCACTTTCATCAAGAGGCTCTTCTTCCTTCACTTTCTGCCATAAGGGTGGTGTCATCTACATATCTGATATTATTGATATTTCTCCCAGCAATCTTGATTCCAGCTTGTGCTTCATCCATCCCAGAATTTCACATGGTGTACTCTGCATATAAGTTAAATAAGCAGGGTGACAATGTACAGCCTTAACATACTCCTTTCCCTTTTTGAAACCATTCTGTTGTTCCATGCCCAGTTCTAACTGTTGCTTCTTGACTTGTGTACCGATTTCTCAGGAGGCAGGTTGGTCTGGTATTCCCATCTCTTTAAGAATTTTCCAGAGTTTGTTGTGATCCACACAGTCAAAGGCTTTGGCATAGTCAATAAAGCAGAAGTAGATGTTCTTCTGGAACTCTCTTTTTTTTTCAATGATCCAGGGGACTTGATTGTTTAATTTTAATTAATGTGGAAACAGGACAGGTTAAATGACTTGATCATGATCACATATCAAACATTTGATTGGAACCCAGGAATATCCAACTCCATAGCTTTAGTTGCTACATGTTACTCTTACTTTTCCCTGGATCCTTGATCTGTATTCCTTGGTGACTAATGACTCTTGGTGAATTATTTGACCATGTGTCTTTTTCCTGATAAAGCTATGTATGTGTGTGTATGTGTGTGGGTGCTCAATCGTGTCCGACTCTTTGCTGCCCCAAGGATTGTAGCCTGCCAGGCTCCTTTGTTGATGAGATTTCCCAAGCAAGAATAGTGGAGTGGGTTGCCATATCCTCCACCAGGGGCTCTTCCTGACCCAGGGATCAAACCCTCATCTCTTGCATCTCCTGCATTGGCAGGTGGATTCTTTACCACTGTGCCACCTGGGAAGTCCTATACTCCTATCAATTCAGTTCAGTTCAGTTCAGTTCAGTTCAGTCACTCAATCGTGTCCGACTCTTTGTGACCCCATGAATCGCAGCACATCAGGCCTCCCTGTCCATCACCAACTCCCAGAGTTCTATACCTCCTCTTAATTTTATGCTTGAAGGGGCTGAGATTTTGTAATTCAGTAGTTATGAAATATGTGAAAACATTCAGAGGAAAGAGAATATCAGAAAGTGCAATAGAGAAAAGACATCAAAGGAAAGGCAGTTATGTACACATTTTACCCTGACAGAGGGAGGGCAGGCGAAGCCTGGGATGGAATGATGTGGATGGCAGGCCTGTCAGGGCATGGCTTGTCCCCTGGGTAGCGTGCACAGTGTGAGCCTGCAGCATACAGAAATCTGAGTTTCAGGGTTTTCATCCTTTCTGGGAATGCTAATATTCCTAATTTGCTTCTCTAGTTTTTGAAATGTGTGACCATATATTGATTAGACTGATGTTTATATGTGACTTATGGGCTCACTCTCATGCATTCATTTAAAGCCACCCCTCACAGACTACCAACTGGCAGGGTGAAGACCCAATATCTATATTCAATCAGGGGCTGCTCTGCTATATTTATCCAGCTGGATTTGAAAACAAAGGAAAATACACACGCTGGGTGAGGTCGGTCAGCCAGCCAGGGCCTCCTGAGGCTCTAGGGCTTTTCTATTTGCCCCGTCAGCACAGGGAGGAGATGGGGCCTCTTTCCCATTAGTGTTAATGGAGGCAATCACGTGAATCCACCACATAGCAATGTGTGTCCTCTTGTGTTCTGATATCTTAATGCACGAAATTGCATCTCTAGGGAAAGGTTTGCCTCCTCTTAAGTGCTCCCAATTCCCATTAATGATAATGGAACAGAAAGAAATATACCCATCATTGCTCAACAGTGGGGGGCAAAAGTGAAAGATGATTAGGTTTGGGGAGTGTCAGTGGAAACCCTTAGGAACTGCAAGCATAATCTGAAATGGCCCCTCTTTCCTCATTTGTAGAGAGGTAGGTGGACCTAGAGTCTGTCTTACAGAGTAAGTAAGTCAGAGAGAGAAAAGCAAATATCACATGTTAATGCCTATATGTGGAACGTAGAAAAAAACGTACAGATGAAGCTATTTCCAAGGCAGGAATAGAGATGCAGACATAGAGAATGGACATGGAGACACAGGCATGGTGGGGGAAGAGGAGAGCAGGATGAATTGAGAGAGTAGGACCAACATATACACACCATCACCTGTAAAATAGATAGCTAGTGGGAACCTGCTGTCCAGCACAGGGAGCTCACCTTGGTGCTTTGTAATGACTTGGGGGAGGAGAGGTCCAAGAGGGAAGGGATATATGTGCACATATGGCTGATTCACTTTGAAATTATCACATTGCAAAGCAATTATATTCCAATTTAAAAATCAAATAGTCCCTTTTTCCAGACTTATTTAAGCATTTTCATTAGACACAGACATGTTTCTTAGAACCATCAACAGATAATTGGCTACACTGTCCTCTTCAAGAGAAGGTGACATCCCTACACGTGCTGACCCAGACTCTAAAGACTGCTCTGGGATGGAGGAGTGCAGTGCAAGCTAAGAAAGTGCCCACCACTCCCCTGCCTGCACTTTCTCCTGTAAGACGCTCTTCAGTGTTTTAGGAAAAGCAGCATAAGCAATTCGGACTGTATCCTACTTTTTTCTTTTCATAGAGAAGGCACCAATGTGGATTCCTGTATGGGCTAAGGTTATGAAAGAGACATAATTATGCTGTTTAGAGATAAGACTGTGTGATCAGACTACAAATTAATGTGAAATTCAACCAATACTTTGTTGCTCTCTTTGCAGAAGGAAATGGCAACCCACTCCAGTATTCTTGCCTGGAAAATTCCATGGACAGAGGAGCCTGGCAAGCTACAGTCCATGTGGTTGCAAAGATCGGACATGACTGGGCAACTTTCACTTCACTTCACTTTGTTGCTCTCTTAACAAGTTGGGCTGATTGGTTTTCTCCCAGTGAACTAGCACTGTGTCCTTTTGGTAGCTTGCTGCAGTTTAAAAAAATGGTTTGTTTAGAATCAGTCACATCTGTAAGCAGCATAGTATTGTCACTCATGGGTGACAGCAAAAAGGTGCTCAAAGAAACCTTGAAGTCATTTCAGTCTAAAGACCACAGTGTTGGAAATTCTATCAGATTTAGTCCTTTGGTATACATTCTCTGACTTTTGTTTGTTTGTTTGTTTATTTTTTAAATATAGTGTAAAATAGTTCTGGGAGAACTAATGCATTCTATAATTAACACCCATGAGGGGGTATGTAATTAACACCCATGAGGGCACTGGATGTGATACATAGAGAACCAAGGATGCTTCCTGGGGAGGAGAAAATGAAGGGCATAGAAGAAACAGGAGGGAGATGTAGAAAGGGACCATGCTGAGCTTTGCCTACACTCTCCTTAGAGATCTTGGGCGGGTGGAAGGAGCACATGTACTGTTGAGTTGGATACGCACTGCAGACGTTCTTCCCAGTGGCTCCATCGTGTCCGACTCTTTGCGACCCCATGGACTGCAGGCTTCCCTGTCCATCACCAACTCCCGGAGTTTACTCAAACTCATGTCCATTGAATCAGTGATGCCATCCAATCGTCTCATTCTCTGTTGTCCCCTTCTCCTCCCATTTTCAATCTTTCTCAGCATCAGAGTCTTTTTAAATGAGTCAGTTTTTTGCATCACGTGGCCAAAGTATTGGAGTTTCAGCTTCAGCATCAGTCCTTCCAATGAATATTCAGGACTGATTTCCTTTAGGATGGACTCGTTTGATCTCCTTGCAGTCCAAGGGACTCTCAAGAGTCTTCTCCAACCCCACAGTTCAAAAGCATCAGTTCTTCAGTTCAGTTCAGTCGCTTAGTCCTATCCTACTCTTCACGACCCCATGGACCACAGCACGCCAGGCCTCCCTGTCCATCACCAACTCCCAGAGTTTACTCAAACTCATGTCCATTGAGTCGGTGATTCCATCCAACCATCTCATCCTCTGTCGTCCCCTTCTCCTCAGTTCTTCTTAGAGGAGTTCAAAATCAGAACTCCAGCATGACTGGGGACATTAAGTCATGTGTCTCTAATTACTAATGTTAGATTTGGGAGCAAACATGCTTTAAATGGACATATTGAGACAGGTGGAAATACTAAAATACTCTGCTATAGTGTTACTTTTGGAAAAGGTTACATCTCCAGGTGTGGGTTAAAGGATGAGTTTTAAGTTAAAAGCCCTATATAGTTATACAGAATGACTTGGGGGAAGTATCCCAACCCTGCCATCCCCCTCCTTTATACATGCGCATATGCATGTGTGTGTGGGTGTAGGTGCATGCCCTGTGTGAGCATACACACTCACACTCAATCAGTCAGCCTTCTTCCATGACTGTTATTTCAGAATCACTTAAACAGGAAAGAATCAACAGGCCTTTAACAACATTCCATTGTTGAAACATCACCTATTTCTCCATGCTTACCAGCCTTCCAATTGGTCTGGTTTCCTAAAAATAATTGAAATAGTACCCTCTGATGTTATACCATTCTTGTTTCAATCTTCCCATCAACAAAATGGCTGGCCTCAATAATACAACTGTAGGGGCAGAATCCTCTACATTTTTTAGGACTTTGTTTATTTATTTATTTTAATTGAAGGATACTTTTTTAATTACAGAATTTTAATTAAAAAATCTTTTACAGAATTTTGCTGTTTTCTGTCAAATCTCAACATGAATCAGCCATAGGTATACATATATCCCCTCCCTTTTGAACCTCCCTCCCAGCTCCCTCCCCATTTCACTTCTCCAGATTGATGCAGAGCCCCTGTTTGAGTTTCCTGACACATACAACAAATTCCCATTGGATATCTAGTTTACATATGGTAACGCAAGTTTCCATGTTACTCTTTTCATACATCTCACCTTCTCCTCCCCTCTCCCCTTGTCCATAAGTCTGTTCTCTATGTCTGTTTCTCCATTGCTGGCCCTGTAAGTAAATTCTTCAGTATCATTTTTCTAGATTCCGTATATATGCATTCAGTTCAGTTCAGTCGTTCAGTCGCATCTGACTCTTCACAATCCCATGAACCGCAGCATGCCAGGCCTCCCTGTCCATCACCAACTCCCAGAGTTCACTCAGACTCAGGTCCATCGAGTCAGTGATGCCATCCAGCCATCTCATCCTCTGTCATCCCCTTCTCCTCCTGCCCCCAATCCCTCCCAGCATCAGAGTCTTTTCCAATGAGTCAACTCTTCACATGAGGTGGCCAAAGTACTGGAGTTTCCGCTTTGGCATCATTCCCTCCAAGAAATCCCAGGGCTGATCTCCTTCAGAATGAATTGGTTGGATCTCCTTGTAGTCCAAGGGACTCTCAAGAGTCTTCTCCAACACCACAGTTCAAAAGCATCAATTCTTTGGTGCTCAGCCTTCTTCACAGTCCAACTCTCACATCCATATATGACCACTGGAAAAACCATAGCCTTGACTAGACGGACCTTTCTTGGCAAAGTAATGTCTCTGCTTTTGAATATGCTATCTAGGTTGGTCATAACTTTCCTTCCAAGGAGTAAGCGTCTTTTAATTTCATGGCTGCAGTCACCATCTGCAGTGATTTTGGAGCCCAGAAAAATAAATCTGACACTGTTTCCATTGTTTCCCCATCTATTTTCAATGAAGTGATGGGACCGGATGCCATGATCTTCGTTTTCTGAATGTTGAGCTTTAAGCCAACTTTTTCACTCTCCACTTTCACTTTCATCAAGAGGCTTTTGAGTTCCTCTTCACTTTCTGCCATAAGGGTGGTGTCATCTGCATATCTGAGGTTATTGATATTTCTCCCAGCAATCTTGATTCCAGCTTGCATTTCTTCCAGCCCAGCATTTCTCATGATGTACTCTGCATATAAATTAAATAAGCAGGGTGATAATATACAGCCTTGATGTACTCCTTTTCCTATTTGGAACCAGTCTGTTGTTCCATGTCCAGTTCTAACTGTTGCTTCCTGACCTGCATACAGATTTCTCAAGAGGCAGGTCAGGTGGTCTGGTATTCCCATCTCTTTCAGAATTTTCCACAGTTGATTGTGATCCACACAGTCAAAGGCTTTGGCATAGTTAATAAAGCAGAAATAGATGTTTTTCTGGAACTCTCTTGCTTTTTCCATGATCCAGCAGATATTGGCAATTTGATCTCTGGTTCCTCTGCCTTTTCTAAAACCAGCTTGAACATCAGGAAGTTCACAGTTCACGTATTTCTGAAGCCTGGCTTAAAGAATTTTGAGCATTATTTTACTAGCATGTGAGATAGTACAATTGTGCAGTAGTTTGAGCATTCTTTGGCATTGCCTTTCTTTGGGATCGGAATGAAAACTGACATTTCCAGTCCTGTGGCCACTGCTGAATTTTCCAAATTTGCTGGCATATTGAGTGCAGCACTTTCACAGCATCATCTTTCAGGATTTGAAATAGCTCAACTGGAATTCCATCACCTCCACTAGCTTTGTTTGTAGTGATGCTTTCTAAAGCCCACTTGACTTCACATTCCAGGATGTCTGGCTCTAGGTCAGTGATCACACCATTGTGATTATCTGGGTCGTGAAGATCTTTTTTGTACAGTTCTTCTGTGTATTCTTGCCATCTCTTCTTCATATCTTCTGCTTCTTCTAGGTCCATACCATTTCTGTCCTTTATCGAGCCCATCTTTGCATGAAATGTCCCCTTGGTATCTCTAATTTTCTTGAAGAGATCTCTAGTCTTTCCCATTCTGTTGTTTTACTCTATTTCTTTGCATTGATCACTGAGGAAGGCTTTCTTATCTCTTCTTGCTATTCTTTGGAACTCTGCATTCAGATGCTTATATCTTTCCTTTTCTCCTTTGCTTTTTGCTTCTCTTCTTTTCACAGCTATTTGTAAGGCCTCCCCAGACAGCCATTTTGCTTTTTTGCATTTCTTTTCCATGGGGATGGTCTCGATCATTGTCTCTTGTACAATGTCACAAACCTCATTCCATAGTTCATCAGGCACTCTGTCTATCAGATCTAGGCCCTTAAATCTATTTCTCACTTCCACTGTATAATCATAAAGGATTTGATTTAGGTCAAGAATATGATATTTATCTACCTTTAACACTTTGAGAGAGCAAAAAGACAATGATTCAATGCTTCATTTCATGACCCCTCAGAAATATGCAATATCTCTGCCATGTGAAACTAAAGTGGTTACTTTGAATAGTTTGTTAACTATTACATATTAGGCAGAAGTTCTTCAAAAGTGAGCAAGTGCTAATTCCTCGATCTAATATATGCATTCTTGAGTTTGCAAGATATAGAGGATTGTGACCGCAATTATTATAGTAGAAACTTGCCTTATTTTAGCTCCATGTTAGATCAGACAGGATCACTTAACTGAATTTTTTTAAAAAATATTTTTTGCAAGTCACTGTTTGAGTCTCAATCAAGACTAGCCCTGAATTATAGCATATTTGTTCTTAACCCAGATGAATTGTGCTCTTAAAAATCAGAGCATAGTTACTAGTGTCACCCACAGGTCCACTTTAAAGTCCTCTTACAATTTAATCCCTTATTTCAGCCTGACCATTTACTCTAAGTGATAGACAAGGTCAGAGTCCTGACCATAAATTTGTTATTCTTAACTGTGCTTACAAATGATGGCGTCTGACTACCCACTTAATAAATGACAGGTGCAGAGGCCTGATTATTCCTGTGGCTATGAAGGGTAGAATGAGGGGCCCCTCACTGCTTCCAATCTGTGAAATAATTAGTCACCATTGAATACTTTCTTTGTAAAAGTTTCCCAATTCAATATAAACTCTTTTCCAGAGACACATAATTATGTGTCCTGGAGATACAGGAACCTCCTGGAGGTTTTACTGAGTTACCTAGAATGACTCAGCCTTATTCATCCTTTTTTCAGCATCACTCCAGACTCATTGTTGTAAAGCAGAAAAGCCAGGTCTCACAGGCAAAGACTTTCTGGAGGCCATTCTGGAAGATAGGCTGGCCCAGAAAACAGGCTATCCATCTTTAAATTCCAAAGTGAAAGTGTTAGTCACTCAGTTGTATCCAAGTCTTTGTGACTCCATGGACTTTAGCCTGCCAGGCTCCTCTGTCCATGGAATTCTTCAGGCAAGAATACTGGAGTGGGTTGGCATTTCCTTCTCCAGGGATTTTCCTGACCCAGGGATCAAACTCAGCTCTCCCACATTGCAGGCAGATGCTTTCCCATCTGAGCCACCAGGGTACCAGGGCACTTTCAAAAGAAAGTCAAGGCATCCATTTGGGGGGTTACCTGGCAAGAAATTAAATTCACCATAATTTTCTATAAATCACTCCCTCCTTTCTTGACCTCCAATGTAGAGAAGTGATGAATAATGCTTAGGAAGCCCTAAGATTTTATTAACTTGTAAAGCTGGGTTATGAAAACCTTGAGGTGGGATAGAATCTAATGATTCTAGCACAATGTGATCTCTTCAGTTCAGTTCAATTGCTCAGTCATGTCAGACTTTTTGCGACCCCGTGGACTGCAGCATGCCAGGCTTCCCTGTCCATCACCAACTCCCGGAGTCCACCCAAACCTATGTCCATTGAGTTAGTGATGCCATCCAAACATCTCATCCTCTGTTGTCCCTTTCTCCTCCTGCCCTCAATCTTTCCCATCATCAGGATCTTTTCAAATGAGTCAGTTCTTCGCATCTGGTGGCCAAAGTATTGGAGCTTCAGCTTCAGCATCAGTCCTTCCAATGAATATTCAGGACTGATTTCCTTTAGGATGGACTGGTTGGATCTCCTTGCAGTCCAAGGGACTCTCAAGAGTCTTCTCCAACACCACAGTGCAAAAGCATCAATTCTTCGGCACTCAGCTTTCTTTATAGTCCAACTCTCATATCCATACATGACTACTGGAAAAGCCATAGCTTTGACTAATCAGACCTTTTTTGGCAAAGTACTATCTCTGCCTTTTAATATGCTGTTTAGCCTGGCCATGGCTTTTCATTCAAGGGACAAACATCTTTTAATTTCATGGCTGCAGTCACCATCTGCAGTGATTTTGGAGCCCCCCAAAAATAAAGTCACTCTTTCCCTTTTTTCCCCATCTATTTGCCATGAAGTGATGGGACCAGATGCTATGATCTTATTTTTCTGAATGTTGAGCTTTAAGCCAACTCTTTCACTCTTCTCTTTCACTTTCATCAAGAGGCTCTTTAGTTCTTTGCTTTCTGCCATAAGGGTGGTGTCATCTGCATATCTGAGGTTATCGATGTTTCTCCTAGTAATCTTGATTCCAGCTTGTGTTTCATCCACCTCAACATTTCTCATGATGTACTATGCATATAAGTTAAATAAGCAGGGGGACAATATACAGTCTTGACATACTCCTTTCCCAATTTGGAACCAGTCCATTGTTCCATATCTGGTTCTAACTCTTGCTTCTTGACCTGCACACAGATTTCTCAGGAGGCAGGTAAGGTGGTCTGGTATCCCCATCTCTTCAGGAATTTTCCACAGTTTGTTGTGATCCACACTGTCAAAGGCTTTGGCATAGTCAATAAAGCAGAAGTAGATGTTTTTCTGATATTCTCTTGCTTTTTTGATGATCCAGTGAATTTGGCAATTTGATTTCTGGTTCCTCTGGCTTTTCTAAATCCAGCTTGAACATCTGGAAGTTCACGGTTCATGTGTACTGTTGAAGCCTGGCTTGGAGAATTTTGTGCATTACTTTGCTAGCATGTATCTATCAAATTTTCCTCTGGCACCAACTGTCCCCTTTGTTCTCCATGAACAGTAGTCAAGTGTGCAGGAGAAAATGACAATCAAAGATCTATTGTTCTGTTTACTGGAGTTCCTGATTTGCAGGTGGACATGGCCTCAGAAAAGAGTCCCCAAGAGATTGTGACCATGCAGGTGAAGCTTGAAACCCTAGACAGGGCTACTGTATGTCTGCATGTGTATAATGAAACTCCTACTGTAAACCACACTGTTCTTTGGTAATAAGATGCTCATTCCTTACACCCCTTGGGCATTTTATTTCTCCACTCAGATCCATGCTGTGGGCCAATGGTAAGAAGCTATGGCATATATTCAAGCTAATGCATTCACACTCTCTTCCTGTCAATTACACCATGCTGCTGATAGTCTTTAAACTGTATCCTTTCTAGGAAATGCTTGATATTACAGGGTGATTTAAGTTACAGAGGAGGAGACGTTGAACAATCATTATCAAGATGCACTCAAAACAACATTTCAGAAAATCGGACATTACAAAGGAGAACTTGCTAATTCACCTAATTCAGGACCAAGAATTCAGGCAAAACAGGCAAGTGGAAAAGTTGTTGTCAGCTGTCTCTGTATCTTGCTGCACAGATGCCTCTGAACACATACCTTCCAGTTTTCTGCTTTAATCTATAAAGAAGAAACCCTGCTTGAATTGTATTTAAAGTGAAAACAATTAGCTTCTAAATAATATTCTGGAGGATTCATCTCTGAGTATAACCCACAGAGGAGCTGGGAGGATCAATTCATGCTGCTCAAACCCTCTGCTATTCAGGTTCTACTTTGTCTAGTCATAATTATTCTAGACTAAATTTAAGTTATGTCAAGTTGTGTCCGACTCTGTGATTCCCTAGACTGTAGTCCTACAGGCTCCTCTGTCCATGGAATTCTCCAGGCAAGAATACAGGAGTGGGTTTCCATTTCCTTCTCCAGGGGAGCTTCCCGGCCCAGAGATCGAACCTGAGTCTCCTGCACTGCAGGCAGATTCTTTACCGTCTGAGCCACCAGGGAGGCATTGGTCCCTTTAAACACTGGTTAGAATATATATTAGTCATGAAAGGTAGCCTAAAACTATGACTAATAAATTGTCCTGGAATCTCAGTACCTGAACCCAAGGAAGGTGTATTTCTTGCTTTGATAACATCCACTGAGTGTCCACAAAACCTCCCAGGACAGCTGTCCTCCAGACAGTAACTTGGTGCTGCGGGCAGATGGGGGTGTTACTTTCAGCCACAACATCAAGAATAAGCAGCTTCCTTGTTCAACAGACAGAAGAAGAAAAACATGCTCAAACTTTTCACTGCTTCTCTCACATCTCTGTCCATTGGCTGGAACCAGTCCCAAACCTCCATCCCACGGCTAAAAGGTAGGGATGTTTCATTTTCCCAAGCTCCTGGAGCCAGATTTGGGTGAGAGCTAGAAATTACTGTCATGACGCTTATAATCCCAACGTACATTTGAAGTCAAGGTAGAAAGCCATCTCCCTTTCAGCTTTTAATTTCTTTTCCTCATTTTAAGCCACCCTTTGGGTGCTACACTGCCACAAAGGAAGAAGGAGAAAGTACTGCATTTCCTTTTGTTTATAACAAACAGGAGGCCACAATGGCTGGTGCTTCCAGGTCCTGATTTATTAGTTCAGCCGCAGCTACTGCAGCAGCGCATCCTTCCAGAGCACTCAGAGGCTCAGCAGGCCTTTGAAAGAATCCCAACTGGCTCCCACGCTGAATAGGAGAGAGGGGGGAACGTATCATCCCTGTACCCCCGGTTGAAATGGAAATCTGCTCAAAGCAAAAATAGAACTCTCATGGGGTTTGTCTTTAAAAAAGAACTGCAGGGCCCAGTGGTTCTGGTTGACATATGTTTAATCATTTAAAAATTTTTTCTGTCTCTACAGTTTAGTCAGAAAGTCCATGGGTTTGAAGCAGTAAGAGAAAAAAAAAAAAAAAAACTCAGAAAATGAAACTTTAACTCAGAAAGACAGGTTAGGAATTTCTCCCAGATCAGGGCAGCCATGGTGTTTGTCAGCCCAGGCCATTTTCCTTTATCTCTCCCTTGGTCCTGGAATATCATTTTCTAAAACTCTATTAAATGACAATCCTATAATATCCTACACTATTATTGTCCCCTGTCTCTCCTGACTCATCTGATTATCCTCTCTGGAAAGGCATATCTAACACTTTCTATCTGCTTTTTCTATCTATAGGACATTCAAGGTCCTCTTTCAAAGCTCCCTGCTCCCCAAGGCTTTCTCTGTATCTGCTCTGTGCTGTGCAATTACCACACTGTAAAATACCATCCTTTTCTCTAGGAGCTCCTCTATGTGGCTGAGAACTTAATCACATGCTGGCTCATTCAATCAGTATTGCCATGTGTGTTAGTCACATCTTCCCGGGAGGTCAATTGGTCCTTGACACACCATTTCTCTTTCGGACTCAATAATACTAAGTTGATGTTGGGGTTGAGGTGTTCAATAGCTTTTGTTGGTTGGTTGCATAACAATACCTCCGCTCTTCAAACTGGGCAGTGTGACATTTCTGAGGCTTGTGTGTTGTATATGAAATGCTCTCAGGCCATCTGTGATGGTGTGGTCCTATCCATCCATTTCCAAATGACGTGGCTAAGTCCACATCGGAGGTCATGGGCAAAACACGCCTTATGCTGTTCTTGTCCCTGTTTGTGTTGGGGCCCCACTGCACTGCTGTCTCTGAGGCATGGGAGAGGTCTGTAAGCTGGATTACCATTCTCAGGTTTTCAGTCCTTCTTAAAATACAGTTATATTTCCATGCTCTCTTGCCACGTGATTTTCTCTCCCAGTAGAGCAGGCGGAAAGTACCCCTGTCTTGTTCATTTTGGGTTCATAGGATTTGCTTTGGTCAATAAAGCATTAGCAGACACACCGTGTGTGGAAGACTTAATATTCTTTGCAGTTAGTTTAGCTGCTTTTGCATCACTGTTTGTTTTATGAAGAACTTGTCTCTGATGGTTATCTGGTCTCCAAATAATGAAAACACCTGCAACAGACTTGAATGTGATCTGAATCTAAGGGTCCAATCTAGCCCACCTGAATCAGGTAAGCCCAATCAAGATTCACCAAACAACAGCTAGTCTTTAGAGAAGAGAAATAAGCATCTGTTGTTTTGAGCCACTGAGATGCTGGGGGGGTTGTTACACAGCATTCTCACAGTGACAGTCTTATAAAAGCATAGACTGGGTGGTGAGACCTCCAGTGTCCAGAGTCTGCACAGATAACTGGTAGAAAAGGTGTAGTTGCTGGCTTAGAGGAAGGAATAGGGAAGATAGCAGAAGAAAGCAGGGTCCTCACTGGAGGGAACCCAGACAATGACAGACAGAACGTGGGCCCTGAGAGTGACCAGGTGGGTGGCATGCCCTGTGGCATTGGCTCATCAGGTGACATGCCTTCCATGTTTGCAGACCCTCGCTGGCTGTCACAGTGGTGAACTGTGCAGTTCTTCATACGCCCTAATGTGGTCTAAGGATGCAGTGTGATGGCTAAGAGGGTGGATTTTGGAGCCCAGCTCTCTGGGCTCTGTTCTTGGCTCTGCCACTCTGCTGACTTTGGAGAGTTATTTGGCCTCTTTATGTCTCAGTTTTCTTATCTGAGAAATGGACTAGTAATAGTGTCTTCCTCATAAAATCACTGTGAAGATTAAATGTTTTAATGTGTATAAAGTACCTAGAAGAGGACCAAGAGTTTAGTAAGGACTCAGTAAGTGTTAGCTCTGATTGTCATTGTTATTGTTTCACCGACACTGAGGGCACAGAAAGCCCACTGCAGCCTGCTGAGTATCCTGTGGGGAATTCAAGTGAATGTAAGACAAGGTGACTGCCCGATACAAGTGTGAGTCTGAAATGAGTGCTAATACTCAACAAGTGCTCACTTACTGGGGCACCCAGTGCTCCGTGAGAGGAACACCCACATGCACGTGTCCACACTGAAATCTCATTTCATCTCGTCCTGAGGGAATAAAATATGTTTGTAATAGAGACATAAACAAATATTCTAATAAATGTGAATGTAAAATGGAGAGAATTACAGATGTGTGGAGAAGATGGAAGACTTTCTACAGAAGAAGTGATATTGAGGTTAGATCAAAGGATGCCCTCACAGAGAAAGAAAATCTATAAAAAGATGATGACGACCCTATATGCAAGATAGTAAAAGAGATACAGATGTAAAGAACAGACTTTTGGACTATGTGGGAGAAGGCGAGGGTGGGATGAAATGAGAGAATAACCCCTACTTTTTTTAACATCATAGTTTTTAATAGCTTTTTATTTGGAAACTTATAAAAAAGCTGCAACAATAGTGCAACTAACACCCAGATTTATCTATTCTTAACATTTGAATTAATTGAATTCCAATCAGAAGAAACTTTTGTAGAAAATTAGGGAATGCAATTATTTCAGACCAGGGGAGCTGATAAAGTATAATATAATCATCCTTGTCATCATCTTATTTTATTCTGTGCTGTAATTTCCTTTTTGATAAGTGAAAGAATTACATTTCAGAGAGGGGGAAGAACATAGTAAATCTCACACAATGCATTTTGGAGTTGGGTGGGCACTCAAAGTCTTTCTGATTCCAAAGTTCGTGTTTTATTACATAATCTTTTGTTGAGGATATCAATAGAGGGTAGAGAAGGAATTTCAATTTGGGGTCACATTTGGAGGATTTTGAAGGTCAAGGAAATACGTTTGATCAATATTTGGTAGTTGACTTGGGGCCCTAAAAGATTTTTTGTAGAGGAGAGACAGCACCCTAACTGTGCTTCCTTCAATAGAATAACTCATTTTATGTGTGGTGGGGCAAGTGGTTGGAGAAGCCACTTCAGAAGCATCAGCATTGGTCTAGGTGCCAGGTCACTGGTTATATGTGGGAGTCAAGGTAGGAAGAATGGATCCTATTTTATTCAGCTGACTGGGAATAATTTTTGGATAATGCTATTAATATGTTTGTTCTGAATTGCCCCTACTTAAAAAAATTTATTTATCTATTTTAATTGGAGGCTAATTACTGTACAATATTGTGGTGGTTTTTGCCATACATTAACATGAGTCATGGGTGTACATGTGTCCTACCATCCTGAACCCCCCTCCCCAACCCCATCCCAGAGCACCAGCTGTGGGTGGCCTGCTTCACGCATCGAATTGTCACTGGTCATCTATTTTACATATGGTAATATACGTGTTTCAACACTATAGAAAGATGATGACAACCCTATATGCAAGATAGTAAAAGAGATACAGATGTAAAGAACAGACTTTTGGACTATGTGGGAGAAGGCAAGTGTGGGATGAAATGAGAGAATAACCCCTACTTTTTTTAACATCATAGTTTTTAATAACTTTTTATTTGGAAACTTATAAAAAAGCTGCAACAATAGTGCAACTAACACCCAGATTTACCTATTCTTAACATTTGAATTATTTATTTGCATTTTCTCTCTCTAAATATAGACATACATACATACACATATACATAAATATATTTTTTGTAAACCATTAAGGAGTAGGTAGCATACATTACTCAGAGAAGGCAATGGCACCCCACTCCAGTACTCTTGCCTGGAAAATCCCATGGGCGGAGGAGCCTGGTAGGCTGCAGTCCATGGGGTCATGAAGAGTCGGACACAACTGAGTGACTTCACTTTCATTTTTCACTTTCATGCATTGGAGAAGGAAATGGCAACCTACTCCAGTGTTCTTGCCTGGAGAATCCGAGGGATGGGGTAGCCTGGTGGGCTGCCGTCTATGGGGTCGCACAGAGTTGGACACAACTGAAGCGACTTAGCAGCAGCAGCAGCATATATTATTTGGCTTCCCAAGCGACTCAGTGGTAAAGAATCCACCTGCCAAGCAGGAAATGGGGATTCGGTCCCTGGGTCGGGAAAATACCCTGGAGAAAGAAATGACAAACCACTCCTGTATTCTTGCCTGGGATATCCCACGGACAGAGGAGCCTGTCAGGCTACAGTCTATGGTGTCTCAAAGAGTCAGACATGACTGAGCATGCACACAGCAAACATTATGGATTTTCACCCTGAGATTCTTCAGTGTATATTTCCTAAGGATCGGATAGTTTTGAAATAATCACAGTCACCTGTAAATCTCAGGATATGTATGGCACTATTTTCCTTCTAGTGCAAGATCCAGTCTAGGATCACACATTTCACTTAATTGTCATATCTCTTTAGTTTTTTTTTTTTCATCTGGAACTCTCTCAGCCTGTCTTTCAAGTATGACATTGAATAGTACAAATTCCTCTTTTTAGTTGAATGTTCCTCATTTGGGAATTTCCCAGAGTTCCTCATGCCCAGATTGAGTTCTGTATTCTTAGCTGGGATATCACATGGTGAATATTGCACCCCTGTCAAGATTCACATCAGAGCCATAGTATGTCCACTGGCCACTCACTGGTGATGGTGATTTCAATCACCCAAAGTATCATCCAAGGTTTTCCTTCTAGGGGTTGTCCAGTTTCTTTACAGTACAGTTAATATGCTTCACAGTTTGCCAAAGACATTTAAGACTACGTGTTGCCCCTCATCAAAATTTCTCCAAGAATTTAACACCCTTTGATGACTCTTGCCCGATTCTATCTTTGCTGTAATGGCTGCAAAATAATGATTTCCCAACTCCAGTTCATCTTCCAGCCTGTAATCACACATTTAAGAAGAGCCTTCCTTCTCGCCTGTTTATTTCTTGGTTTGCCTAGCTATTTTTGGTATGGACTCAGGGGTGCCTTCAAATCACTCCTGTGTCTTTATGATATAACCCCAAAGTGGTTTTTTTCTTTTGAGTCGTTAAAAACATGTCAGCTTTAACTAACAACCCTTGGATAGACTATTTTCTATAACCACATTCCAGAAACTCACATGCTCATTAAGGGATCATATCCAGATACACTGCCTTCATGAATCCTTTGTTGCAGCAACTAAATTATGATCCTGATTTTTCCTGAAAATTATTCACTTTAGCTTCTCAATCATACGGAACTTATTTAAAAGTTCTTCACTTTAGGAATGGCCTTGGTTGATTCGGAATTTCAGCACCAATGTCTGGCCACTTTGGCCAGACTGTTTGGATTCTTATGCAGTGCTTGCTCTGTGTCTGGGCCCTGTCTTTCTGTTGATTTGAGATCAATGGATGATTAAGCTGAAATGTTACCAGGCAACAGAGAGCATGACTCACAAACTCAGATAAGAATATATCCTGACCATGAAGCTCTTTGGGGAAAAGAGAAGCTGGGGTTAGAAGTGAAAGAAATTTCAGAGTGCCTGGCAGTCTCTTGTTTTCTCTAAGACCTTGGTTCAAAGTGTCCTCTTGGAGATGAGTTGGAACATATGCTCTACCAGCTCATCCTCCGTAGAGGAAATGAGAAACAATTAAAGAAATTATGAGTCACCAAAATACCTTTTATTTGCAAAACACTAGGATATGGATGGGGCTTTCCAGGTGGTGCTAGGGGTAAAGAACCTACTTGCCAATGCAGGGAGACGTAAGAAATGTGGGTTCAATCCCTGGGTTGGGAAGATCCCCTGGAGGAGGGCATGGCAATTCACTCCAGTATTCTTCCCTGGAGAATCCCATGGAGCGAGGAGCCTGGCTACAGTCCGTAGTTAGATATGACTGAAGCAACTTAGCACAGGATATGGTTATGGAAGACAGACATCCAAACTTGTAGGCAGTGGGCACTGTTGAAGTCTCACCTCAATCCCTTGCACTAGGATGGTACGTCCATGCCCAGCTGCCATGAGTTTTGGAAACCAAAGGCTCACAGCTGCTCCCTTCTCTAGAAAATGCCCTAAGTCAGTGGGAGCTTCCATGTCCAGGACCTGAGGCTCACCTCCTTGAACTCAGGATAGTCCAAAGCCAATGACTGATGGATTCAGGGGTACAGAAGGCTGATCCATCTGTGCTAAATTGGGACCAACTCTATGGTACAATTCCTGTTCCAAAGAGGCCTGTGGGACTGGGCGGGGCTGGACTCTAGAGGAGCCCATGGTCTTGCTCAGGAAGTTCTCTTTTCACATCTGTTTCCTTCTCTCTCAAAACAACTCTCAATAAATCACATGTCCTGGGATGCAAATTCCTGTCCCAGACACTGCATCTGGGCAACTTGACCTAAATAACCCAACCAAATTAATATGGGGACCATTTTGAGTTATAAATCATCTCATATGTAGATGATTTTGAAAGCAGACAGAAATGTATATATTTGACCTAAATCATTTGAAAAAATGGAAAAAAAATTAAAACCATCTCACAGCATCCTAGCAATAATATACTATTTTAACATGCATCACCATCCCCCAGAAATACTGACTGATAGTCTCAAAGTCATCTTTGATTCTTTCCCCTCTGACCTGCCTTTAATGAGATGTCATCCTCTGGTTGCAGAATTTCTAGCTTCTCCAGCCCCCTCAACACTGCCAGTCAAGAACTTCACAAATGCTCCCTGACATGTTCTTTCCATTGATGTTTTGGCCTCCCTACCTCCCCTTCTCCACTCTCGATGATATTCATGACACAGGTTACCCTGGTCTAAGTTGGTATTCCATTTTCTTTCCAGGCCCACTGGTTGACCAGGCACCAGTTGCCCTCTCTATAGTCATATATTTCAGAAGTGCATGCTAAGGATCTCGGTATAGTCTCACCTTTCTTGCTTTTGAACTTGCATTTCTTCCACTCAGAACATTTTATCCTTACCATCTCTGCTTATTGCAATGCTATGAAGATCCAGTTAAAATGCTTCTTCCTCCATGAGGCTTTCCAAGATTTCCTGAATCAAAAGCAATGTCTCTTTCTCCTGCAGTCCTTCAGACCTTTATTTGTTTCTTTAGCAAGTCACTTTCTGCTTGTCTTTTTATTACCTATGAATGCATTTCACTTCTCCTCTGTACCTTTGGAAAATAAGTGTATCTTATCCCCTTCTATACCCCTCTTCTGTTTGCATCTCTTCGGTCCATCCCCCTTCTGATCTTTTCAGCTCAGCCAGCTTGCCTACATTCTGCCTGGTCCATGAGACAGTTGCAGAAAATACCGTCTGCCCTAGGTAATGCCCAACCATTCCTCATAGACACACTTCACCCTCTAACTTGAATTCCATGCTTTGTATCTACTCTTGCTTTTTCCTGCTTCTTCCCCCTTCTATTGTAGTGACCATTTGTCCTTTTTGAACTTTCATATTTGGTTTCTAGTTTGGGTTTGTGCTAATATTCCCTGAAGCCTTGAGTGAGAGTTGGTTTCCTAAAGCACAAACCTATTGAGGATTCAATGCATATGTGTTCTGGAGCCCATGGGAATGACTGGCCTGTTTGCTTTCCATACACACTCAGGTGTGACTCCTGGAGTCACAAAGAACCAAGAATCTGGATCACAGGAAATTTCACAACAAATTAGAGGGAGACATTCACCCAATGAGTGGACTCCAGCTCACTCAAATTTGAGTCATTATGTTTTAACCAATGTTTGGTAAATTCAAGTCCTGGTTCATACCTTTAACTTTTTTCCCTTCCCCCAAGCTCAGGACACTTTCAGTTTCTCTTGGAGAATCATGGCAGTCATAATCAGGATTCCAAAAAAATCAGAATGAGAGGTTTGTTTGAGGGGCAGAGAGGGTTCCAGTTTTCTTTGGTGTCAGTGGACTCAACTGGACCTAGATGATGTTTTGCTGATTGATTGGAAAATGTCCATGCAATTCTCTGTTTCTTGTTTAATAGCTCTTAATACCATTTCCATATTGTCTGAAAGTGAAGTGAAAAGTGAAAGTGAAGTCGCTCAGTCGTGTCCGACTCGTTGCGACCCCATGGACTGTAGCCTACCAGGCTTCTCCATCCATGGGATTCTCCAGGCAAGAATACTGGAGTGGGTTACCATTTCCTTCTCTGTTGTCTGAAATGACCTCTAAATGGAGCTTTCCAAGTGAATGTATGTTATCAGTTGCAAAGCACTGAAATGTTAGTTGTAGCTCTCTTAGCAATTGGAATTTCAAGACCAGAAAAGGGAGTTCATTTGGCTGTCCCTTTTTTCTTAAAATTGAGACGCTCTGAACTCTGGCACTTAATTGTTCTCATAATTACAGGAAGAGAGATGGGAATTAAACTAAAATTCAAGCAATTACATGTGCAAGGGCAAAAGTGTCTATTATATTAAAATGCAGAGTCCATTTCCATTTCACTTAAGATGGCTGTTAAGAAAAAGACTCGAGATTCAGGAGGTGGGGTCAGGGCCTATATACTTAGATCTGGATTTCAAAGTCCCACGAATGTGCTTTTTATTTTTTTACCTCCAAATAGGTATCTTAGATGAAAGTATTATGCATTAGATATGATGTATTTTTCTGGCTTTACAGAAAGACAAAGATTTTCCCTTAAGGGTTTCTAGATTTGTGATGTATTTATTTATTACATACTTAGATCTTAGATACACTTATCAGAACCCTGAAAATGTCCCTTCAGTCCCCAAATGCCAGCAATGCTATGTCTACTTAGAACCAGCCAACACAAAGGACAGATTTGTAACTGATGAAATCTCAGTAGCATTTGGCAATACAAAAATAGAGAAAACACTTTTTTCAATTGAAAGGGACCTACTTTTCTCACTCCTATTGGGATAAAATTCTGTTTGTTGATTTGCTCATTTATTCATACGACCACATGTAGCTCCTCCAGGACTACAGCTTCGGCCCCATCACCAGTCACACCCATGAACATGTTTGGTAGGATGAGGTGGGTCTCTGTGGTTCCCAGCTCTTGCACATGCTGACTCTCCTGAATGACCCTGAGGGGTGAGTTTTCAGTGAGGAAAGGACTAGATAAACTCCCTTCTGGGACAGGCATGAGGCACAAAGCAATATGATGCTTGGAAGCATGGCCTAGGTCAGGGGTCTGTCGGTTCTTTTCTGTAAAGGACCAGAGAGTATGTATTTTAGGCTTTGGGGCCATACAGTCCCTGTCACAGCTACTCAGCTCTGCTGTTATCTCTACAGCAGCCATAGACCATCCATAAATGAATAAGCACTACCTGTATTACACTAAAACACTATTTGTGAACAACAAAATTAGATTTTCATACAGTTTTCAGGTATCATGAAATATTGTTCATTATTTTATTTTATTTTTCTATAATTAAAAATGTGGAAATCATTCTCAGCCCACAGACAGCAACATGGTGGAGGCTGCTTTGGCGTGGGACTCTTAGTTTGCCAATCTCCGGCCTAGATGAGCCTCAGAATGTCGGGGGTCTAGGGCGTGAGGACTCTGGCCCTGCTCGGAATTCTCTGCAGGTGGCTTCCTCCAGCCAAGAGAAAAGGGCTTGCCTTCTGCAGGTAAATCTGTGTCTTCCAGAGGTACATGTGTCTCACAGACAGATGGAGGTTTCGCCGAACGCCACCCTGCTGGAAGTGGTTGCTTCTTCCTTCAGGAATTAGAGCCTCTTCTGACAAGGGTTGCTTTTCCCAGACTCCAGGCAATAGGTTCAGCCCACAGCCCTCATTCATAGCTCAGATGGCTCCACCTTTGTGTGTTGCTTTGACTCCTTTCATCTGGTTTCATCTAGAGAGCAGGATGCTTGTGCCTGTGGACAGCAACCCTTAGGAATAATCTTTGGCTTAGTTAAGACTTTCTGAGGCTGACCTCCATGGTGTTGTAAGTTACTGTGATTGGCTGCTACTGTGGACATCCTTGGGCGAGCATCCTGAAACACCAATGCCCCCTCTCCCTGAGCTTTCTGCGGCAGACATCAATATGCCCCCTATCCCCATCTGATAATCAATATTAGGGGTTACTGCAAACACAAATATTCCCTGGGTGGATAATTAAAATGAATCTGTTCTCCGCTAAAGGCTGTCTTTTGTCATAAACTTTTCACGGCTTTCATCTCATCAGTGAAGTTCTTGGATCAGGCCAAGGGGACAGAAAGTGATTGATCCCTGACTAGGACAGAAAAAAATGGGAAGGGCAAAAGGCTGAATAATTTTTCTGAGGTGACAGAGTAGTTCATGGCTGAGTTTGAATGAGATTCCCATATGCAAAATTCTGAAGCTCCGTCAGTCCTTTGACTACATATGTAATCTCTATTTTCTACACGTATCTATACATATGCTATGGATTTAAATGCCTGTGTTTGCAGGTAAAGTACTTGCATACCAGAACTGTGAAATGGGCTGAAGATCACAAAATACTAACCAGGAAAAAAATAATATCTGGTTTCAGAGAGAACTGATAACCCATGGTAGCAAATAACATGGTTCTACAAATGAATAATGAACCACGGGCAATCTTAATAGAAATAGAGTAGTTTATGTACAAGGCAGGGGAAGATTCTATTCAGAACTTTAAGAGCCTTTAGTTCAGTTCAATTCAACCAGAAAAACCTGATGAAGAGTTGAAATAGACATCAAAATCATCTATTAGAGTGTAGTGGCCATTCAAGATTCGAGAACAAAGCCTTAGAAGAAAATGAAAACATTTACTTGCTCAAATAATTCCAGTAAAATCAAGAAAAGAAAGAAATTAAAAAGTAGAGGATTAATCTATAAATACATGAGATATATGATATTTAAAAAGCACTATAATATTTATAAGAAATCAGTAAACCAGATGAGTTATAATTTGTAGCAGAAACACAAATGTCAAAAGATTGAGAAGATGCAAATCAGAACAAATTAAAATGAAAAAGCATTTTTGTATTAAGTTAAAAAGCATTAACTTGTACTAAGTTGGTAAAGATTAAAAATAACATGATTCATTAAAACCATAATGACATACCTATCAGAATGACTAAAAAATCCACTAAAATAAAATTAAATTAAAAATGTTGGTGAGGATGAGGAGAAACTGGATCACTCATGCACTGTTGATGAACATGTAAAATGGTACAGCCACTCTGTAAAATAGTTTGGCACTTTCTCATAAAAATAAATATATAACTGTCATCTGACCCAGAAATAGCACTCTTAGGGACATTTATCTCAGAGCAATGAAAGTGTTATGTTCACACAAAAACATGAACAGAGATGTTCTCAGTAGCTTTATTTATGATAGTCCCAAATGGAAAAACAACCCAAATGTCCTTCAGCAAGTGAATGGTTAAACCAAACTGTGCTACATTATTACCACGGATCCTTACTCAGCAATACACAGGAACAAAGCAAAAAACTGGGTGATTTTCTTAGTTATACTCATGGGAAAAAGGAAAATGTAAAATGTTACACACTGTATGATTTCACATACATAACATTCTTGAAATGACAAAGTATAGAAATGGTGAGCAGGTTAGTGGTTGCCTGGAAATAGGAGTGGGCTGGGACAGGAGGAAGATATGTGTGGCTGTAAAAGAGCAGTACAAGGAGTCCATGTGATAGAAACATTCTGTAGCTTGTTTGTATCGATGTCAATGTCCTGATTGTGATACTTGGCTAAAAGTTTGCAAGTTCATTGCAAAATTGGGGTAAATTGGGTAACATGTTCATGGGATTATTTCTTACAATTGTACATGAATCTGTAATTACCTTAAAATAAAAAAGCCCCGGCTGATCCAGGGTATTCGAAGGAGAGACGGCATAGGCAACCTATTTATTCAAATATTTATCAAAGATATAAAGAGTAATAGAATGAGGATAGCTCAGTGAGGAAATTCAGTGGAGAAAAGAGGCTGAGTAGCTTGGTTTACATGGGAGACCAATAAAACTTCAAGACAAGAAGTTTGCACCACTTACATAGGCCGCAGGCGTTCTTCCGTTCTCCCAAAGGAGAGGAGACACTGAGGCCACCCCGGTCAGATCTTAGAAGCCCAGGCATAATTAGTAAGCATGGTGGGTTCTGCGCTCCAGATGGAGACTCAGCCAGAATTTGATAGAGAGAGGGACATGGGGAGACCAAGTTTCGGTGAACAAGGCCTGCACTTTATTTTCCAAAGTAGTTTTTATACCTTAAGTTACACATAGAGGATAATGGGGGAAGGGATGGAGTCATGCAAGGACAGCAGTTCCTGGTCCTAATCGAAGCCAGGCTTTCAAACTTATCATATACAAAAGTTCAGGTGATTTACATCATCTTCTGGCCAGGAGGCCTGTTAACATTTTAAGAAACTTATTTTTCTCTAAAGGTGATTATTCCAAAGTCAGGCGCCAGCCTCCAAAAAAGCATTGGACAAAGCTGCATTCCTATAGGGCAAAGGTGAGGTGGGCTCAATCAAGAAAAGACTTAACTCAAGGGTCCAAGGTTACAAACATTGAGGCTACTACTTACATTTCTATGCACCCATTATATCAATCAATACACTGCCAAGGACACAGTAGGTAAGGAGTATGGAGACTTAGCAGCAAACATTGGCCCAATAAGTGAAAAAACCTTCACCAATACAATTTCTAATCAATCTTTTAACTACTCAAAAGAATCTGTGTTTAGACAGTTTAGAACATCTCCTGCCTCTCACAGTTGGGAGGCTCTGAACAATCACATGTGGCCGGAAAAACCTATTCAGGCAGGCTAGAGGATTTCCAAAGGAGTTTGTAGGTTGAAACACTGTCACATCCAGGAATTATTAACTGGAGCTGTAAGCTAACTCTTTTTTCAGAGAGAGGTAGTGGGGGACAGCCCCCCGTAAAGTCAGAGGTGTAGGTGAAAGCACAAAGCAGAAAGTACGCAGACTGTGGTTTTGGGGGTAGATGCTCAAGAATTTCCAGGGGACTCCTGAGGCTCCATCCCGCCTTTGCATATGCCGAGCCTCCTTCCTCATGACCTTTGCCAGGGGCGGAGCTCCTGCTCCCAGCAGTTAATCAGAAATATGATTCTGAGTTAGAAAAAAATACCAAGTTGCTTATATATTAGGAATGGTTCAATTATCATATTTGGGTAAATTCTGGAAATATTTTAGCAGCATGAAAATCTCCAGGTTTTCTTTTGTGGTCAAGGGCTGTTTTTATACTACTTTCATGATATACATAGGGGGTCATTGTTGAATGGGAGAAAGTAAGGGTAGACTGGCTGTATGGGATTACCATCTACTACTGACACGATTCTGAAAGAGAGGGGGGAACACCAGAGCACCTGACCTGCCTCTTGAGAAACCTATATGCAGGTCAGGAAGCAACAGTTAGAACTGGACATGGAACAACAGACTGGTTCCAAATAGGAAAAGGAGTACATCAAGGCTGTATGTTGTCACCCTGCTTATTTAACTTATATGCAGAGTACATCATGAGAAACGCTGGGCTGGAAGAAACACAAGCTGGAATCAAGATTGCCGGGAGAAATATCAATAACCTCAGATATGCAGATGACACCACCCTTATGGCAGAAAGTTAAGAGGAACTCAAAAGCCTCTTGATGAAAGTGAAAGTGGAGAGTGAAAAAGTTGGCTTAAAGCTCAATATTCAGAAAACGAAGATCATGGCATCCTTTCCCATCACTTCATGGGAAATAGATGGGGAAACAATGGAAACAGTGTCAGACTTTATTTTTCTGGGCTCCAAAATCACTGCAGATGGTGACTGCAGCCATGAAATTAAAAGACGCTTACTCCTTGGAAGGAAAGTTATGACCAACCTAGATAATATATTCAAAAGCAGAGACATTACTTGCCAAAAAGGTCTGTCTAGTTAAGGCTGTGGTTTTTCCAGTGGTCATATATGGATGTGAGAGTTGGACTGTGAAGAGAGCTGAGTGCCAAAATATTGATGCTTTTGAGCTGTGGTTTTGGAGAAGACTCTTGAGAGTCCCTTGGACTGCAAGGCGATCCAACCAGTCCATTCTAAAGGAGATCAGTCCTGGGTGTTCTTTTGAAGAACTGATGATAAAGCTGAAACTCCAGTACTTTGGCCACCTCATGCAAAGAGTTGACTCATTGGAAAAGACTCTGATGCTGGGAGGGATTAGGGGCAGGAGGAAAAGGGGACGACAGAGGATGAGATGGCTGGATGGCATCACCGATTCGATGGACGTGAGTTTGAGTGAACTCCGGGAGTTGGTGATGGACAGGGAGGCCTGGCGTGCTGCGATTCATGGGGTCGAAAAGAGTCGGACACAACTGAGCAACTGAACTGACTGAACTGACTGACTGACAAATGAAGGAGACTTCAGTTCAGTTCAGTTCAGTTCAGTCACTCAGTCATGTCCAACTCTTTGTGACCCCATGGGCTGCAGCACACCGGGCTTCCCTGTCCATAATCAACTCTGGAGCTTGCTCAAACTCATAACCATCAAGTCAGTGATGCCATCCAACCATCTCATCCTCTGTCATCCCCTTCTCCCTCCTCCTTCAATCTTTCCCAGCATCAGAGTCTAGTCTAAGGAGTCAGTTGTTCGCATCAGGTGGTCAAAGTATTGGAGTTTCAGCTTCAGCATTAGCCCTTCCATGAATATTCAGGATTGATTTCCTTTAGGATTGACTGGTTGGATCTCCTTGCAGTCTAAGAGACTCACAAGAGTCTTCTCAAACATCACAGTTCAAAAGTACCAATTCTTTGGTGTTCAATTTTCTTTATAGTCCAACTCTCACATCTATACATGACCACTGGAAAAACCATAGCCTCGACTAGATGGACCTTTATTGGAAAAGTAATGACTCTGCTTTTTAATATGCTGTCTAGGTTGGTCATAATTTTTCTTCCAAAGAGCAAGCATCTTTTAATTTCATGGCTGCAGTCACCATCTGCAGTGATTTTGGAGCTCAAGAAAATAAAGTCTGTCACTTTTTCCATTGTTTTCCCATCTATATGCCATGAAATAATGGGACCAGATGGCATGATCTTAGCTTTTTGAATGTTGAGTTTTAAACCAGCTTTTTCACTCTCCTCTTTGACTTTTATCAAGAGGCTCTTTAGTTCTTCTTTGTTTTCTGCCATAAAGAAGGTGTCATCTGCATATCTGAGGTTATTGATGTTTCTCCCAGCAATCTTAATTCCAGCTTGTGCTTCATCCAGGACAGAAATGATATGGACCTAAAAGAAGCAGAAGATATTAAGAAGAGGTGGCAAGAATATACAGAAGAACTATACAAAAAAGACCTTCATGACCCAGATAACCTTGATAGTGTGATAACTCACCTGGAGCCAGACATCCTGGAATCCAAAGTCAAGTGGGCCTTAGGAAGCATCACTATGAACAAAGCTAGTGGAGGTGATGGAATTCCAGTTGAGCTATTTCAAATCATAAAAGATGATGCTGTTAAGGTGCTACACTCAATATGCCAGCGAATTTGGAAAACTCAGCAGTGGCCACAGGACTGGAAAAGGTCAGTGTGCATTCCAATCCCAAAGAAAGGCAATGTCAAAGAATGCTCAAACTACTACACAATTGCACTCAAATCACATGCTAGCAATGTAATACCCACAATTCTCCAAGCTAGGCTTCCACAGTATGTGAACTCTGAACTTCCAGATGTTCAAGCTGGATTTAGAAAAGGCAGAGAAACCAGAGATCAAATTGGCAACATCTGTTGGATCCTTGAAAAAGCAAGAGAATTCCAGAAAAGCATCTACTTCTGCTTTGTTGATTACACCAAAGCCTTTGACTGTGTGGATCACAACAAACTGTGGAAAGTTCCTGAAGAGATGGGAATACCTGAGCACCTGACTTGCCTCCTGAGAAATCTGTGTGCAGTTCAAGAAGCAACAGCTAGAACCAGACATGGAACAGCAGACTAGTTCCAAATTGGGAAAGGAGAACGTCAAGGCTGTATATTGTCACCCTGCTTATTTAAATTATGTGCAGAATACACCATGCAAAATGAAGGAGACTTCATCCTGAGCTTAGTTATTTGAGGGGAATATTTTCTAAGTGACAGGAAATGGCTATTGTCTTTTCAGAGCTGTCATGTGGCAGAAAGCAATATCAGGAAAGATGTCCTAAGATCTGAATTGTGAGACTTAATACATCCATACTAAGAATAGCTAGGAAATCTGAAGTTGCTCAAAATAATATCTCTATCTGAGGGTTAAAGGAAAGCCATTCCAAGAAGGGAGTGAAGTAAAACATTCCCTTACAGAGCAAATCATTTGTAAAGCAGTGAGCTCTTTTGTTTAATTACACAATCCCAATATATAAATGAATACAAGTAACATTTTGTTCAATTAAGTATATTTTCTAATTTTAACTTCTCTTACTAGCAATGATATCAGCATTCTGATCAAATTAAACAGCTAGAATTGAGATTATAGATGTCAGTTATGGTTTAACATGAACTCTGCTCTCTGATTTGTTTCTCTATATTTTTTGTGATACAAAATCATGAAGAGCTTAATTCAGTAAATTTAACCATTGCAAATAATTACAACATCATAGGCTCTGTTATTTTGTTTTCTAAGAGCTTGTCTTGCAACCTTGAGATATTCTTAATTGAACTTGGAGATTTGAGAAAGTTGTTTTGGGTACCACATTAAATCCCTACACTCTTCAACTATTCTCTGAAGCTCTATTTTTTTTTTTTTTTCAGTTTTGGAAAGTTTAAAATATTTAGAAGGATGCAGTGAGCAATATAAAAGACTGTCATGTCCATCATTATGAATTAACACATTAATATTTCATCTTTCTTTCTTAAGATCTGTCTTAATACTTACACACACAGCATGACCAATATTTGAAGTCTTTTGTTGAGCTCCAACTCCAAAAGCAACCACTGTCAGTAAATTTCTTTGTATTGTTGCAGTTATCTATATTGTATTTTCAGTAAATAACACATCTATGTAATATGTAGAACTACAATGCATAGTTCATCATCATTAGTTATCAGGGAAGTTAGAGCACATGGAGACAACTATAAACCTATGAGGATACCTAAAATTAAAAAGACTACCAATATCAAGTGTTGGAACACATTAAGAACCACAGAAATTCTCGTATATCTCTAATCAGAATGCAAATTGATAAAACTACTTTGGACAATCATTTGAAAATTTTAATTAAAGTAAAACATGCACTTACTCATTGATCTAGCAATTCTACTCCTAGATTTATGCCCAAGAAGAATAAGGGCATGTGTCTAAACTATATACACAAATGTTCATGACAGGTGATTAATAACAGCTCCAAACCTAAAACAACCCAAATGTCCATCAGTGGGAGATGGATAACTCAATTGGGGTTTACTTATGTAATAAAATACAGTCATAGTAAAAGGAATAATTTACTGACATGTATTTTTATGAATCTCAGGAACATAATGCTGAATAAAAGAAGGCAGGTACAGAGGAACATATAATGTATGATTCCTTTTATTAAAAGTTTAAGAATCATCAAGACAGTGACTATGTTGGAGTGTGGAGAGTGTTGAATAAGCAAAGGCCTTAGGGAGCTTTCATGGCTGCTGGAAATATTCTGTATCTCAACCTGAGTGGTGGTTACCAGGTTGCATGAATAAGTCAAATTCCTGTAATTGCTTAGGATTTGTCTTTTGCTATATATGAATCATTCCTTAATAATATAAATTTTAAAATAACAAAATATCTAAAGCTCTCATTTTATTTAAATGTGACTTGTAGGGGAAAAGAATTTCTTTATGAGGGGAAATAAATGGCAACTTGCCTTCATATATTAGAGAAATTAGTGTTTGATAATGAGTGCTGCATTTTTAAAATAATCATCATAGGAATCAGAAACTATGCTTTAATGTAGTCTCCTCCAAAGAAACAGGACAGAAAAATCAGAAGGCAAAAAAAAAAAAAAAATTGGCAAGAATAAAGACAGTTTCACAAGTCTGTTCTCTACTTCTGGGTCTCTATTCCTGCCTCACACATAGGTTCATTTCTACCATTTTTCTAGATTCCATATATATGTATTAATATTGATATTTGTTTTTCTCTTTCTGACTTACTTTACTCTGTATGACAGCCTCTAGGTTCATCCACATCCCTAGAAATGACCCAATTTCACTCGTTTTTATGACTGAGTAATATTCCATTGTGTGTATGTATATGTGTATATATATACACATATACACATATATATACTATATTTTCTTTATCCATTAATCTGTCAATGGACATTTAGGTTGCTTCCATGTCCTGGCTATTATATACAGTGGTACAATGAACATTGGGGTGCCTGTGTCTTTTTAAATATTTCAATAAATTGGTTAAACAAACAAAAATATATGTATATAAAGAAAGATGAACAGAATAAAATTAGTATTTCAGTTGTTACCTTAGGTGATAAAGGGGTGAATTCTTTGAAACACAGATGATTAAATTTGTTTAAAAAATATAGTCTTTACTTATAGGATATTAAAAAATGGGAGCAGAAGCATTACTAGCAAATAAAATAAGAGATAAAGGGGTGAAAGAGAACAAAAAGAGAGAGTATGCAATAGGCAAAAGGTACGATTTGTGAAGAAAACACCAGTCTTACACTTAGATTCACTAGGTAATAAAGCAAATTTTATACATATGTAAGTTACTGCCTTTCTATTTTAACATATTAAAATATTTGTACATATTTTAAAATATATAAATGTATGACAATTGAAAGCATTAACTTACACTGAATGAAGCTATAAGCTTATTTTACTGTTTTTCATAAAATTTTTAACATCATTTATTGTTTTGATTTGGCTTCCCCAGGTGGCACTATTGGTAAAGAACCTGTCTGCCAGTGCAGGAGAGATAAGAGATACAGATTCAATCTCTGGGTCAGGAAGATCCAGATGCAGAGGAGGAGGGCACAGCAACCCACTCCAGAATTCTTGCCCAGAGAATCCCATGGACAGAGGAGCCTGGCGGGCCACAGTCAATGGGGTCGCAAAGAATCGGGCATAACTTTAGCGACTTAGCACAGCACAGCACACTGGTTTGATTTATGAAAAAAAATGAAGCTGAAATACTTTTAGGCTGAACTTATTTTGATTAAAAATTGCACTGTTACTTCATAGGACTAGCTATAGAATTAGTTTGCAAAAATGACTATAAGGTCATTTTACAATAGGAAATAACTTTTCACACTTGAAGGAAAACTTGCCAGGTTTCCAGAGGCATGTCTGCAAAGTCCCTCTCTTTGCGGGGAGCAGGGGGGTCCAGACAGTCCCCCTTTGCATCCAGGTCACGGGAGGCCCCCTTCCACCACCACCGCCCACCAGCCCCCTGACCAAGCCCACATTTCACACGGAGAACACGGGGACATAGACTCTGGAAGTAGCGAGGGTGACCTTGATTCCTGTCGTCTGAGTTCCTCTGGCTCCAGGGGAGAAAGGACAGTCTCTGTTTGGGGAAGTTTGATGCTTATGGATCATAGAGCTAGACTGTCTTAAAAGATGAGAGATTCCAAGATAGAGGAGCTGGATGGTTGAGGCTGGAGCCTTCTCAGACTGCCACAAATGTGCTTGGATCATTACTTCGAAGACTCCCTCTCTGGGGGGCGGAATCCAGGGGTCCCCCATGGTCAAGGGTGTATACAGATGAGCCTGGACACAGCCCTTCTCCTCCTTGGCATGAATGCCTCGGCAGGATGGAGACCAGCACTGAGGCAGCAGAGTGAAGCTAAGGAAGCTGTAGGAAATATGGTGAAACTCACCGACACAGCTCACAGTCAGATTCAATGTAATTTTAAAAAATGACAGTGAATTCATACTCTTTAATTATAATTTCAATTATTATTATTATTATTTTTAGTTAAAAGTGACTGAGTAAGGGTTTTTTTGTTTTCACTGCACATTTGCTTTTATATACTGTTTTCAGTGTGATTTGGAGAAGGCAATGGCACCCCACTCCAGTACTCTTGCCTGGAAAATCCCATGGATGGAGGAGCCTAGAAGGCTGCAGTCCATGGGGTTGCTGAGGGTCGGACATGACTGAGCGACTTCACTTTCACTTTTCACTTTCATGCATTGGAGAAGGAAATGGCAGCCCACTCCAGTGTTCTTGCCTGGAGAATCCCACAGACCGGGGATCCTGGTGGGCTGCTGGCTATGGGGTCGCACAGAGTCGGACACGACTGAAGTGACTTAGCAGCAGTAGCAGTTCAGTGTGATTAGCGCCAGCTCAAGAATCCACCTGGTGCTAATAGAGCATGATTTGTACCTGCATCTTAAGCATTTTTTATCTTGCCACTTGCATCATCAAATTTTCATTTCAAATTTTGTTTTTCATCATTGATCCCTTTATGGCTTAATTGTTTAATCCCATCAACAAAAAATGTATTAAAAATAAAATAGATAAGAACCACATTGGGTTTCCCTGGTGGCTGAGATGGGAAAGAATCTGCTTGCTATGTGGGAGACCTGGTTTTGATCCCTGGGTTGGGAAGATCCCCTGAAAAAGGGCATGGCACCACCTCCAGTATTGTTGCCTGGAGAATCCCCATGGACAGAGGAGCCTGGAAGGCTACAGTCACAAAGAGTTGGACATGATTGAGTGACTAAGAACACACAGCACAGCAAGAACTACATTAAATACATAATGAATACGAAATTCTGCATTAATATATTTCTACTCTGATGGATCACATTATGCTAGACCGACATCCCTGGGTCTTACTTGTATTTAATGGAGCTGGTGTCCGTGTTCTGTGAATTTGAACTTACTTGTTCAATTTTAAGTAGATGGACATGAACAGGCCTGAAGTTACAAAAGGTCAGTGCAGAACAGCAAGCTTTCAGATCCATAACTCTTCTATACCAAAGCCAAATATATAGGGAGCCTTTGCATATTCAGGCTACACTTTAATTAAACTGAGACAAAAGGAGGGCTTTTGTTTGGTGTCTTGCATAAAACTGTGTTTCCATAAGCATAAATTATAATATCAATAATCCTTAGTATATTTAGTGTATTTTAATATATGTGGTTTTCTTTAACCATTTTAAAATGAATTCAAATATTTAAAAAGGAGGATTTGAAGTAGAAAATTGGGAAGCCCAGAAATGCCTCTACAGGTTCTCAGATATTTAGAGAAGTAAGTAGAAAACTGTTGACCTGGAGGACACATCCAGTTCTCTGACACTTTGAATCTGTATTTTAAAATTTGCTTTTCTATTCAGTCTCATAAAATGCTAGGTCTATGGTTGACCTACTCCAAACTCAAGCATCACCCAGAGTAGAAGTCCATGTTGGGTTAGTCCCCACCCTCTGTAGCTGGATGTAATGACATGAACATTTTAGGGAACATACTACACCTGTAGAATTGGATGACTCTGCATAGGGTATCTTAGGAAAAGTCATCTTAGGAATCACAATGAGAGAATAAGACTTCTTCATTTAGTATGCTCAAGCAATTATTTCCCTTATAGAAAATTGCCATTGGTACATCCCTGAATTATAAAAATATTAAAGATTTTGGTCAATATTTTGCCATTCACAGTATAATCATTCATTCATATAGACATTGTTTGGCAATGTGTCTAAAGGCAAAATTCCCAAAGAGAAGATGGAAATTATGTCAAGAGGACATCATTTCCTTTTTCTAAAAATAGCTTTATTGAGGTATGATTTACATGCAATAAACCACACCTATTGAAATTTGATGTTTTGACATGTTATGGTGTATGGTCCTTTTTGTGTATTCATATCATCTTTATCTTTGTTCCACTATACACAATAAATCTTTTTCTTCCTAGATGCTTTTAACATTTTCTTTTAATCACTGATTTTGTGTACTTTGATTATAATACACTTTAAAGTCATTTATGTCTTGTTTATTGGGCTTGGGTTCTTTAAACTACTTGCATCTGCAGGTTTTCATTAAATTTGGACACTTTTCAGCTATTTCTGCTTAACTATTTCTTTCTGTCTCTTCCTTTCTCCTCTCTCTGGGCATGTTCCTTGCATGTGTATTAGGCCATTTGAAGACGCCCTATGGCTCATTCCTTGATGGTCTGCTTTATTACTGTTCTCTTTTATTATGTTTCATTTTGCATCACTTCTATGTCTACATGTTTAAATTTACTAATTCTGTCTACATATCTGATTTGCCTTTAATTCCATCCAGTGTAATCAATCTTCTGAGAAATTGTAGCTTTCATCCCTAGATGTTTCTTCACACATATGCATTGACAAGACTCAGCTAAAAACTCAACCTTCTACTTATTTCTTGAGTTCTCTCTATATTCAGTTCTCTCCTGTCTGGTCCTCTGTCCAATGAAATTTGATTACATTTGTTGCCCAAGGCTCCCATCTCTGCTATCACAACTCAGAGAGTCTACTGATCTCATCCTGTATACCCCCTCCATACAGCATGGAGTGGAAATTCTCCAGGTAGCTATCTAGGAAAATTGTAGGGCTGGACACATTTGTTTCCTATTTTTTGTGGAAAGTGAAAGAAAGTGAAAATTGCTTAGTCATGTCCAACTCTTTGTGACCCCAGGCTCCTCTGTACACGGAATTCTCTAGGCCAGAATACTGGAGTGGGTAGCCGTTCCTTTCTCCAGGAGATCTTCCCAACCCAGGGATCAAACCCAGGTATCCTACATTGCAAGTGGATTCTTTACCTGCTGAACCATCAGGGAAGTTCATTTTTTGTGGATCCCTGTCCTTTATTTTCTAATAATCAGGCTCTTGACATATGTTTCATATATTTTGTCTGTTTTCTGGTGGTTTCATGTGGCAGCATAAATCTGGCTCTCATCTTGGCTAGCATTGGAAGTAAAAATCATTTAGTTTTAATTTCCTTTCAGGGAAGCCAGTTTTGGATATGCGGCCCTAACTTCAACTTGTGAGATAGTGAAATTTGTGTCTTTGAAACCTTCTCATTGGAGAGAATGATTATAGACAGTGGCACCATGTGTGAAAAACTTTTATTATTTAAAATACTTATATAAATATTTCAACATACAACACATATATGCATGCATATGGACATGTTTGGGAGAATCATTAACAGAGAACCTACAATTCTTTACCCTTCCACTCCTTTACAAGATGACTTTATAGCTCCTACAACCAGCAGGAGTCTGTGTCCCCACTTTTTGGATTAGAATCAGATTTCTTATTTGTTTGGACAATAGAATGTGGCACAGGGACAATGAAGCAAATTCTGCACCTAGGCTTTGAGAGACCTTGCAAGATTCTGCTCTCTCTAGGAACCCTGCATGAGCGAGAGGCCTGATTGGCTTGGTGGAAGGTCAGAGACCATGTGAAGCAGAAATCAGCCATGAGGCTGAGGCTGGCTAGACCAGGGGGTCCTCAGACTCGAACGGAGTGTACTTGCACAAGTGAGCCCATGTGATCAGCGAACCCCTGCAAAATCAGCAGAATTACCAAGAGACTGACTGACCCAGAGACTGTGAGCTAATTGATGATAACTATTTAAGCTACTATAGTTTGGAATTAAAACCAGACATGGAACAATGGACTGGTTCAAAATTGGAAAAGGAGTATTTCAAGGCTATATATTTTCACCCAGCTTATTTAACTTATATGCAGACTACATCATGCAAAATACTGGACTGGATGAAGCACAAGCTGGAATCAAGATTGCCGGGAGAAATATCAATAACCTCAGTCATGCAAATAACACAACCCTTATGGCAGAAAGCAAAGAGGAACTAAAGAGCCTCTTGATGAAAGTGAAAGAGGAGAGTGTAAAAGCTGGCTTAAAAGTCAACATTTAAAGACCAAAGATATGGCATCCAGTCCCATCACTTCATGGCATATAGATGGGAAACAGTGCAAACAGTGACAGACTTTTTTTCTTGGGCTCCAAAATTGCTGCAGATGGTGAATGCAGCCATGAAATTAAACGATGCTTGCTCCTTGGAAGAAAAGCTATGACCAACCTAGACAGCATATTAAAAAGCAGAGACATTACTTTACCAACAATGGTCTGTCTAGTCAAAGCTATGGTTTTTCCAGTAGTTATGTATGGATGTGAGAGTTGGACCATAATAATGGCTGAACGCTGAAGAACAGATGCTTTTGAACTGTGGTGTTGGAGAAGAGTTTTGAGAGTCCCCTGGACTGCAAAGAGATTCAACCAGTTCATCCTAAAGGAAATCAGTCCTGAACATTCATTGGAAGGACTCATGCTGAAGCTGAAGCTCCAATACTCTGGCCACCTGATGTGAAGAACTGACTCCTTAGAAAAGACTCTGATGCTGGGAAAGTTTCAAGGCAGGAGAAGAAGGGGACGGCAGAGGATGAGATGGTTGGATGGCATCACTGACTCAAACTCACCAGCACGAGTTTGAGCAAGCTCTGGGAAATGATGAAAGACAGTGAAGCCTGGTGTGCTGCAGTCCATGGGGTGCAAGGAGTCAGACATGACTGAGTGACTGAACAACAATATTTTGGAGTGGTTCATTATACATCAATGGCTAAGTGATACAGTGTATTTATAAATAGATTTTTACATTACTGGATTCCAATCAACTTTAGTCATTAAGAGCCTCTGTCCAGGTAATTAGTATAGCATAGCCACACTATTTTGGTTTAATGCCATATCTTTAATACAGTGATGAATTTTCACCACCTTGAATAAAATTTTAAGTGCTTTCTCTAACACAAACTAATGCCCTTTTAAAGTGATGTGTAAGAATTCTGAACATGTTTTTTATTTTTTTTTTTACCATCCACCTTATAGGTGCAGTTTGCCTAAAAATAAATTTGATATATGAGGATAGTGATAGCTAAAGAGTTCTTTTAAATTTTTCTCATTTTTCATAAAAATTTTCCATTAACTTCTGCCTTCCGGCTGCAGTTTCTTTGCTTTAAAATTTTTTACATTCTGGTTTTGTTATAAATACTTTGCTTTAGTAAGATATAAAATTTAATGTGCACAAATTGCTCAGAAACATATCTGTTCAGAAGCTGTAGTAGTTCAAGGGCAAAACTGAAAAATGCTTGGCAAAAATGTGAAATCACTGGGTTGATGGTATGTGCTGGATCGTGGACTGGGGTCCTGCCAACATGTCTTCCATCCATGAAAATCTTTTCCAAGGAGAATGACCTTGGCAACCACAGAGAATGAACCTTGTTTGCACACCTGGTAAGCTGGTGGGTTTTATGCAAAAAGGTTGCTTCATCAAATGTTTAATTGAACAGAACATTTGGGATGAGACCAATTTTTTTTTTTTTTAACAGAAAACTATGCCTCATCAATTGATCTACTATTTTTAGAAAATAAAAGAGCAAGAAAGAATTTGCTAATAGGATTTTCTTGGCATTTTTTAAAACCTATAAAAAGATAAGAGTTACCCTTTAGATGGTGTGGCCTAGGAAGGAATGAGGGAGGTGTTTGTCTGGAATGCTGGAAATATTACAGATCTTGATCTTGGGATGGTGGTTATGAAGGTGCTTACATGAGTGTAAATCAACTGAGACTTAAGATCTTTACTATCTGCCTGTTATTCCCAAAGAAACATTTTTTTAAAGGGGTGAGTTCAAGACAATAGGGTGTGTTGATTCTGGAATTGTATCTGAATATTCACAGGGTACCTACCACATTTTGTGTGTTTTAAAAATTATTCATTTATTTGACCTCATTGGTCTTAATTTTGGCATGTGTGGTCTTTGACCTTTGTTCCTACAGATGGGACCTTTTTTGGTTGTGGCATGCAGGAACTTCACTACAGCATGTGGGATCTAGTTCCCCCACCAGGGATGGAACCCAGGCCCCTGCATTTGGAGCGTGGAGTCTTAGCCACTGGACCACCAGGGAAGTCCCACATTGTGTGCTTTTAAAAAGGTTGTTGTTTAGAAAGATAACGTCAATGACTATTAAGTGTGTAGTTAGTAAGGGTGCTGGAGCCAAAGCCAAAACAATACCCAGCTGTGGAAGACTCTGATGCTGGGAGGGATTGGGGGCAGGAGGAGAAGGGGACGACAGAGGATGAGATGGCTGGATGGCATCACTGACTCGATGGACGTGGGTCTGAGTGAACTCCGGGAGTTGGTGATGGACAGGGAGGCCTGGCGTGCTGCGATTCATGGGGTCGCAAAGAGTTGGACACGACTTAATAACTTTCACTAGGCAGAAGAGCTTGAGAAAGTTATTAATTTACCTTTTCTAATACACATTTGTTTAATATGCCAAGACAGGAAACTGACATTTACATCACAGAATTGCTGTCAGAAATACAAAGGAAGATATTGATGAGGGCATTTTTATCCCATGTAAGTGCCTACATCACAATGTGAGCATTTTACTATCTATGAACAATAAAAATTATAGAAGGTGGTAATTATAAGTGATTCTTTTTATAGACAGAGCTCAGCAAAATTTTGAAATAAAAGACCAGAGTAACTATTTTAGGTCTTCCCAGGTGACTCGGTGGTAAAGAATCTACCTGCCAATGCAGGAGATGCAGGTTCAGTCCCTGGCTCAGGAGGATCCCCTGCAGGAGGCAGGTGGCAACCCACTCGGGTATTCTTGCCTGGAGAAGCCGGTGGACAGAGGTGAGTGGTGAGCTATAGTCCATAGGGTCGCAAAGAGCTGGACATGCCTGAGTATACACGCATGAAAGGACAAGTGGGGTCTCAGTCCCTTTGGGCCACCATAACGAAATATCACAGACTGAGTAGCTTACAAATAACAGACAAATGTTCCTCATAGTTCTGGAGGCTGGAAGTGTTGTAGACCTTGATCTGGGAATGGTGGTTGCAAAAGTGCATGCATGTGTATAAATCAATTGAGACTTAAGGTCATCACGGCTTTGGCAAGAGTTTCCAGTTTTGCCCTGGAACCACTGCAGCTTGTGAATAGATACCTTTCTGAGCAATTTGTGAATATTAAATTTTTTATCTTCTTAAAGTGAAGTATTTATAACAAAACCTGAATGTAAAAAATTTTAAAGCAAAGAAACTTCAGCTGGAAGGCAGGAACTTAATGGCAAATTTTTATGAAAAATGAGAAAAATGTTTAGACAGATAAAAAAATAAAAATATTTCTCACAGTTCTGCAGCCTGTAAGTCTGAGATCAAGGTGCCAGCATGGTTGCATCTGCCTTCCTGGTTCCTAGCTATGTACACCTGTGATGGAGGGGACAAGGGCTCTCTCTGGAGATTTGTTTATTAAAGCACTAACCTCATTCATGAGGTCTCTGCTTGATAACCTCATTGCCTCCCAAAGATCCATCTCAATATCATTACTTTTGAGGGTTAGGATTCAATGAAAGAATTTAGAATGGACAGAAATGCATCCTGAGTTTGGTCTTTAGGACATACTTGGCTGGCCCTTTGTATAGACTCCCTCTGATCATGGCAAAAGGGAATATTTAGCTGGAAAACATAAGTGTCCTATATGGTGTCAACCTCAAACATTAAGCAATAATTCCTGAATCCCAAATTCTCCTTCATGATTCCCTATGAAGATGAACTTACTCATCATTTTAGCTCTTATATATTTCCTGCTACTATCTAAATATAACCAGTTTGGATTTTATCATTTAATACATTCTTTCATTTCTTACTAAAACTGTATTTTTCAACTTTCAAAGCAGCTTGCTTGATTTTAGCACCCTTATTCAGTTCAGTTCAGTCGCTCAGTTGTGTCCGACTCTTTGCGACCCCATGAATCGCAGCACGCCAGGCCTCCCTGTCCATCACCAACTCCTGGAGTTCACTCAGACCCACGTCCATCAAGTCAGTGATGCCATCCAGCCATCTCATCCTCTGTCGTCCCCTTCTCCTCCTGCCCTCAATCCCTCCCAGCATCAGAGTCTTCCACAGCTGGGTATTGTTTTGGCTTTGGCTCCAGCACCCTTACTAACTACACACATAATAGTCATTGACGTTATCTTTCTAAACAACAACCTTTTTAAAAGCACACAATGTGGGACTTCCCTGGTGGTCCAGTGGCTAAGACTCCACGCTCCAAATGCAGGGGCCTGGGTTCCATCCCTGGTGGGGGAACTAGATCCCACATGCTGTAATGAAGTTCCTGCATGCCACAACCAAAAAAGGTCCCATGTGTAGGAACAAAGGTCAAAGACCACACATGCCAAAATTAAGACCAATGAGGTCAAATAAATGAATAATCTTTAAACCACACAAAATGTGGTAGGTACCCTGTGAATATTCAGATACATTTCCAGAATCAACACATCCTATTGTCTTGAACTCACCTCTTTAAAAAAATGTTTCTTTGGGAATAACAGGCAGATAGTAAAGATCTTAAGTGTCAATTGATTTACACTCATGTAAGCACCTTCATAACCACCATCCCAAGATCAAGATCTGTAATATTTCCAGCCTGGAGTGGGTAGCCTTTCCCTTCTTCAAGGAATCTTCCCAACCCAGGGATTGAATCCAGGTCTTCGGCATTGCAGGCAGAGTTCTTAGCAACTGAGCTATCAGGGAAGCCCTTCTTTAGTCTAAGAAGTGGTTAAATCTAACCTTGAACTCATGTCTGCCTCATCCCAACCCATTTCTAGCACATCATGATGCTCCACTTCAGATTTTCAAAGTAAGATGCCTTAGACCTGGAGGAAAAGAGTTGGGAAATTCTGTCTAGTCTCTCACAACGTGTTATTCAATAAAGGGCAACACATAGGCCTGTGAAACCAAGATTTCAGGAAATATGCCAAAGGGGAGATACTTTCTGAGTCTCTTGTTAGAGCCTTGGGATTGGGTTTCTCTGGAAGGGAATTGACATTTCCTTAATCAATTATCCTGGCAATCAATTGCCCATGTAAAGCCTTTTATTCTTCCTTTCTAAGGTGTATCAAATCTGTAAGAAATAAGAGCACATTCTCTTTTAATCATAAGTTCATGAAAGGATTAATGCACACCCAGGCCTTTTATTTTTGCTTTGTGTAAACTTTTTTCTTTTCTACAGGGAAGTGGATCATTTTATTTTGAATAACATTCGTTTCTCTGGTCTTCCTCTGACAGAAAGGTTGGGACAGTCTGAGTGATGCTGGGGAGCATGAAATCATGGAGAGAATGGGAGGAGAGTTCAGGTTCATTTAGGACAGTACCAACCCTGGCTCTTTGAGGGATGGAGGGGGCATATGAAGCTTTAGGAAGCTCCCAGGCCTCCTGCCCTCTCAGGGAAATTGGACTTTGGCTTCTCTGCAGGGGTCAGACATGTAGTGATGGCTCAGCACATAGGTTTTGCCCATGTTTGAGACAGAGAAACTCCTGTAACTGCCTACACAGAACCTTATTTTATCATTTTCTAAATAAAGGAAACTTTATTATTAACTTTTTACTATTTCAAAAGACTTTCATGACCTAACTACACCAATTCAGGGTCTGGTTAAATAACTTCATAAGTTCATAAGGAATTGCCCACTCCCTTTCTATAGCTTGTTGAACTCTGCACCTGAACCAGAGGTTAGTGTTGGGGAAAGAATGAAAACTTAGGGAGATGGATTGTTATTTATTTCTGAGGACTGCTGTAACAAATGACCATAAACTTGGTGGCTTAGAGCTACAGAAATGTATTCTTTCATAGCTCTGAAGGCCAGAAGTATGAGGTCAAGGTGTTGGCTGGGCTGTGTCCCTGCAGGGCTTCCAGGAGAGATTCCATTCCTTGGCTGTTTTTAATTTCTAGTGCTGTCAGCATTCCTTGGTTTGAGGCACATCAATCCAGTCTCTGCCTCTGTGGTCGCACTGCCTCCTCTTTTGTGTTTTCTCCTTTGTGTATCTGTCTCCAGCTCCCGCTTCCCTCTCTTATGGGAATACATGTGATTACATTTAGGGTTCACCCAGGTAATGAAAGATAAGCTCCCCCTCTCAAGAGCCTGAGTATAGTCACATCTTCTGCCTTATAATCAGGTTCTAGGGAATTAGCACATAGATCTCCCTTTTGGCGGATCACCATTCAGCCTATCATGCAGATTTAGAAGAAGGATATGAGAGAATCTTCCTTGCTCTAAACATAAAAATTCATTTGTGTGGCTGTGACTTTGGAACTTAGAGAATCTCGAAATGGGCTTGTTGGGCATAGACTGTAAGAAGCCTGTGGCATTGAGATTTTAGATGGAGCTGTGCTTGTGTTGTTGCCGTCAGTTCACTACAGGCATGCACAGGCTTCAGGGACATCTTGTTAAAAGTTAAGCTTGGCCTCTGGTGAGTTGCAAGCAATCAGAGTAGGGCCTGTGCCCACATTTGGGCCAAACAGATAAGGGAGTGACTGTTTCTCAGACTTCCAGGGGTAGCCTCAACCAGCAGTGGGGGCTGATATTAGAGTAGGTTATTCTAAGAGGATGTCTGGGAAAAGAGAAAACCACAAGATGGTACATGAGAAAGGTGAGGAGCAGGAACATAAAGGCTTTGAGTGCCCATCTCACAGTGCCATGAAAAACTCCCAGAAGTAGCCAGGGCAACTTTTGAAGTGAGAAGAGTCTCTTCCCCAAAACATCCCAGCAGGTGGATGGGCTCAGGCCATAATAGTCCTCATGGCCTTACTCATAAGCCAGTGAGTTACAATTCATGAAGTATGCCAAAGAAATATTGCTGACTGGGGACAGAGGATGATTTCCATGCAATGCACATTTCACCTTCGGTTCAGCTAAAATATGTTGAATACATAAAACTGTTACTATTATCAGAGAAAGGCATATATTCTTTGAAATAATGTACCTTAATTTTTCATTTATCTATGTAATTTGTTATGTGTCACTGGATCAACTATACACATCCGTTTTGAAAAAAAAATGTAATTTTACATTTGAGAGCGGTAGGCTTGGAGAACACAGGCACCTCGTGTAGTTATTAATCCAGGATTGTCAAATGCAAAAACTGAGTGGTAATGCTTTAGGGAAATTGAAACAGAAAGAAGCCACTCTTTTTGTAAAATTTAAGGTGGATGAAAAGGCAGTTTGAATACAGAATTGACCCTGGCAAATAATTTGACAAGATGTATTGGCTTCTTCCAGGCGTGAAGTTTGCAGGCAGATTAAATGCAACAGACAGGAAATGGGGAGGAAGCAGATGCAAAGCATAAGACAATGGGGTCTTTTGTTGAACTAACAGCATTATTTTTTATGTTTACATGTCATAATGGAAGAAAAAGTGATGCAAGTTGGCAATAGAATATGCCAATATTATCCTTCTCCAAAATGTCAATAAGAGTTAGGAAACAGCAATTCAGTCACAGATCCCATGAATGCTATTTATATGGTAAATAGGAGGAAATTTGAAAATATATTGTGTACTGTAAATCTATGCTGCTGAATTAACCAAAGAGTATAAGAATCCTAAAATTGGTACTTACAGGGACTTCCCTGATAGTCCAGTGGTTAACACTTCTTCCGATGCAGGGGGCAGGTGTACATTCGATTCCTGATCAGGGAACTGAGATCCCACGTGCCTTGTGGCCAAAAAACCAAAACATAAAACACTGGCAATGTAGTAATAAATGCAATAACGATTTAAAAAATGTCTACATCAAAAAAATCTTTTAAAAATAAAATAAAATTGGTACTTATATTAAAAAGTATACAAGCCAATGTGTGTCATTGTATGTAAATAGCCAGGGAATGTGGTTTGTGTTTGGAGTGGGTGATAATCGGGGAATTCACTGCATGTTCTGGATGTGAGAATTATACTCCCATAGCCACCCTTACTCCTTGGAAGAAAAGTTATGACCAACCTAGATAGCATATTAAAAAGCAGAGACATTATTTTGCCAACAAAGGTCTATCTGTCAAAGCTATGGTTTTTCCATTAGTCATCTATGGATGTGAGAGTTGGACTGTAAAGAAAGCTGAGCATGAAAGAATTGATGCTTTTGAACTGTGGTGTTGGAGAAGACTCTTGAGAGTCCCTTGGACGCAAGGAGATCCAACTAGTCTATCCTAAAGGAATTTAGTCCTGAATATCCTTTGGAAGGACTGCTGCTGAAAGTGAAACTCCAATACTTTGGCCACCTGATGTGAAGAGCTGACTCATATGAAAAGACCCTGATGCTGGGAAAGATTGAAGGCAGGAGGAGAAGGGAATGACAGAGGATGAGATGGTTGGATGGCATCACTGACTCAATGGACATGAGTTTGAGTGAACTCTGGGAGTTGATGATGGACAGGGAGGCCTGGAGTGCTGCAGTCCATGGGGTTGCAAAGAGTCAGACATGACTGAGCAACTGAACTGAACTGACTGAGCCACCCTTGGAACAGTTTATGCAAGTATGCTTTCTCAATTTGGGTGTGGCTCAGATTGTAAAGAATCCACCTGCAATGCAGTAGATCTGATTTGATCCTTGGGTCAGGAAGATCCCCTGGAGAAGGGAATGGCAACCCATTCCAGTATTATTGTCTGGAGATTTCCATGGACAGAAGAGCCTGGCTGGCTAAAGCCCATGGGGTTGCAAAGTGTCTGACACGACTGAGCAACTGACACTTGCAGTTCACTTCACCCACCCTTGGCAGAATTCATGGAAGCATTCCTTATCAACCTAGGTGACAGGAATTCAGAATAACAAGGGAAAGGTTGGATAAAAGAATTAACATTTATTGATTATTATAGCAAACATGTGCAAAGAACTTTCAGGTATAATATTTAACTTACTTTTCTCAATATTAATAATTAGGGGTAGTCACAGCAACACTGAAAATCAAATTGATTATATTCTTTGCAGCCAAAGACGGAGAAGCTCTGTACAGTCAGCAAAAACAAGACCAGGAGCTGACTGTGGCTCAGATCATGAACTCCTTATTGCCAAATTCAGACTTAAATTGAAGAAAGTGTGGAAAACCACTAGACCATTCAGGTATGACCTAAGTCAAATCTCTTACGATTATACAGTGGAAGTGAGAAATAGATGTAAGGGACTAGATCTGATAGACAGAGTACCTGATGAACTGTGGACGGAGGTTCGTGACACTGTACAGGAGACAGGGATCAAGACCATCCCCAAGAAAAAGAAATGCAAAAAAGCAAAATGGCTGTCTGAGGAGGCCTTACAAATAGCTGTGAAAGGAAGAGAAGCTAAAAGCAAAGGAGAAAAGGAAAGATATAAGCATCTGAATGCAGAGTTCCAAAGAATAGCAAGGAGAGATAAGAAAGCCTACCTCAGTGATCCATGCAAAGAAATAGAGGAAAACAACAGAATGAGAAAGACTAGGGATTTCTTCAAGAAAATTAGAGATACCAAGGGAGCATTTCATGCAAAGATGGGCTCAATAAAGGACAGAAATGGTATGGACCTGACAGAAGCAGAAGATATTAAGAAGAGGTGGCAAGAATACACAGAAGAACTATACAAAAAAGATCTTCATAACCCAGATAACCATGATGGTGTGATCACTCACCTAGAGACAGACATCCTGGAATGTGAAGTCAAGTGGGCCTTAGGAAGTATCACTAAGAACAAAGCTAGTGGAGGTAATGGAATTCCAGTTGAGCTATTTCAAATCCTGAAAGATGATGCTGTGAAAGTGCTGCACTCAATATGCCAGCAAATTTAGAAAACTCAGCAGTGGCCACAGGACTGGAAAAGGTCAGTTTTAATTCCAATTGCAAAGAAATGAAATGCCAAAGAATGCTCAAACTACTGCACAATTGCACTCATCTCACACACGAGTAAAGTAATGCTCAAAATTTTCCAAGCCAGGCTTCAGCAATATGTGAACTGTGAACATCCAGATGTTCAAGCTGGTTTTAGAAAAGGCAGAGGAACCAGAGATCAAATTGCCAACATCTGCTGGATCATCGAAAAAGAAACAGAGTTCCAGAAAAACATCTATTTCTGCTTTATTGACTATGCCAAAGCCTTTGACTGTGTGGATCATAATAAACTGTGGAAAATTCTGAAAGAGATGGGACCTGTTTCTTGAGAAACCTATATGCAAGTCAGGAAGCAAGAGTTAGAACTGGACATGGAACAACAGACTGGTTCCAAATAGGAAAAGGAGTATATCAAGGCTGTACACTTTCACCTTGCATATTTAACTTCTATGCAGAGTACATAATGAGAAACACTGGGCTGGAAGAAGCACAAGCTGGAATCAAGATTGCTGTGAGAAATATCAATAACCTCAGATATGCAGATGACACCACCCTTATGGCAGAAAGTGAAGAGGAACTAAAAAGCCTGTTGACGAAAGTGAAAGAGGAGAGTGAAAAAGTTGGCTTAAAAGTCAACATTCAGAACACTAAGATCGTGGCATCCAGTCCCATCACTTTATGGCAAATAGATGGGGAAACAGTGGAAACAGTGGCTGACTTTATTTTTGGTGCTCCAAAATCACTGCAGATGGTGATTGCCACCATGAAATTAAAAGGCGCTTACTCCTTGGAAGGAAAGTTATGACCAACCTAGACAGCATATTAAAATCAGAGACATTACTTTGTCAATAAAGGTTCATCTAGTCAAGGCTATGGTCTTTCCAGTAGTCATGTATGGATGTGAGAGTTGGACTATAAAGAAAGCTGAGTGCCAAAGAATTGATGCTTTTGAACTGTGGTGTTGGAGAAGACTCTTGAGAGTTCCTTGGACTGCAAGGGGATCCAACCAGTCCATCCTAAAGGAAATCAGCCTTGGGTGTTCATTGGAAGGACTGATGTTGAAGCTGAAACTCCAGGAGTTTGGCCACCTGATGCGAAGAGTGGACTCATTTGAAAAGGCCCTCATGTTGGGAAAGATTGAAGGCAGGAGGAAAAGGGGATGACAGAGGATGAGATGGTTGGATGGCATCACCATCTCAATGGACATGATTTTGGGTAAACTCCGGGAGTTGGTTATGGACACGGAGGCCTGGCATCCTGCAGTTCATGGGGTCACAAAGAGTTGGACACGACTGAGCCACTGAACTGACCTGAACTGACAGCATATTTTACTTGATCAAAATATAAGGAGAAGAGAGAAGAAAAACTTGAATGAGGTCAGAGGATCAATAAATAAATTTGAGTCTTTCTGGCTTTATGGATCCTTTCAATACCATGATACTTATTACCTCTGAAACCAATAGGACACTTGCTAGTTGAGTAAGTGAATAAGGTTTTAATTTGATACGACTGGTTACTTACAAATAGTCTTAAACTGCTCTCCTACAAACTCCTTAAGGTGATAGACATACAAGGACTTCCTTACTCTTAGCTGGCTGCTAGCGTATCACTCTTTGTGTCATTGTTAATCAGTTAAATGACTGGTGTCTATGTTATTAATTATGCAACCCTAGCAGTAAAAGTTTGTCATCGTGTATTGGGTTGGCTCAAACTATAACATCTTACAAAAAAACCCAAATGAACTTTTGGCCCACCCAATACTTAAACTTATATGTGTATACTATAAGTATACTTATATATTTATAAATTAAATGTATGACCTGCTACATTCCAAAGCTCAAACAAACCAGACATATAAAAACTGAAAAAAGATGATATAAATATTTTAAGCCACTATTTTATATTTGCTATGTTCTTTTATTATGTATTGCTGTTATTATCATTATGTATTATTTGCTTTCTTTATGAATAGTGCACACATTAAAATATTTCTAGTAACAGTGAGATTGAATATTATTAATTATTTTTTAAATCCTTGGCTTAAAACTTGTAATACCACAATTATAAAGTTTGAACCTCAATTCTATATATCACTTTATTTATACAATTACATCTTTGAATCCTTTTTGAAGTATGCTATCCATATCCACAATAAGTGAACAAACTTTATATTATGCTTCACTGAATTATCACAAAATAAACTTACCCAGGACGCAAGACAAAACAATCCCACGTCCTATACACTACTTTTCTGGCCATTTGAGTAACTACGCCTTCAGTCTCTCCCAAAGGAGTATCTAATAGTGTTTTCAACCTTTATATAGAGGTATTACAACGCATTCTCACTAGTGAGTGGTTTCTTTCATTCAGCTTTAAATTTATCTGATTCCTACAATTTGTTGCAAGAAATGATAGCTCATTTGTCTTCTTTGATAGGCAATGTTTGCTTATATGGATATGCCATGACATGCTTAGTTGCTCAGTTGTGTCCAACTCTTAGTGACTCTTTGGATTGTAGCCCGCCAGACTCCTCTGTCCATGGGATTTTTCAGGCAAGAATACTGGAGTGGGTTGCTATTATCCTCTTCCAGGAGATCTTCCCAACCTAGGAATCAAACCCGTGTCTCCTGTGTCTCCTGTAAGGCAGGTCGATTCTTTCTGAGCCATTGGGGCCCTAAATGGATATAATTCATTTTAATATCAATAGGCATTTGGCTCACTTCGAATTTGGGATAGTTGCAAACAATGCTGCTACCATTTTTTAACTTATGACACACACACCTACATTTTTATTGAGTTCTAGGAGTATGATCATTGAGTTATACAGTAAATATAGGTTGGTAAATATAGGTTGAATTTTATAAGAAATTACCAAACAGGTTTCCCAAGTGGTTTTATCATTTTATATTTCCACCAGCAATATGTTAAAGATCTAGTTCTTCCATGTATATACCAACACTTGACATTATCATTCTGAATAATTTTAAGCAATCTGGTATGTGTATGTAATAGTAAATATTTTTATATGGTTTTAATTTGTATTTCTATAGTGACTAATGAAGTTGTACACTTTTCCATATGCTTAACGGCCCTTTGCCTAGTCTCTCTTTGAGAAATAACCATGCTGAAATTATGTCCATTTTTCCATTGGGTTATTTGTTTGTTTAATTGATTTGTAAGAAGGTTTATATTTTTTAAATGTAAGATCCTTTGTGGATACAAGTTACTTATTTTTGTGAAAATCTTTACCCATCCTCTGGCTTGCCTTTTTATTCTCTTAATTGTGTGTTTTGATGAAAAGAAGTTTCCAGCTTTATTTAATTCCCATTTTATCCATCTATTTCTTTATGGTTAGTGATAATTAACTACTGTTTACCTATCTCTTTTTAACAGTTAGTGCTAAAAGCTTAAGAAATCTTTGCCTATCCTAGTCACATGAAGGTATTTTCCTGTATTACATCTCAGAAGCTTTATTAGTTAACATTTATATTTTGTCCTACTATCATGATCAGCCTGGAATTGATTTTCTGTAGATTATAATAGGGAAATTTTGTACTTTTCTATATATAAATATTCAACTGACCCAGAGTCACTAATTGAAAAACAATCCTTTATCTGTGACTCTAGTGTGCCATTTTGTCATCAATCAAAATGGCAAGGGTCTGACTTTGACAGGCTGAAGGGTGGGGTGGGGAGGGAGATGGGAAGGGCGGTCCATGGCAGGGGACATGGGTGTACCTATGACTGATTCTTTTTGATGTATGACAGAAAACCACAACATTCTGTAAAGCAATAGTCTTTCAATTAAAAAAATTTTTTAAATGGCAAGGGTCTATTTTTGAACTCTAAATTCTGTTCCATCTAGTTATCTCTCCTTCAGAGAATCCTGCTTTGACTTATTTACTGAGATTTTATCATGATAACAGGTAGTACAAGTTTTCATTCCCAGGAGTTTGATCTTCCAGATTATTGGGCTCTCTTGTCCCTACTCACATATAAATCTTAGTATCAGCTTCTTAATTTCATTGGACCTATAGGTTAACTGGGAAAGATTGAAGGCAGAAGAAGAAGGGGATGACAGAGGATGAGATGGTTGGATGGCATCACCGACTCAATGGACATGAGTTTGAGTAAACTCCAGGACTTGGTGATGGACAGGGAGGCCTGGTGTGCTGCAGTCCATGGAGTCACAAAGAGTCGGACACCACTGAGTGACTGAACTGAACTGAACTGATAGTTTAACTTGAGGAGTGTTAACATCTAAAATATGTTGTTTTTCAACATAAAAGAATAGTCAGTCTTCCAATTTTTGAAGGATTTGTTTGATTTATTTGGATTTTTTTCTCTGTAGAGGTTTAAAAATATCCTTCATTAAATTTTACTAGGTATTTGATCTTTTTAATGCTTTATAAAGCAGTGTCCTTTTCTTAACTGATTAAATTTGAGCATTTATTAGCACTTTAGTAAAAATATCTGTGCTTTTGAGCAACAAAATAGTATGTGCCACATGAATAAAACCTTAAATACATCAAGGAATGTGAACAGCGGCTCACAGAATTAGCCTTATGATCTGAATCACAGAGAGGAAGATAATCTAGCAGAAATTCTATAGGATTTCAATGTCTAAGTGAAAGATATAAATTAAAAATGCTTTTTAATTGTTTCTTGATGGAATATAGAATTTAAATGATCCTCTAATATTGTACACAGTGATCTTGTTATTCTTACTTTTAATACAAATAACCTTTATTTTGGATTTTATCCATACACAATCACTTCATCTACAAATAATGACAACTTTTTTTTATATCATATTATTTCACCTTTTATTTTTTATTCTTTCTTTACTGCACTGGCTAGGCCTCCACTACAATAATGATTAGAAGTTATAATAGCAGCATCAGAGAGAAAGAAATTGTTCTATACTCTTCTGTGTTCTTCTAGCTGATCTATGAATATAATTGGCATGAGACAGGTAAAAATAAAATCAAATAAAGTTTTAATAACATGTATACATGGGAGTAACCTAGGAAAATTGAGTAGCTCATCTCAGGTGAAAATGGCTGAAGTCTTCACTTTATTATTGTTTTTTTGTTGGAGTATAGTTGATTTACAATGTTGAATTAATTACTTTTGTATAACAAAGTGATTTGTTATGTGTATATAACTGAATGTATGTGTATCTATATATTCTTTTTAAAATATTCTTTTCTATTACTGTTTATCATAGGATATTGAGCATAGTTTTCTGTGCTATGCAGTAGGACATTTTTTTATGAAGCCTTCACTTTATTTTTTTAATTAATTAATTTTTTTAATTGGAGGCTAATTACTTTACAATATTGTGATGGTTTTTTCCATACATTGACATGAATCAGCCATGGGTGTACATATGTCCGCTATCCCGAACCTCCCCACACCTCCTTCCCCATCCCATCCCTCTGGGTTGTTCCATTTTACCAGCTTTGAGTGCCCTGTTTCACGCATAGAACTTGGACTGGCGATTTATTTCACATATGGTAATATGTATGTTTCAATGCTATTCTCTCAAACCAACCCACCGTGGCCTTCTCCCACAGAGTCCAAAAGTCTGTTATTTATATCTGTGTTTCTTTTGCTGTCTTGCATATAGGGTCATTGTTACCATCATTCTAAATTCCATATATATGCATTAATATACTGCATTGGTGTTTTTCTTTCTGTCTTATTTCACTCTGTATAATAGGCTCCAGTTTCATCCACTTCATTAGAGCTGATTTAGATGTGTTCTTTTCAATAGCTGAGTAATATTCCATTGTGTATATACCACAACTTTCTTATCCATTTGTCTGTCAATGGACATCTAGGTTGCTTCCATGTCCTGGCTATTGTAAACAGTGATGTAATGAACATTGGGGTACACGTGTCTCTTTCATTCTGGTTTCCTCAGTGTGAATGCTCAGCAGTGGGATTGCTGGTTCATATGGCAGTTCTATTTCCATTTTTTTAAAAGAAATCTCCACACTGTTCTCCACAGTGGCTGTACTAATTTGCATTCCCAAAAACAGTGTAAGAGGGTTCCCTTTCTCCACACCCCCTCCAGCATTTATTGTTTGTAAACTTTTTGATAACAGCCATTCTGACTGGTGTGAGACGGTATCTCATTGTGGTTTTGATTTGTATTTCTCTGATAATGAGTGATGTTGAGCATCTTTTCATGTGTTTGTTCACCCATTCTTTGATTGGGTCATTTATTTTTCTGGTATTGAGCTGCATAAGCTGCTTTTATATTTTTGAGATTAATTCTTTATCAGTTGCTTTGCTTGCTATTATTTTCTCCCATTCTAAAGGCTTTCTTTTCACCTTGCTTATAGTTTCCTTCATTGTGCAAAAGCTTTTCAGTTTAATTAGGTCCCATTTGTTTCTTTTTGCCTTAATTTACTTTATGCTGGGAGGTGGGTCATAGAGGATCTTGCTGTGATTTATGTCAGAGAGTGTTTTGCCTATGCTATCCTCTAGGAGTTTCATAGTTTCTGGTCTTACATTTAGATCTTTAATCCATTTTTAGTTTATTTTTGTGTATGGTGTTATAAAGTGTTCTAGTTTCCTTCTTTTACAGGTGGCTGACTACTTTTCCAAGCACAACTTGTTAAAGAGATTGTCTTTTCTCCATTGTATATTTTTGCCTCCTTTGTGAAAGATAAGATGTCCATAGCTGTGTGGATTTATCTTTGGGCTTTCTGTTTTGTCCTATTGACCAATATTTCTGTCTTTGTGCCAGTACCATACTGCCTTGATAACTATAGCTTTGTAGTATAGTCTGAAGTCAGGCAGGATGATTCATCCAGTTCCATTATTCTTTTTCAAGATTGCTTTGGCTATTCAAGGTTTTTTGTATTTCCATACAAATTTTGAAATTATTTGTTCTAGTTCTCTGAAAAATACCATTGGTAGCTTGATAGAGATTGCATTGAATCTATAGATTGCTTTGGGTAGTATACTCATTTTCACTATATTGATTCTTCTGGTCTATGAACATGGTATATTTCTCCATCTCTTTGTGTCATCTTTGATTTCGTTCACCAGTGTTTTATAATTTTCTATATACGGGTCTTTTGTTTCTTTAGGTAGATACCCTAAGTATTTTATTCTTTTCATTGCAATGGTGAATGGGATTGTTTTCTTAATTTCTCTTTCTGTTTTCTCATTATTAGTGTATAGGAATGCAAGGGATTTATGTATATTAATTTTATATCCTGCAACTTTACTATATTCATCGATTAGCTCTAGTAATTTTCTGGTGGTGTTTTTAGGGTTTTCTATGTAGAGGATCATGTCATCTGCAAACTGTGAGAGTTTTACTCCTTTTCTAATTTGGATTCCTTTTATTTCTTTTTCTTCTCTGATTGCTGTGGCTAAAACTTCCAAAACTATGTTGAATAGTAGTGATGAGAGTGTGCACCCTTGTCTTGTTCCTGATTTTAGGGGAAATGATTTCAAATTTTTGCCATTGAGGATAATGTTTGCTGTGCCATCATACATGGCTTTTATTATGTTGAGATATGTTCCTTCTATGCCTGCTTTCTGGAGGGTTTTTATCATAAATGGATATTGAATTTTGTCAAAGGCTTTTTCTGCATCTATTGAGAAAATCATATAGTTTTTATTTTTAAATTTGTTAATGTGGTGTATCACATTGATTGATTTGTGAATATTGAAGAATCCTTGTATCCCTGGGATAAAGCCCACTTGGTCATGATGTATGATCTTTTTAATATGTTGTTGGATTCTGTTTGCTAGAATTTTGTTGAGGATTTTTGCATCTATGTTCATCAGTGATGTTGGCATGTAGTTTTCTTTTTCTGTGGCACATTTGTCTGGTATTGGTATTAGGGTGATGGTGGCCTCATAGACTGAGTTTGGGTGTTTACCTTCCCCTTCAATTTTCTGGAAGAGTTTTAGTAGGATAGGTGTTAGCTCTTCTCTAAATTTTTGGTAGAATTCACCTGTGATGCCATCTGGTCCCAGGCTTTTGTTTGTTGGAAGATTTTTGATTACAGTTTATATTTCCATGTTTATGATAGTCTGTTAAATTTTATATATCTTCCTGATTCAGTTTTGGAAGATTATACTTTTCTAAGAATTTATCCATTTCTTCCAAGTTGTCCATTTTATTGACGTGTAGTTGCTAATAGTAGTCTCTTATGATCCTTTGTATTTCTGTGTTCTTTTGTGATTTCTAATTTTTCTAATTTTGCTGATTTGATTCTTCTCCCTTTTTCCCTTGATGAGTCTAGCTGATGGTTTGTCTATTTTATTTATCTTCTCAAAGAACCAGATTTTAGTTTTGTTGATTTTTGCTATAGTCTACTTTGTTTCTTTTTAATTTATTTCTGCTCCAGTTTTTATGATTTCTTTCCTTCTACTAACCCTGGGGTTCTTCATTTCTTCTTTTTCTAGTTGCTTTATGTGTAAAGGTAGGTTATTTATTTGATTTTTATCTTGTTTCTTGACGTGAACTTTCCCTTTAGCACTGCTTTTACTGAACCCCGTAAGTTTTGGGTTATCGTGTTTTCATTTTTATTCATTTCTATGCATATTTTAATTTCTTTTTGATTTCTTTGATTTGTTGGTTATTCAGCATTGTGTTGTTTAGCCTCCATATGTTAGTATTTTTAATAGTTTTTTTTTTTTTCCCCTGTAGTTGACATCTAATCTTACTGCATTGTGATCAGAAAAGATGCTTGGAATGATTTCAATTTTTTAAAATTTACCAAGGCTAGATTTATGGCCCAGTATGTAATCTATCCTGGAGAATGTTCTGTGTGCATTTGAGAAAAAGGCAAAATTCATTGTTTTGAGGTGAAATGTCCTATAGATATCAATTAGGTCTAACTAGTCCATTGTATCATTTAAAGTTTGTGTTTCCTTGCTACTTTTCTGTTTGGTTGATCTCTCCATAGGTGTGAGTGGGGTATTAAAGTCTCCTACTATTATTGTGTTACTGTTAATTTCCCCTTTCATACTTGTTAGCATTTGCCTTACATATTGAGGTACTCCGATGTTGGGTGCATATATATTTAAAATTGTTATATCTTCTTCTTGGGTTGATCCTTTGATCATTATGTAATGCCCTTCTTTGTCTCTTTTCAGTCTTTATTTCAAAGTCTATTTTATCCGATATGAGTATTGCTACTCCTGCTTTCTTTTGGTCTCCATTTGCATAAAATATATTTTTCCAGCTCCTCACTTTTAGTCTGTATGTATCCCTTGGTTGAGCTGGGTCTCTTGCAGACAGCATATATAGCAGTTTTGTTTTTGTATCCATTCAGCCAGTCTTTGTCTTTGTTGGGGCATTCCACCATTTATATTTAAGGTAATTATTGCTAAGTATGAGCCTGTTGCCATTTACTTTGTCGTTTTGGGTTTGTTTATAAACCTTTTCTGTGTTTCCTGTCTAGAGATGATCCTTCAGCGTTCACTGAAGAACTGGTTTGGTAGTGTTGAATTCTCTCAGCTTTTGCTTGTCTGTAAATGTTTTGATTTCTCTTTCATATTTGAAAGACATCCTAATCTGAGCTGTAGGTTTTTCTCTTTCATCATTTTAAGTAAGTCCTGCCATTCCCTTCTGGCCTGAGGAGTTTCTATTGAAAGATCGGCTGTTATCCTCATGGGAATCCACTTGTGTGTTATTTGTTGTTTTTCCCTTGCTGTTTTTAATATTTGCTCTTTGTGTTTGATCTTCATTAGTTTGATTCATATGTGACTTGGTGTGTTTCATCTTGGGTTTATCCTGCTTGGGACTCTCTGGGTTTCTTGGACTTGGGTGGCTATTTCCTTCCCCATTTTAGGGAAGTTTTAAACTATTATCTTCTCAAGTATTTTCTCATGCCCTTTCTTTTTGTCTTCTTCTTCTGGGACTCTTATGATTCGAATGTTGGGGCATTTAACATTATCCCAGAGTCTCTGAGGTTGTCCTCATTTCTTTTCATTCTTTTTTTCCTTTTTCCTCTCTGCTTCATTTATTTCCACCATTCTATCTTCTATCTCACTTATGCTATCTTCTGCCTCAGTTATTCCACTGTTGGTTCCCTCTGGAGTGTTTTGATCTCAGTTATTACATTATTCATTATTGATTGACTCTATTTCTTCCAGGTCCTTGTTAAACATTTCTTGCATCTTCTCAATCCTTGTGTCTAGTCTATTTATCTGTAATTCCATTTAGTTTTCAAGATTTTGGATCATCTTTACTATCATTATTCTGAATTCTTTTTCAGGTGGGCTCCCTATCTCCTCTTTTGTTTGGTTTGGGGGCATTTATCATGTTTTATTCCTTTACCTGCTGAATATTTCTGTCTTTTCATTTTGTTTAGATTGCTGTGTTTGGGGTGCCCTTTCTGTAGGCTGGATGTTTATGGTTCCTCTTTATTGTGGAGCCTGCTGCCTGTGGGTGGGGTTGGACTAGTGGCTTGTCAAGGTTTCCTGGTTAGTGGAGCTTATATCTGTGTTCTGGTGGGTGGAGCTGGATCTCTTCTCTCTGGAGTGCAATGAAGTGTCCAGTAGTGAATTTTGAGGTGTCTAGGGGTTTTGCCAACAAAGGTTCGTCTAGTCAAGGCTGTGGTTTTTCCTGTGGTCATGTATGGATGTGAGAGTTGGACTGTGAAGAAGGCTGAGTGCTGAAGAATTGATGCTTTTGAACTGTGGTGTTGGAGAAGACTCTTGAGAGTCCCTTGGACTGCAAGGAGATCCAACCAGTCCCTTCTGAAGGAGATCAGCCCTAGAATTTCTTTGGAAGGAATGATGCTGAAGGTGAAACTCCAGTACTTTGGCCACCTCATGCGAAGAGTTGAGTCATTGGAAAAGACTCTGATGCTGGGAGGGATTGGGGGCAAGAGGAGAAGGGGACGACAGAAGATGAGATGGCTGGATGGCATTACCGACTTGATGGATGTGAGTCTGAGTGAACTCCGGGAGTTGGTGATAGACAGGGAGGCCTGGCGTGCTGCAATTCATGGGGTCGCAAAGAGTCAGACACGACTGAGCGACTGATCTGATCTGATCTGATGGGTTTGGCATGGTTTTGGTTACCCTGTGTTTTAATGCTCAGGGCTGTGTCTGCTTTGCTGGAGAAATAGCATGGTATGCCTTGCTCTGGAACTTGTTGGCTCTTGGGTGGAGCTTGGTTTGAGTGTAGGTATGGAGGCTTTTGTGTGAGCTTTTGTCTATTAATGTTCCCTGGAATCAGGAGTTCTCTGATATTCTCAAGTTTTGGAGTTAAGCCTCCTGCCTCTGGCTTTCCATCTTATTCTTACAGTAGCTTCAAGACTATTCCACCCATATAGCAAAGATGATAAAACATCTAGGTTAATGGTGAAACAATTCTCCACAGTGAGAGACACCCAGATAGGTTCATAGAGTTACACAGAGAAGAGAAGAGGGAGGAGGGAGATAGAGGTGACCAGGAGGAAAAGAGGGGGAGTCAAAAGGAGTGAGACCAATCTAGGCAGTAATCAATTACCTAAGTGTTCTCCACAGCCCAGAATACTCATAGAGATTCACAGAGTTATGTAGAGAAGAGAAGAGGGAGGAGGGTGATAGAGGTGATCAAGAGGAGAAGAGGGGGAGTCAAAAGGGGAGAAAGCAATCAAGCCAATAAACACACCCCTAAGTGAAAATGGATACTGAAGATTAGATTCTTAAAGGTACAAAATTGATAACAAATACCAAAAAGCAAAGATTAAAACTCTAGAGTAGAGCTAAGACATTCAAAAATAAAATATTAAAAATAAAAAACAAAACCAATCAGAAAATTATATATATATATATATATATATATATATATGAAATCTGTTTTAAAAATAGAGTCTTTTTTTGCAAGGTAATAGTAGGTCATAAAAATGAAAGTTAAAGGAGTAATAAAGAACTTAAATTAAAAAAAAAACATTAAAAAGTGATGAGTATAAATATATCTAGGAATTTCTCTGGAGCTGTTGTGGGCAGTGTGGGGTTAGTTCAGTTTCAGATACTTCCTTGTTCCAGCTTGTACTTGTTCTCAAAGTCTATAGGCTCCCTCCAATGCTTAGTCAATGGTAACTATAGGGTTTTAATCTGTTGCACCTGTCACTTCCAGAGTGGATCCATCTTCTTTGTTTATGTGATCCCTCTGTTTGCAAATATCTTCAATGTCCAATTTCTGCCCTGACACAAATAGGCAAAGATGGTCACTTATTTAAGCTCACTTGTTCAATTTTGTTGTGGGGAGGGAGGAACACTGCCAACAAATATCATTGGCATGTGTGGGGAGTACTTACAGTGTATGGACCACACTGGGTTTTCCCCAGCTAAAAGTGGCATGTGTTTCCTGGGTCTACACTGCTCAGGCTCCAGGGTGTTCTGCAGGGGCATTGTTCAAAGTGGTCACTGCGTTTTGCGCCCTTCCCAGTTCTGAGCACCTGGCGACCAGGTGCTTGGCAAGAGCACCATCTCAGGTGTGCTGTGTGTCTCCTCTGAGGAGATGATCTCAGGCTGCGACCCTCCTGGTGGATGTCAACCGTCCAGGATCCCAGAAAGACGTGGTTAGCAACTAGGAGCCTGCTCACAGTGTGGTGGAGGATGCCACTCTCTGGGACTGAGATTGCAGCAGCCTCTTGCCTTCCAGCTCTGGCTGTCACACACCTGCCTCTCTGCCTCCAGTGTAGGGGAGAGGCACGTATGCAGCTGGCTAGCTCTCCTTTGGTATTTGCTCAATCCTTTGTTCTGTGAGCAGGCCAGGCTGAGCGTTAGAGCCTTTCATGAGAAAGTTCTCTTTTTTTCTCTCTCTGGAGATCCATAGATTGGGTTGCTATCTCACGTTAGCTCCCTCAGATTGTCATTAGGGCATTCAGGCCTGGTCCTTACCCTAAGCACCAATTATGCAGCCCACACATCCCTGTCCAGCCCGGCTTGCTGCCTCCCTGTCCAGCCTCACTTGCTGGTGGCAGAAACAAGCATCAGGGCTACTTCTATGCTGGCAGTTGTGGTTAGGCGCATATTTTGTGGGATTTTTTTTTGTTTGTTTTTTCTTCCTGGTTATGTTGCCCTCTGAGATTCCAAAACTCCCCACAGACATGCCTGTGAGAAGGTTTCCTACTGTTTGGAAACTTCTCCTTCACAGCTCCCTCCCCAGGACAGGTCTCCATCCCTAACTCTTTTATCTCTGTTTCTGTCTTTTGTATTTTGTCCTACCTCATTTTGAAGAGAATGGGCTGCCTTTTGGGTGCCTGGTGTCCTCCGCCAGTGTTCAGAAGTTGTTTTGTGGCAGTTTCTCAGCATTCAAATGATATTTTGATGAATTTGTGGAGGGAGAAAGTGGTCTCCCCTTCCTATTCCTCTGCTATCTTGGGACTGCCCCCAAGCCTTCACTTTAAATATCACCTTGGTCTTGAGGGTGGGGAAAATTCAATTCTGGGTGGTGAGCCGGAAGAGCACAGTAAACAACACTGAGGTTGTTATGCAGATTAAAGTCTCTGCCTTCTCCATTTAGGAGATTTTGATGATACTCCTCTCCCTGGTGCATCCAGAGAGGCACCATTACAAATGGAGATTTTTCTTACAGATGCAAACGTTTCTTGTAAAAGAATGACTTCCACTCAGTTTCCAAAGTTTTTGCCATGTCTGCTGTTTCTTAGGAAATAACCAGTTTAAGACAATGAGTATGCTAGAGAAACCTATTTTGGGGTGGCAAAGCCCTATCTCCCACATACGAGATATGTGTATATCCTTCCCAATAGCACAGGAAATTGGCCTGTTTACACTCCACTTATCAGATTAAGAAACTTCAATTCTATCCCCAGTGCCAATGATTTTTTGTGTGTGTGAATATTGAGTTCTAGCAAATGCTTTATGCTTTATTCTCTCCATGTGGTGAATGATATTGATTTAGCTTTGAATGTATACCATCTGCACATTCTTGGAACAACCTCTACCTTGCCATGATATATTATTACTCAAGCTATATTTTGGTAGGTTTTGATTGTTAATATATATATATTATTAGGTTTGCATCAGTGTTCATGAGGAAAACTGTCCTATAATTTTTCTTTCTTGAAATATCCTCATTTGATTTTTATATTAATGTTATACTGGCTACATTAAAAGAAGCCAGATGACTTCCCTTTCTTCCCATTATCTGGAATAATTAGTATAATAATGGTCTTATTTCTTCTTTAAACATTTGGTTTAGTTTCCCTGGTGGCTCTGTTGGTAACGAATCTCCCCACAATGTGGGAAACCAGGGTTCAGTCCTGGGTTCTGGACGATTCCCTGGAGAATGGAAAGGCTACCCACTCCAGAATTCCATGGACACAGCAGCCTAGTCAGCTACATACAGTCCATGGGGTAACAAAGAGGACACGACTGAGTGGCTAACACTTTCACTGTTGGGACTTCCCTGGTGGTCCAGTGGTTAAGAATCCACCCTGAAATGCAGAGAATGTGGGTTTGATCCTTGATCAGGGAACCATGATTGCATATGAATGCTTCCCTAGCGGCTCAGCAGTAATGAATCCACCTGCAATACAGGAGACATGGGTTCCATCCCTGGGTGGGGAAGATCCCCTGGAGAAGGAAATGGTAACCCACTCTAGTATTATTGCCTATGAAATCCCATAGACAGAGGAGCCTGGCTGGTTACAGTCCATGGGGTCACAAAAGAGTTGGACACGACTTAGTGACTAATGCGGAGAATGCAATGGCACCCCACTCCATACTCTTGCCTGGAAAATCCCATGGGCGGAGGAGCCTGGTAGGCTGCAGTCCATGGGTCGCGAAGAGTCGGACAGGACTGAGTGACTTCACTTTCACTTTTCACTGTCATGCATTGGAGAAGGAAATGGCAACCCACTCCAGTGTTCTTGCCTGAAGAATCCCAGGGATGGCAAAGCCTGGTTGGCTGCCATCTATGGGGTCACACAGAGTCGGGCAGGACTGAAGCGACTTAACAGCAGCAGCAGCAGTAATGACTAACAACAACACAAATCACAGGAAAAGTAATTTGGAGTCCAAAGTTATTATTCTTGTTTGGGTGGAAATTTTTTTTATGTGTTTTTAGGTAAAAAGTGGATTTATTAGAGACAGACACACTATAAAGACAGAATGTAGGCCATCTCAGAAGGCAAGTGTCCCCTTGGGAGAAACACATTCCACAGATATGAGAGTGGGCTGTCACAGAGGGCACATGCTGAAAAAAATTTAATTGCATAATAAAATTTAAAAAAAATTGAGCTCAGAGTTGGTAAGATTTATTTTTTATTTATGTTTCCTGGAGTTTACCTACTGTGTTTAAATTTTCAAAAGTTTTCCACATATTTGCAGCAACATGGATGGCTTAGAGGGTATTATGCTAAGTGAAATAAATCAGACAGAAAAGACAAATACTGTATGTTATTACTTACAAGTGGAATCTAAAAAATAGAACAAACTAATGAATATAACCAAAGAAAAGCAGACTCACAGATATAGAGAGCAAACTAGTGGTTACCAGTGGGGAGTTGAGGAGTGGAAGGTACAAACTCTCGGGTGTAAGATGATAGACTTAAGGATGTATTGTACAACATTTGGAATATAGCCAATATTTTATAATACTGTAAGTGGAAAGTAACTTTTAAAAATTAAAAATTAAGAACACACACACACAAAAACCCATATAGATACAGAGAACAGAGTGGTGGTTACCATATGGGAGGAGGTAGGGAGTACGGTGAAATGGATAAAGGAGATCAACTTCATGGTGTGAAATGGAAACTAAATTTTTCATGTTAAGAACTCTGTAGTATATTTGATATTGTTGTTTAGTTGCCAGGCTCCACTGTTCATAGGATTTCCTTCTCCAGGTGATCTTGCCAACTCAGGGATGGAACCCATATCTCCTGTGCTGAAGGCAAGTTCTTTACTGCTGAGCCACTGGGGGAAAGCCCCAGAAATGTATTGTTGTTGTTGTTTAGTTACTAAGTTCTTTCTGACTCTTTGGTGACCCCATGGACTGCCAGTAGCCTGTCAGGCTTCTCTGCCCATGGGGTACAGAAGTCAAATATTATGTTGCACTCATGGAACACATAATGTTATAAAGCAAAGTCACCTCAATCAAAAAGAAAAAAAAAAAAAAGAAGAGAATAAAACAAAGCAAAAAAGATTTTGCCATAAAGTTCCTTATAATATTCTTCTATTATCTTTTACTGGAGAAGGAAATGGCAATCCACTCCAGTGTTCTTGCCTGGAGAATCCCAGGGATGGGGGAGCCTCGTGGGCTGCCGTCTGTGGGGTCGCACAGAGTCAGACACGACTGAAGCGATTTAGCAGCAGCAGCAGCATTGTCTCAGTCTTCATTCTGTATGTTGGTACTTTGTGCCTTTTCTTAGTTTCTTGATCTGTTTTGCCAAAAAGCAGCTTTTGGTTTGGTTGTCCTTTCTATAGTTACTTTTCATTTTTTAAGTTTCCTTTTCAATCTTTATTCCTTTTCCTTTATTCCTTTATTTTCAAATTTAATTTGCTATAATTTTCTAATTTCTTGACATAAATGTTTAAATAATAGATTTTAAGTTTTTATTCTCTTCTGTGTGTACATGGCTATACAGTTTCATCAAATCATAGTTTGAGGTATTTTTCACAAGTTTTGATTTATTTTTATTATCATTCATTTTAAAATCTTGTGTTTTTTATTTATCCATTCATAACTTAGGAATCATCATTTAATTTCCACTAGTAAAGGAATCGGTTAGTTTTATTGGTTTGCTGTTTATTTCCTTGTTTGTTTGATTGGGTTTTTGAGTTCCAACTGAATTCTACTTGGACTAGAGAACAAACAACTGTGATTCCAACACCATGAAATTTATTTAAATTTGTTTTACAGCTAAGCCTATGGTTCATTTTGGTACATGTCCTGTGTGCACTTGAAATAAAATTAACTAAGATGTTGGATATAGTATTCTAAACATAAAAATTTGTCAGATGCATTAAACAAAGTGTTTATATTTTCTATATTCTTACTAATTTTTATCTACTTGTTCTATCATATACTGAGTTGTATCAAAATATTATTATTAATATGTTAGTCTATATTCTCTCTACTTCTGCTAAATTTTGTTTATATATTTTGAAGCTTTATTATTAGGTACCTGATACCATTCCATTCATTTCAAAGTTTTATAAGTATTATAAAGTTTTGATTTTTTCAGAGGATATAATCCATAAATCAGTGTGACCAGGAACATAAAACTATAATATATCACATCATAACAAATATTTACAAGTAAATGGGGACCAAAGTCAATCTCTCTGAATCTTGAATCTCCTTCTTTTTCTCATTAACTGACAGATATGTGATCTATTATCATCTGGATCATGAAAAGACTCCAGCTTCAATCTATATTTTAATTTAGAGTTTAGTACTTAGAATTTTTATATTTTTCCATTTACATTTTAAAATTCAAAGATCCTTTCTAATTTTAGCTTTTGTTTTTGTCTTAAAGATTTTTTGCACTCAATTTAATATAACTAGACCAGACTTTTTTTGGTTCACATTTTTCTTATGTACATTTGTCCTATTATTTGTTGTGTAAAAGAGGGAAGTTATTAAAGAACATGGAACATAATAAAACCCTAGTGCAGGAAATGTTCTTTGCAAAAGCGTACAGCAGAAGGCTAAACATGGTCTATAACTTCTAAATGTCTTTCTATTTTATTTTAAATTTTATATATTTTTTTTTTTGAGTGCTTTCTAAAATTCACCATTGAAGTGGTCTGGTCCTGTACCTTTGTTTGTCTGGAAGTTTTTGCATACTTTTGTTATTGTATTTATCATATATTGTTGTTTAGTTGCTAAGTCATGTCTGACTCTCTTGTGACCCTATGGACAGTAGCCTGCCAAGCTCCTCTGACCATGTGATTTTCCAGGCAAGAACACTGGAATGGGTTGCCATTTCCTTCTCCAGGGGATTTTCCTGACCCAGGGATCAAACCCATGTCTCCTGCATTGGGAGGTGGATTCTTTACCACTGAGACACCAGATAAGTTCATTTTATCATTAATTCACATACTTTTAAAAGTTGATGCCTGAAGGTTTGATTTCCAGTCAGCCTAAGTCTAGGTTCTGAGATTCTCCCTTTAGGATACTGACAATCTTATCAGATCGTCAACTATGGAAGTTATTAAAAAATACAAGAGGCTGCTTGGATAAGCACAGAAGTCTGAGAGACAAGGAGTTGAGGGGTCATTGATGGACAACATTCACTTCCTACATGTGGTCACTCCGTCAAGACTGTGAGAGGTGATTGTTTAATCTACTGTATAAAAATCCAGGTAAAAGTTGACCAACATGAGGAAAAAGGAATATGTCCCAGATGAAAGAACAAGATAAAACCTAATGAAACAAAGGTAAATAATTTACCTGATAAAGGCTTAAAGTCATTGTGATAAAAATGCTCACTGAACTAGGGAGAATCATGGATGAACATGACGAGAGTTTCAACAAAGATAGAAAAATAAGAAAGTACTAAATAGAAGTCACAGAGCTGAGGAATACAATAGCTCAATTGAAAAATACATTAGGAAATTTCATCAGCACACTGGATGAAACAGAAGAAAGGATCAGTCAACTTGGAGACTTTTGAAGTCAACACATCAAAGCAGTAAATGTTTTTAAAAACTGAAAATGAATGAAGATAGCTTAAGGGACTTGTGTGACAATATCAAGCAGAGTAACATTCACATGGTAGGGCTTCTAGAAGGAGAAGAAAGAAAGAAATAACAGGGGAAGAAACTTATTTGAAGAAATAAGGGCTGAAAACTTTCCTAACCTGGGGAAGGAAGCAGACATCCAGATCCAGGAAGTCCAGAGAATTTCAAATAAGGAGAAACTAAAGAGACCAACAGCAAGACACACTATAGTTAAACTGCCGAAAGTTAAAGACAAGAGAGAATATTAAAAAGCAGTAAGAGGAAAGCAATTCGTTCAGTACAAGGAAACTCTCATAAAACTAGCAGCAGATTTTTCAGGCTAGATATATTCAAATATATTTGATATATTCAAAGTGCTGAAAGCAAAATACGTTTGACCAAGTATCCTCTACTTGGCAAAGTTATCATTCAGAAGTAAGGGCTAGATAAAGAGTTCTCCAGAAAAGCAAAATCTAAACGAATTTATTACCAGTAAACCAGCTTTACAAAAAGTGTCAAAGTTTTTCAAGCTGAAAAGAAAGAGCACTAATTAGTGATAAGGACATATTTAAAAGAATAAATCTCATTGGAAAGGTAAATATATAGTAAAGGTAGTGGGTTAATCACTTATGAAGCTGGTATGAAGGTTAAAATTTAAGTAAATTATGACATAGTAAAATCCAAAATTCTAGTTCTTCTTGAAAAAAAAAAAGAAATCCTAATGTCGGTAGACCAGCATTCCTGTATAAAAGCAATGGCTTAATACAGCTGGTTTCTCCCTTTTAGATGGGGCCTGGGACCTTCACACTGCCACTTGGTCCAATTCTTTTGTAACGGTTGAGTTTATGATCCTGAAAGAAGTCTTACCATAATCTCTCATTGCTTTGAGGACAAGGACTTTCTATGAATTATCTTTAGATCACAGCATGCTACATTATGCTACAGCATCATTTAGACGATGTTTGATGACCAAATCAATGTCAATGAAATAGTTAAATTAGATTCTTTTAAAAACTGATCAGTATAAATACCAAATGATTGCCAGTACAGTGGATTTATTTTAATTAATGCCTGAACTCCACAGATACTCAGACACTTCAATTTATCCAATAATTTTTTCATAAATCAAACTTTTGAGAAAAATAATTAGAGGTGCTAACAAGTAGCAAAACTGACTGTGAAAAGACTTGGCTTTTTTATTTTGGTCTGGTGAAGGGAGATAATTAGCAGAAAATGGACAACAGATGAGATGCAGAAAGAAAAAGCTGGGAGCAGGAAGACTCTCAGTGAGAACCAAAGACACTGGGATCATCGCGAATTGATTTCATTACAAACCCCAGTGAGTTTCCTGAGACAAGTAGTTAAAACAGATCACGCACATAAAAATGAAATTCTTTATTTAGGAAAACTGGAAGAATTAAAAACCATATAGAGTTTTATGAGTCAGTATCTTGCTAATCAATAACACCTTTCAATTTAATTTAAGTCTTTCTAAAAAAAAATGTCCTTGAACTTGCTATTTAATGCAGAAGTGATTAAAAATTGCTGGGACTCTCACAGCCTGTCAGCAGAGAAGCTTCCATTCCACAACTCAGCCAAACACAAATAAGCAACACATTTGTGTCCAAAAGTTTGACTTTCACTCTGTGTATTGGATGAACCTGAGAGTAATCTCTCCTTCAGAAGAGTCTGACCTCAGAAGACTCTGGGACATGTGGAGTCTGGGGAGGACTAACAGGATTTATGTGTACTGATAGGAAAGGGCCACTCAGCACCTGGTGATAACACTGCCTTCAATCAAGGGAAATTAAATTCTAACAGGATTAAAGCAGTCAGCAGTTAATACATAGGAGCAAGATTTCCCCCAAGCCGATGTGCACACTGAAAGCCTATCTTATATGGGAGAAACTGCTAAGAACATGACACAATGCATTAAGGAAAGAGACAGCTTAAAATATGTGCAGAAATTCCTGCTTTTCATTCTCATATGGCAACACAGATTAGGCCTGAATCTCCTAAGATTTACTGCCCTGCTTTCTAGCAGTGAATGCAGAAAACATGCATTAATATAACACTGTGGCACCAACCCAAATAAAATTATATGTCAAGTCTCTAGTGTGACTATCACACATGCACACACACAAACACAGTAAAACAATAAAAGGGATGTTCCAGAATATAAAATATGGAAATCATGAGTGCCTTTTATTATCCCAAATCAAGGCTCTTTAGTCCCATGTTGTTGTGTCTCAGAAATCTAGCTGCTCCCTCTCAATATATGGTTCTCAATTTGCAATTTTTCAAAAATTCAAAGGAGATGCCCACAGCTTATGCAAATCAAAGATCAACACTTCCCAACCAGCAGTAATCAGAGACTTGTCTTTTTTCTCCAAAGCTCTCCCTATCCCTGAGAAAAATATACTTTTCCTTTATGGATCTGTCACATAATCATCTTGCTTCCTGCCATAAATACAATGTTAGACAAAGGACCTTGCTTGCTTGTGGTTGCTTCTTTCTCCTTGTAAAAATTGATATAAGGCAATTAGATGTTCTAGCTATCAGAAAGAAAGGAGAGATTGGTGAGGGTCCAGGCTGAAGGACAAGCTGTCCTTCCAAGAGGTCATACCTCTGTTGAAATTTGCCCTTCCTTGGGGATGATTGTTCCCTACCAATCCTCTCTGCAGTCTTGTTTTGCTCATGTCTTGTATTTCTCAGAGTCTAGGAAGGAAATTGGTCTCTGTGGTAGATTAATTTCATTAAATGCTCCACTCATTCCTCGTGTCTGAATCTAAGCTCAATTAGATTATGTGACTTATTTTGGCCAACAGGATGTTAGCAAGCTTCATGCAAGAAGAGATTCACAAAGTGCTTGCCTTTTGAGGGTGTATCTCTTGCTATCTGTAATGTCGATGTGAACAGGTCTAGGCAAGCTTGCTGGAGGATGACAGAGCAAAGCCAAGGCAACCTAGCCAAGCCCATCCTAAGTCAATCAATGGCCAGTGACATCCACCTACAAGGTGAGCCCAACCAAGACCAGGAGACATCATTTACAGCCCACAAGCATGAAGCCTCTGTTTTCCTGTGGATAGTCTCTTACTTTCTTTCATGAGCCCAGGCTTCCAGAACCAGAACTATGGCTTGAATAATCTTCCCAATAGGAAAAAATAACACTCCTAAGGAGGAATGGGGGGCATCTTGAAAAGTCTTCTTTAGTTTGTTGTTGTTCAGTCTCTCAGTCATGTCAGACTCTTTACCACCCCATCGACTGCAGCACACCAGGCTTCCCTGTCCTTCACCATCTCCTGGAGTTTCCTGAACTCATGTCCATCGATGCCATCCAATCGGCTCATCCTCTGCCATCCCCTTCTCTTCATGTCCTCAGTCTTTCAGGGTCTTTTCCAGTGAGTTGACTCTTCACATCAGGTGGCCAAAATACTGGAACTTCAGCTTCAGTATCAGTCCTTCCAATGTATATTCAGAGTTGATTTCCTTTAGGACTGACTGATTCGCTATCCTTGAAGTGCAAGGGACTCTCAAGAGTTTTCACCAGCACTACAGTTTGAAAACACCAATTCTTCAGTGCCCAACCTTCCTTATGGTCCAACTCTCACATCTGTATATGACTACTGGAAAAAACTATAGCTTTGACAATGCAAACTGTTTTTGGCAAAGTGATATCTCTACTTTTTTTAATACGCTGTCTAGGTCTGTTATAGTTTTCCTTCCAGGAAGCAAGCTTTTTTAAATTTCATAGCTGCAGTCACCATCCACAGTGATTTTGGAGCCCTAGAAAAGAAAATCTGTACTGCTTCCACTCTCCCCCTTCTATTTGCCATGAAGTGCTGGGACCAGATGCTGTGATCTTAGTGTTTTGAATGCTGAGTGTTAAGCCAGTCTTTTCATTCTCCTCTTTCACCCTCATCAGGACGCTCTTTAGTTCCTCTTTGCTTTCTGCCATTAGACTGGTATCATCTGAATATATGAGGTTGTTGATATTTCTCCTGGAGATCTTGATTCCAGCTTTTGATTCACCCAACCCAGCATTTCACATGATGTACTCTGCATATAATTTAAACAAACAAGGTGATAACATACAGCTTTGTCATAATCCTTTCCCAATTTCGAACCAGTCACTTCCATGTCTGGACATTTTCTGTGATAAATTGCTAAATGTAATAAAGAATAAATGTCACTGGGACTTCCCTCATGGTCCAGCGGTTGAGAATTCAGCTTGGTACACAGAGGATGAGGGTTCCATTCCTGATCGTGGAACTAACATACCATATGTTGCAGGGCGACTAAGCCTGCACCACACCTACTGCGCCTGTGCGCCACAACTAGAGTCCTTATGCTGCTGAAAGAGCCCTCAGGACACAGTGAAGACCCAGAGTCCTGCTGCAGCCAAACACAAAGAATGAATGGGGTCACATAATTAAGCATTCACCCTCTTAGGTTAGTCTGCAATAGGACATATTGTTAAATGTTTTAATGCAAGATTTGGTAGGGCCATTTTCATTTCTCGTTGGAAGATTCCTCTTCTAAGGGTTGAGATGATCTAAGAAACATAAAGCATACTTAGGTCTGTGTCCACATAAGTTGTTCTAAAAGAATCAGGCTGGAGACAAAATTAACTTCTCTTAAAGCTGCTGATTCATCTTTATGGTAATAATCAGTTGTGTAATAAAATCCAATCTGATACTTTTAGAAGATAGAGCTCTCTGTGCATTTAATTGTATGAAAAAATCTTCTACCTGGAAGGTTAAATTTCATTGATAATTTATAATCCTTGAAATATGGTCAGATTGTATTAAAAAAAAAAACCCACCAACATGCTTTTTATAAGAGATACAACTAAAATGCAAGGGTATGGAAAATTTGAGTGTAAAACTAATGAAGAAAACATACAAAGTAAATATGAACCAAAAGAAGTCTAGTATAATTATATTTGGGCCTTCCCAGGTCACTCAGTGGTAAAGAACCCACCCCCTAATGCAGGAGACATGTGTTCGATCTCTGGGTTAGTAAGTCCCCTGGAGTAGGAAATAGCAACCCATTTCAGTATTCTTGCCTGGGAAATACCATGAACAGTGGAGCCTGGTGAGCTACAGTCCATGGGGTCACAAAAGAGTCAGACATGACTTAGTGACTAAACAACAATAACATAATTCTATTTAAATAAATCAAAAAAGAATTTAAGACATAAAACAAGATTCAGGGTAGAAAGGATCTTTGTGTAATAATAAAAAATTAAACTAGAAAAATATAAAATTCTAAATCTGTATGCACCTAATAAAATAGCCCCTACTATATATATTTGTTATAGATTGAGGACTTAAATTTAAAAGGTAAACTAAAACATTTGGAAGAATATATGCATAACTTTGGGGAAGGAAGGCTATCTTAAACGAATCACAAAGTGCTAAAATAAAACCAGATAGATACATTTGACTAAATTAAATTAAGAACTACTTATTATATAGTTACATATGTTATATATGTATATTAGTTATATATGTATATTATGCTAGTTATATATGTGTATTATATACACAGGAGGCAAACAAATCATGAGCATAGTGAGGAATGATAAAAACAAAATCTAGAATAATAGTCACTTCAGGAGTTGAGACGGAGAAGGAGGAGTAAAGGGTAGGAAAGGAGACAAAAAGTGAATGCATCAGTATTTAAAATAGTTTAAAACAGACTGAAAGATGTTTCATGGTTTATTAATGGTATGCCACATGTTTTACATAGATTTACATATATTCTTTCATATGCATCACACTTTATATATTAAAAAAATAAAATCAATCCAGTTGTCAGTTCTTTGCACACCATAAAAAGTTAATTAAATAAAATTCAAAACAATAATAAAGATAACATATCTCCTGAACTTTACATTTTTAAAAGCTAATTAATCTTTTGAAGATGAATTCAGTTAATAGTTTTGAGTAGAAATCTTACAGAAGAGAATTAAAGCTTTAAAAAATGGAGAGAGAAATAGAACAAAAGAGAGAGAGAAGGAGGGAAGATGGGGAGAGACACAAAGGGAGAGGGAAAAGTAGAGATTATATATATTTAACAAACACTAAATTTTGATGTAATAAATAATGCTTTTCAGCATGTTTTTTTTCTCCTACCTGCCTCCCCAAAATGGTAAAGGAGGGACTCAAGTTGGATTACAAGCATTCTTGACATTTGCTATTCTGAGTGTATTTTCCATCCTGGCGTTACTGTGCACAAAGCCAGGAGCAATTACTTTTCAAGTAGAGACTCTGTCACCACCTTTCAAGGTGTCATTGTCCCACATTTCATCAGAAATACTTAAGCTAGCTGGAAGTTCACATACCAGGTATTACAAAATAAATAGAAAATTAGGATCCTTTCCCTCTTTAAATCAAGGAAACATAAAATTTAGCCTCTGAAAGTTATGACCAACCTAGACAGCATATTAAAAAGCAGAGACATTACTTTGCCAACAAAGGTCCATCTAGTCAAGGCTATGGTTTTTCCAGTGGTCATGTATGGATGTGAGAGTTGGACTATAAAGAAAGCTGAGCACAGAAGAATTGATGCTTTTGAACTGTGGTGTTGGAGAAGACTCTTGAGAGTCCCTTGGACTGCAAGGAGATCCAACCAGTCATCCTAAAGGAGATCAGTCCTGGGTGTTCATTGGAAGGACTAATGTTGAAGCTGAAACTCCAATACTTCACCTGATGTGAAGAGCTGACTCATTTGAAAAGACCCTGATGCTGGGAAAGATTGAGGGCAGGAGGGGAAGGGGAAGACAGAGGATGAGATGGTTGGATGGCATCACCGACACAATGGATGTGAGTTTGAGTCAACTCCAGGAGTTGATGATGGACAGAGAGGCCTGGTGTACTGCGGTTCATGGGGTCGCAAAGAGTCGGACATGACTGAGTGACTGAACTCCAACTGAAAGAGGCACTCTCCTTTGTTATGAGAAAACTATGGATTCCCAGTTCTCTGGTGTGGTGCAAAGACCCGTTTTTATGAGGGTCTTTTACTTATTCTTCTTCTAAGATATTGGCAGTTCATGTATCTACTTTGTAGAATTGTTTTCCATCTTTGTAACTAGGTTTTTGTTTTTCTTATTCAGAAACAATGAATTAACTTTTCCAATGGAATTTCTTTTTTCTTTCCAGCAATCTTGATGAACGGCCAGTTGTCCAAATTTAGGCTTACTAGATCTACAGGAGCTCAGTTGTGCCCATGTGAATAATTAATTGGACTGATGGGTTTTCAGCACATTTTTCAGGTATGTGGGTACCTGAGTGTTGATACACAGAACTGCTTGAATTCACTTGGCCACAGAAAATTCAAATGACTCTTGGGTAATTTACTTGTTTAGAAATATCATGTCCTTTTTAACCCACCTCTGTCTTGACCCAAGCAAGTTTGGTTTCAAGATTTTTTTAACATATGCAAAGTGTATAACTTGATGATTTGATACACATGTACATGTGGTGAACTAATCACCACAATCAAGCTGATTAATATATCTATCCCCTCACATAGTTCATGGTTAGCTTTTTTGGTGTGGGCAGTGGTGAAAACACTTAAAAGTAACCCTCTTTGCAAATTTCAATTGCACAGTGCAGCATTGTTACCTGGAGTCACCATGCTATGCATCACATTTCCAGAAGTTGTTTATCTTGCAAAACTGAAACTTAACCATCTCCCTATTTCCCAATTCCTCCAGCTTCTCATATCTACCATTCTACTTTCTGTTTCTATGAGATCGACTAGTTTAAATTCCACATATAAGTGAGATCATGTGTTTTGTCTTTCTGTGTATGGCTTACTTCAATTAGCACAGTGCCCTCTAGGTCTATGCATGTTGTTGTAAATGGTAGAATGTCCTTTTTTTAAAAGGCCGAATAATATTTTTTTGTATATACCACATTTTTTAAAAAAACTCTTTCATCAATGGACACTAGGTTGCTTCCATATCCTATCGTGAGTAATTCTGAAGATACTTCTAGATTTTGAATTTTCTTTGGATATATACATATATAAAGAAATGGGATTGCAGGTGTAATATGAGCTCTAGTTTTTAAATTTTATTTATTTTTAATTGAAGGATAATTCCTTTATGATATTGTATTGGTTTCTGTATTACATCAACATAAATCAGCCATAGACATAAAGAGTTATATTTTTAATTTTTTGAGGAATTTCCATTCTGTTTTACACAATGGCTGAACCACTCTACATTTCCACTAACCATGTATTATGGTTCCCTTTCTTTACATCCTAGACAACACTTACTATCTTTTGTTTTTAAATAATTGCCATCTTAATAAAAGTGAGGTGATGTCTCACGGTGGTTTTGATTTGCATCTTACTAATCACTTATGATGGAGAAGGCAATGGCACCCCACTCCAGTACTCTTGCCTGGAAAATCCCATGGGCGGAGGAGCCTGGTAGGCTGCAGTCCATGGGGTCGCGAAGACTCGGACATGACTGAGTGACTTCACTTTCACTTTTCACTGTCATGCATTGGAGAAGGAAATGGCAACCCACTCCAGTGTTCTTGCCTGGAGAACCCCAGGGACGGGGAGCCTGGTGGACTGCCGTCTTTGGGGTCGCACAGAGTCGGACACGACTGAAGCGACTTAGCAGCAGCAGCAGCAGCAGCAATCGCTTCTGATGTCGAGCACTTTTTCATATACCTGTTGGCCATTTGCATGTCTCTTTGGGAAGATGTCTGCTTGTGTTCTCTGCCTACTTTTTAATCAGCTTATTTGGATGTTTGCTATCGAGTTGAGTGACTTGCTTATATATTTTAGAAATTAACCCCTTATCTGATATGTAGTTTGCAAATGTTTTGTCCATTCTGTAAGCTGTTTTTTCCATTTTGTGGATTGTCTCCCTTGCTATGTAGGAACTTTTTAGTTTTGCATAGTCTCACTTGTTTTCTTTGCCTATGTTTCATGTGCTTTTGTTTTGTTGCCAAGTCCAGTGTCAAAGAGCAGTATCCTCAAGGGTATTTTGGACATATGATACTAAAAAGGATCTTAACTTCCCCTAAGAACGCCAAAGTCCCAGTGAATCTCACATTGAAAGCTGGCTTCAGTGCAACAGTAATTTTATATAAGAATTTAATAGCTTCAAGGAAATTAAGGTTCCATCTCCTTTGTGGATTTTAGCTGGGGTGCAGTTTTCACAATTGAATACACAAAAAAGGCAGTTATTGAACCACGTGTACATGCTGTTGTGACAGTTAAGAAAATATATCTGGCCGAGTTTACACATACATGCAACACAGAGATACACAATACTTAATCTACTTAAAATCTGTCCCTAACCTCTAAATTCCTCAGACCTTAGGGAAATAAAACCAAGGTCATAGCTATATAATTGCAAAGATCCAGCTGTGTCCTATTTAACCAATCACTTCATGAGCTAATTCAGAGGTCCTGTGTCTACCAAACCTCAGTGTGTTTAAGATTCATAATTAAATCTGAAAACTGAAAGCTCATCCTACCAGCATTGCATAAGTATCTGTGAAGTGTGTGGCTATCATACAGAATCCTGTGGACAGGCTCTACCTTTCTGGAATCTAGGCTTTTCTTTTTATTATGATGCCAGTTTACAGTAAAGGATGTCCACTGCCTTCTAAGAAGACATCCAATCTTGAAACTTGAGAGATTAAAAAATGAACCCTGAGTATCCATTTGAGAAAGTTACCTGAATTTCTCTGTGTTCCTTGAAAAACCAAATTTAAAAACACAGACAGTTTCTATCTATAAACATCTGTGATTTAAAAATGCTCACCAGGGAACACTATTCTTCATTCTGGAGTAGGAAGGGGATAAGAGGATGCTCTGAAAGTGCTGCACGCAATATGCTAGCAAATTTGGAAAACTCAGCAGTGGCCACAGGACTGGAAAAGGTCAGTTTTCATTCCAATCCCAAAGAAAGGCAATGCCAAAGAATGCTTGAACTACCACACAATTGCACTCATCTCACACTCTAGTAAAGTAATGCTCAAAATTCTCCAAGCCAGGCTTGAGCAATACGTGAACTGTGAACTTCCAGATGTTCAAGCTGGTTTTAGAAAAGGCAGAGGAACCAGAGATCAAATTGCCAACATCCACTGAATCATGGAAAAAGCTAGAGAGTTCCAGAAAAGCATCTATTTCTGCTTTATTGACTATGCCAAAGCCTTTGACTGTGTGGATCACAATAAACTGTGGAAAATTCTAAAAGAGATGGGAATACCAGACCACCTGACCTGCCTCTTGAGAAACCTATATGCAGGTCAGGAAGCAACAGTTTGAACTGAACATGGAACAACAGATTGGTTCTAAATAGGAAAAGGAGTACGTCAAGGCTGTATATTGTCACCCTGCTTATTTAACTTATATCCAGAGTACATCATGAGAAATGCTGGGCTGGAAGAAGCACAAGCTGGAATCAAGATTGCCAGGAGAAATATCAATAACCTCAGATATGCAGATGACACCACCCTTATGGCAGAAAGTGAAGAGGAACTAAAAAGCCTCTTGATGAAAGTGAAAGTGGAGAATGAAAAAGTTGGCTTAAAGCTCAACATTCAGAAAACAAAGATCATGGCATCCGGTCCCATCACTTCATGGGAAATAGATGGGGAAACGGTGTCAGACTTTATTTTTTTGGGTTCCAAAATCACTGCAGATGGTGACTGCAGCCATGAAATTAAAAGACGCTTACTCCTTGGAAGAAAACTTATGACCAACCTAGATAGCATATTAAAAAGCAGAGACATTACAACAAAGGTTCATCTAGTCAAGGCTATGGTTTTTCCAGTGGTCATGTATGGATGTGAGATTTGGACTACAAAGAAAGCTGAGCGCCAAAGAATTGATGCTTTTGAACTGTGGTGTTAGAGAAGACTCTTGAGAGTCCCTTGGACTGCAAGGAGATCCAACCAGTCCATTGTGAAGGAGATCAGCCCTGGGATTTCTTTGGAAGGAATGATGCTAAAGCTGAAACTCCAGGACTTTGGCTACCTCATGCGAAGAGTTGACTCATTGGAAAAGACTCTGATGCTGGGAGGGATTGGAGGAAGGAGGAGAAGGGGACAACAGAGGATGAGATGGCTGGATGGCATCACTGACTCGATGGACATGAGTCTGAGTGAACTCCGGGAGTTGGCGATGGACAGGGAGGCCTGGCGTGCTGCAATTCATGGGGTCGCAAAGAGTCAGACATGACTGAGTGACTGAACTGAACTTAACTGACTGAAGGGGATAAGAGATTAGTTGTCCAGATTCTCTGAGAAACAGATGCCAAGAACAGATTAAATACAAAGGATTTTTTAGGCAGGAAAGAGTTGTGAGAAGAAATGAAGAGGGAGATTGGAATATTTGGGAGAGCTGGCAGACAACTGCACACCTGACCTGGAGAGAAAGTGAGAGTGAATGAAGTGGGATGAAAACATACTGTACCACTTTGCAGTCTAAGTTCCAGCAAGGCTTTCTGGGTATTTCTGAGCCAAAGCTAGTCATCATCAGAGTCCTATGTCTCCCAGAAATACCCTCTTAGCCTGAGCCATGATTGGCTGGTAGCTGCCCTGGGAGATGTGGCCTCAGTGATGAATTGTGAGCACATTGCCTGGGTCCCTGGGATTTCAACCTCATGCCATAAATGTTTCACATGCCATAAACAAGATGGAGAATAATTTAGGTAATATGTATAGAAATAACTTCTTTATTATTCAACTTGCTACTATATGAGTAGCAAGTACATACTACAAGATCCTGTATAACAAACCACCCCCCACATCTGTGTACTGCTTATTGGCCTGCCTTGTAATATCTGTGTTGAAAAATGCACATGTGAAAGAAACTTAGATACTAGAAACTGAGTAAGTAGGCATTTAGTGTGAAGCTTTAGGTTAACCTGGCTAAGAATTGGGCTATGTTTGTTTTTTAAAAACTATTTCTTTGGCTCAGTGGGTCTTAGCTGTGGCATGCGGGATTGATGCGACCTGCAGGATCTTCAGTTGCATCATGGCGTGTGGGATGTGGTTCCCTGATCGGAAATTAAACCTGGGCACCTGCATTGGGAGCAGAGTCTTAGCCACTGGACCATCAGGAATGTCCTGGGCTATGTTTAATATTTATCCTGGCTATAGGTACAAAAGATCTCAAGTTCCTCCTGTGTGCTTTTGTTTTGTTCTGTTCTCCCCTGTTGACTTGGAAATTTCGTCAGTATTCTTCAGAGAGTTGTTACCCATCACCAAGAACTGACATATTCCATTACTATAATTTTATTACTTTAAGGGCATATCAACTGATCTATCTATCTATCTATATATTCATATTCACACAGCATACTATTGAGATTAACTTCTCAGAATAATACCACTGAGATCCACTGAAGTTGTTTTATACATCAGTAGTTCATTACCATTTATTACTGAGAAGTATTCCATTGTATGGATATAACTCTGTTTGTCCATTTAACTGTTAGAGGACATTTGAATTATCTCCAATTTTTGGCAATTACAAATAACTGCTATGAACATTCATGCATAGATTTTCATCATTCTAGGATAGATATCCAGGACTGTGATTGTTGGGTCAAACCATGCTGATCTGTTTAACTTTATAAGAAGGTGAGCCTGTTTCCCAGAGTGCTGGTACCATTTCACATCCCCACTAACAATGCATGAAACAGTGACTCCCCAGCCTTGCTAGCACTTAAAGTTGACACTACTTTTAACATTTTTAGTTCTTCTAATCATTGTATAATTGTGTCTAATTATAGCCTAAATTTGAGCTTCCTGGGTAGCACAGCTGGTAAAGAATCTGCCTGCAATGCAGGAGACCTTGGTTCAGTTCCTGGGTCTGGAAGTTCCCCTCAGGAAGGAACAGGCTATCCAGTCCAGTATTCTTGGACTTCCCTGGTGGCTCAGACAGTACAGAATCTGTCTGCAATGCAGGAGACGTAGGCTGGGAAGATCCCCTGGAGCAGGGAATGGCAACCCACTCCAGTATTCTTGCCTGGAGAATTCCATGGACAGAGGAACCTGTCCATAGCGTTGCAAAGAGTTGGAGACGACTGAGCAACTAAGCACAGCATATAACCTACATTTGAATTTCAATAATGCCAGTGATGTTGAACCTATTTTTATATGAATATTTGTCATCCTTTTATTCTCTTTCATGAAATGTCCAAGATTTTGTCCATTTTCTAATTGAATTGTTTGTTCTCTTATTATTCAGTTTACAAAATTCTCAATGTACTCTATATTCAAAGCTTTGTCAAATATATGATTTGCAAATAATTTCTCCCAATTTATGGATCATCTTAACTGGGTCCTTTGCAAAGCAAAATTTTAAATTTTTAATAAATCTTAAGTTATTGATATTTTAATAGATCATAATTTTGGTGACATACCTGAGAACTCATCACTTTATATTTTTTATAGATTAAAAATAGTAGTAGATAAATATGAGACAGAAATGTAATGAAATGTATTTTTTGAGAGGTAAATGAAACATATATAATGCAAATATATATTTGTATAATATATAAATATATGTACATTTATAGGCTTGTATATATATACACATATATAGCCACAAAATAAATCTACCAAATAAATCATGCCCCAAAGAAGATATTAACTTGTAAGAAGAAATTTATAAAATTATAAGAGTATTTATTTACAAAGCCTTATGCTAATAAATTTGAAAGCATGATTGAAATGATGATTTTCTATGAAAATTGAAATTACCAAATTTAAAGTCTAAATAACACAGTGCATGCATGTGTACACAGTTGCTCAGTTGTATCCAACTCTTTGTGACTCCATGGATTGTAGCCCACAAGGCTCCTCTGTCCATGAAGTTTTCTAGGCAAGAATACTGGAGTGAGTTGCCATTTCTTACTCCAAAATAACAATAATCATGTAGAAAATGCAGTAAATACTTAAATACCTATCTACACAAAATATTTTATTAAAATGTAATTTCTTTATACCAGTTTGTGTGTGTATATATATATACATGCAAGTTAATGTATTTATAGCACACAGTACTAGCCAGCATCATGATTAATACTGGAACACTAGGCACTTTCTCATTTAAACTAGGAACAAAAGAAGGACAATTACAATCATCACTATTTTTTATAATTGTCCTGAAAATAAAAGCAATATAAATACTGGAACTAGGAAGAAAATAATAATAATTATTTGCAAATTATGTGATTATATATTCAAGAAATGCTAAGAAAATGACAATTAGAATTAATAGAAGAATTCAGTAATGCAGTCAATCACACAAAAATAATCAAATATAGTTTTCTTGTATAATAATAACCCTTTAGAATTTGTAATACAGAAAATTATTGCACTTACAATTGTAATATTTTAAACACTGATATTATTTCACAAATATAATAAAGAAAGATATCAAATAAATGGACAGGTATTATATAAAAATAGTAAAATCTATACAAGGACTTAGAAAAAGACTTGAATAAATGGAGAACTATAGTTTATGTGTATATAGCTATAATACTGGAAATAAGTCAATTTCCCTAAAATTAACCAATACATTCAATACAGTTTATGAACAAAACAAGTATGATTTTGCTTTTCTTTCTTTCTTGACAATAAGTATTCTAATGCTTACCTGGGACAATAAATATACAAAAGTGGCTAGAAAAAAAAGAAAACTGAAATAGAAGATGCATAAAGAATTTGGTTTACCAAATAGTAAAGTATGTTGAGTGACATCATTAAAGATGGCAGAGTAGAAAGCTTTGGGAATTTGTCTCCCCATCAAAACAGCTATTGAACTGGCAAGAACAATTAGAATCAAGTATTTTGGAATTCTAGCATCTAGTCATATACTTCGGAAAAGGCAATGGCACCCCACTCCGGTACTCTTGCCTGGAAAATCCCATGGATGGAGGAGCCTGGTGGGCTGCAGTCCATGGGGTTGCGAAGAGTCGGATACGACTGAAAGACTTCACTTTCACTTTTCACTTTCATGCATTGGAGAAGGAAATGGCAACCCACTCCAGTGTTCTTGCCTGGAGAATCCTGGGGACAGGGGAGCCTGGTGGGCTGCCGTCTATGGGGTCACACAGAGTCGGACACGACTGAAGCAACTTAGCAGCAGCAGCAGCAGTAGTCATATACTTGTAGTATCTATGGGGGTCTTTGAAGAAAAAGGCTGATAAATTTCAGTGGGTTTTGCACAATAACCACCCTCCTCCATCTCCTAGCCCTGTGGCAAGCAACCAAAGTGTCTCCAGACTGGTACTGCTTGCTGGTTCCAGAATGTGGAATAAGGAGCTTGTTCTCTAAAAAAAGAAGCAGTGTAATTTACCTGCTTGGTGCGTCATTGGGACAAGCAGAGAGGCTATCCATTGTTTAAAAATCATTTGCTAAACTGGCTTCCCAGGCATCATCTGCAGAAGAAACTAAGAGAGACAGAACAAACTCTCTGTTTCTCTCATTGGATCTAGACACTCAAGGAAATTCTGTCAGGTTACTGGCTCACCATGAGACAACAGAACAAATACTTCAGTGTCCTCACAGATGGGAAATAGAGCCTTTGCAAAAATCATTTGGAAAAGTTACTAAACAAATATATAACTGTAGCCCTCAAGAAGAAACAACAATAATCCCAGGGGAGGAAAGGGAATCTGATTTCAGAGTTACCAGAATACCATATTCAAAATGTCTAGTTCTCAACAAAAAACTACAAAGTGCACGCACACACACACACACACACACACACTTACACACATACAGAAGTATGGCCCAGTCTCAGAAAGAAAACATCATCCATTCAGGAAGGCCAGGCATTGAACTTACTAGACAAAGATTTGAAATAGACAATTTTAAATACGCTCAAAGAGTTGAAGGAAATCATGGACAAAGAATAGTAGAAGGCGACCAGGAAAACAGTGCATGAACAAGCAGGAAATAGAAATTAAAAATGGAACCAAATAGAAATTCTGGATTAAAAAATAAAGTAACTGAAATGAAAAACTTACTACAAAAGTTAAACGAGAGATTTTAACAGGTAGGTAAAAAGGAACCATTGAATACAAAGGTAGGGCAATTTAAATTAACCAGCCTTAGGAGAAGAAAGAAAAAGAATGAAGAAAACTGATCAGAGCCTAAGCATACTGACATAAATATTATGGGATTTCCAAAAGGAGAAGAAAGAAAGGGGTGGAAACAATATCTGAAGAAATAACAGCCCCAAATTTCCCAAATTCAGTAAAACACAGGAACCTACACATCCAAAAAGGTTCCATGATCCTGAGCAAAGAGATATGCACAAAGACACACTAAAATCAAACGTTGGAAGACAAAGATAAAGTCTTGAAAGCAGCAAGGGATTCTCATATACAAAGGCTCCTCAAGAAGAAGAATGGCTGACTTCTCAGTGGAAACTCTGCAGGCCATAACACAATGGAGATATATTTAAAGTGCTGGATGAAACAAACAAACAAAAGCTGTCAATATAGAGTCTACAATCAGAAATTAAGACATTTTCAGATTAAAACAAAAGCAAAGCCTGTCTTTTGTTGTAGATTTGCTCTATACGAAATGCTGAAAGGAGTCTTTCAAGTTGGAACAAAAAGACAGTAGAAAGTAACCTCAAAGCTATATGAAAATAAAAAGTTTTATAGTAGGGGTAAATATATGGGGAAATAGAAAAACCCGTATGGTGGAAATGCTGGGTTATAGGATTTATATATATTCATTTTTAGTGGGCACTTTCAGCTTCTATTTCAAGAGTTTGATGGGAGGGTGGTATAGACTTAGTCATAGGAGCATGTGGCTACATTTCATTTATAACCTTGTGATTTTCCGCTTAAAACTTAACAAGCCTATATGTTTCTGGGCTGAAGCTGGGTTTTTTTGTTGCGAATTAGGCAATTTGGAAAGCGGCACTAACTTCTTATCTCCCTGGGGCTACAGCCTGTGTTATTCATAGATTGGTAGGAGATGGGAGTTCTTGCCATCAATACTGTCTTGCACAGGGAAAATGTCCTAACACACCATCATCCAATATTCTCTTGGGAAGGATGATGGGTCTGAAAATTAGAGTGTGCCGAATAAGCCCCAGTAACAGCATCATTTATCATGTGAAGTCCCACAGAGAGGGAGCAGCTTGTTTAAGGGCCACGCTAAGGAGATGCAAGCTCTCTCAGGACAAGAGGGGTTTCTGCCTCCCTACTGATGCTTCTTCTGTGGCCGTCTCTTTGTGGAGGTAGGCAGAGTCTTGGGATTTGAAGGAGGACATGCCTGGAGGTGGGGGCGGGGGGAAGAAAGACAGAGACACAAAGAGAAAGAGGTGCTTCGTTGGTGGTCCAGCGGTTGAGGATCTGCCTGCCCACGCTGGGGACATGGGTTCAATCCCTGGTCAGGGAGCTAAGATCCAGCATGCTCCAGAGCACCTAAGCCTGTGTACTGCAATTATTGAGGCCCGATGCACCACAGTGAAGACCTAGTGCAGTCAAACACACACACACACACACACACACACACACAGAAAAAGAGAAAGAAAAACACCCTTACTTCCATTTAAAATGTATACCTTATCATCCTTATGGCTCTGAGGTAAAACACCTGCCCACTGTGAGGGTCAAAGAGACTTTTTCACTCATTGTCTGCTTGTCAGTCACACCAGTAAATTTACTCAAGAGAATCTAGAGTAAAGGGAAAAAATGCGGAGTGGGTAGCCTCCTTCCAAAAGGCGTACCTGGCAGATGGATGTGACTAATGGGAGCAAAAGACAGAATGCACAGAGGAAACCTCATTACAGCGTCTTTCTTAATAGCAGGTGGACTTTGTATGTTCTTTCTTGTCTATCCTTTCCCCTTGGTTGGTACACCAGCTGTCTAGATCACTTCCTTCACAGACATTTCCCTTTGGTGGAGAAGACATGGAAACATACAGGAAACAACACCCAATCAGACACAAATTATGGGTCAAAGTGATTCATAAGAATATGAGAGAATATTTTTGAGCTTACCAACTATATCAACAGGAAGGTGACTAATGTGGCCTTGAATTTGCCCCATGGCAGAATTATAGCCTAAAACATATGCTTAAAAATCTATTTAAATAAAAAATTTGGTTATGCTTTTTAATATATTTATTTTCTTTTTCTGATGAAAAGTAGACTTCCAAGGAGTAGGGGTCAGGGCCCCCAGGAGAATCACATGCATATTCAAATGAGGTAGCTCAGTGGTAAAGAATCTTCCTGCCAAAGCAGGAGATGGGGGTTTGAACCCTGGGTTGGGAAGATCCCTTGGAGGAGGAAATGACAACCCACTGCAGTATTTTTGCCTGGAGAATCCCATGGCCAGAGGAATCTGGCTGGCTACAGTCCATGGGGCCACAAAGAGTCAGACACAACTGAGTGCCTGAGCACACACAAGCATACACGCACACAATATGTTTACAAAATTCTGTGCCAGATGAAGGGGAATCGACAAGCAATTGTGAAGCCCCTGGGGCTAGCAATAGTGAAGGGCTGTATCACTCCTAGGGGTTATAGACTAAAAAAGAAACATCAACCAGCTCCCAGGAGCTGTGGCTGTAGGTGGAGAGTCTTAGCCAACCAGCAGCAACTTGGAGGAGGAGCCAAATCCCACTTCCTGTCCTCCTCCCATCCCCCACTGGTATCTCCCATTGGATGAATCCTGCTAGAAGTTGGGCGAGGGGGCAAGGAGCCTGTTGATTGGCCCATGAACGTAAGTTTCTCTTGCCCTCAAGTAGAAAATGGCCAGCGGCCAAGGGGAGAATATCCAACAGCAGGTGAATAGTTAAATTTCTCATAAATGTAGAACAAAGCTCTTTGTTTAGATTGTGTTCTTTTTGTAAAAAAATGCACACCTATTGTACTGTTATTATTTAATGTTTATTAAACACTTCTAGCTCATTAAGCATTCACAAATTAGGGCCTAATTCTGCAAGCTCCTTTTCCTAGCTATGAAAATCAGCAGTTTTTCCTCAGCTGCCTTTATCTTGTTGAAAGGAAAAACAATGTTTAAACAAACGTTAAAGGGTTATGTGAAAACTCTGAAAAAAGTATCAACAATCAGCTACAAGAGGGGAACACAAGACTTCCTGAAGCATGTATAATTATATTAGGAATTTACAAAGAAGACACTCTCTGCTGGTTCCAAACCTACATTTAGGGGCTAAAATACCTGGTTGGATCCTTTTCAGTCCTAGCTATTGATTTAGGAATTCATAGAACTATTTATTCTCCTGCTCAATAGAGAAGATTGCTTACCATAGCAACCCCTGCATTAACATGCAGCTTCCTGGTTACAAAGCACCTTCCAAAGGAGGATGAACATCAATGTGAAACATGATCCCAGTTTTTAAAATATAGTTTTAAGGGAGGAGACAGTTATATTAAAACTCATAACAAAGAGGACAACCCAAGATGGAGATTAGCAATAGTTTAAGGCTTTTATGCAATTATGGAATCTGCATGTATTTCCTGATCCCAAGCACTCTGTTCCATTTGCACTTCTATAAGCCAAAGCGGGTGGGGAATAATAAAATATTATACCTAACCCACAGCCAACCTAAGAAGCCTGCTGCTCTCTATGGGGAATTTTAACACGGGTCAGCTTCACCCTACTTTTCCTAGATTTATCTTTCTTCTTTTTGTTAGAGAAAGGCAAATTTCTGGTCCTGCCACTCAAAATCTCAAAGTGAAAATATTTAGACTAATTTAAAGTGAATTTCCCTGATGTCAATCAAGTGTCTGAAACACTAGTGATTGTTTTCACCTTGTCTTGTGACGTGAGGCAGCATTTTAATTAGGAAAGAAAAATAATGACTTGTGCTCATAATTGATAGTCACAGTTTCTGTCACTGAGCTCAAAATGAACAGAGGCCAGGAGGGAAGTCGTGATTTGTGTATCAGCCATCAGGGCATCCAGGCTTTTTCTGTTTTTGGTGTTTCTCTGGTTAGAAATGCCAGTTCACAGGATCATCATAACACTGTTTAAGGCCAATGATGATACTGAAAGATAACCCTGGAATTGTTAGTGAGTTTGATGTTCTGGGTCAGCTCTGGGACAGTTTTTACTTGAGGAAGACAGTAACTGAACAAAAAAAAATGTGGGGGCTCAAGTACCTCTGAGAACCTGTCAGGTAATAGAGGAGGCGTCCAGGGAGGAGAAGCAGGGGAACCCTGGGTGTAAACACAGGGAAGTGAGTTGGAGGAAGAGGAGCGGGAGAATGGGTCCAGGGAGCAGTCGTTTCATCTATAGCCTCTGTGTCTGGAGCTCTGTTTGGACCACGGAAGCAGCTAGAGGTTTGTGGGAGGACACCATGGCTGACTGAAGCTGGAGCAAATATGCTAAGCTCCTGCATACATTTTTATCTGGGACACTTCCTCCTATGATGTCACCTGGTTTACTTTTAAATTATACTCTCCTCCTTCAGCCTCCATGAAAAATGAGAATCTGGATCCTTGGCAGACATACCATTGCATTAATTTTCAGAGAATTGGCTTAGTCATAAGGGGTTCTCTTCTTCTGAGGTGACCTCAGCATTTGTGGGTACTACATGAATCAGGAAGGTTCATCTGGGGAGATAAGGTGAAATGAAGAGTCACAATGGATAAATCAGGAGTTTGGGATTCACATCACACACACACACACACACACACACACACACACACTAATATGCTATAAAGCAGATGCCCAACAAGGACCTATGTTAGGACTTATGGTTTGTAATAGCCTACATAGGAAAATAGTCTGAAAGAACACATGTGTCTGTGCGTGCATGCGTGTGTGTGTGTGTGTATGAGTTTAGATGTGTTGCAATCACTTGGCTGTACTCCTAAAACCAACATAACATTGTAAATCAATTATACTTCAATAAAAAACAAATGAGCAAAACAAATGGATTCAACCAGGCCTTCTACAGTTGTCAGTGTGTTGTAGAATCAAATAATAAATCAGGCAGTTAATGGGTGATTAGAATATTAGAATCATCTGAATTATTATTGGTGAGATATTTTCAGCTCTTTTCATTGTTAGAGAGTTGTTATTCAAACTCTAGTGAATACCAATAGTACTTAGAAAGCTAGTAATCATGAAGATTCAGGAACTTCACCTCCAGGGACTGGGTCTTGGGTGGAAGCTGATAATCTGCATTTGTAAGAAGGTCTTGGGTAACACTGTTGTGCTGAGGGCCACAGTTTTGAGTACCACTGAGGCAGTTGTCTCTGGCTTTCCTGGCAACTCAGTGATAAAGAATCTGCCTGCCAATTCAGGAGATGCAGGTTTGATCCCTGGGTTGGGAAGATCCCCTGGAGAAGGAAATGGCAACCCACTCTAGTATTCTTGCATGGGAAATCCCATGGACAGAGGAGCCTGGTGGGCTGCAGCCCACAGGGTCACAAAAGAGTTGGATTTAGTGACTAAACAACAACATACAAGGCATTGTATACTAACCAGTGGCTGAATGGTTAGGTCCAGGAGTCTGTGTTTTAACAAGCCTCTTGTTGATACTTGAAGCATACCAAAATCTAAAAAGAATTGTTTTAAGCCACTTATTCTCAACCTTAGCTAGACATTACTATATAATTACAATGCCTGGGTTTTATCTAGCCCCTAGCCAGTTCTATTGAAATTGGACTGAAAAACAGTCTGACATAGGGATTAGTTGAAGTTGCCTAGACTTTCAAATGTGTAACCAAGGCTGAGAACCATTTCTTGACCATATCTTCATTTCTAGATGGCACAAGACTAGAGTATCTGCAATTTGTATTTGTCAGTGTGTTGATAGGGAAGGAAAAGAGATGGATGAGAAATCTAGCATCTGAAAGGAAATAAGCTTTGCTGATCTTGTGTGAAGTCAATCCCAGCTTACCTTACAGACTGTAGGGCATGTGAGTAATGAAGGGCTTGATTCAAAAGACTTGGGAATGAGTCAGTTGGAAAAGGTGGAAATTTGGGCAAAAGAGCAAATTCTATAAATCTGTAGAAGTGAAACCCATTTAGTTGCCTCCAATGGGCCAAATGTGCTATTTAAAAATGCTCCAATAGAGCATTCAATTTCACAGCTGTCTGTAGCTTTGAGGCCAAATTCTCCTTCCCTAAAGTTAGGAAACAGAAGTAGGAGTGCTACCAAAAGCCACATGCACTACTGAGATATTAATTAAGCCCCAAAGACCTCAAGGACCCCTGTCCAGTCCTCCTGAATGCATTATTCTTTGCCAGATCATGCAAGCAGACCTCTCTTGACCTTCATCACATTTGAACCAGATCTCCAAGTCTGGATTATTAACACAAAAGGACGTCAAAATTTTAAATTCTGGAGAATAGAGTCCTCTAACGCTAACCCACATCCTTTTGTTATTTCCCCAAGATCTTAAGACTTTTTCTGTTTTTGTGAAACAGTTTCTTATTGAATTGTTAAACAAAAAACAGGATTCTTTCCATTTGCAAAATCCAGCTTAAATATTCAGACAGTCAGTGTGGGTATTATGTCAAGTCAGAGTGCTGATGAAGAATCAGAAACACAGACTCCTCACATGCTCTGTTTCATTTGACTCTGAGACTGTTCTGAACCTCAATTTCCTTTACTGTCAAATGACAATGAATTCTCATGTTCTCTTTTAACGTTAATAGTGTACATCTTAGTAAAAAAGAAAAAAAAATGGTCATCTGGAGAATTCTATGTGATTGTGTGTGTGTGTGTGTGTGTGTATATGTGTGTGTGTACATGTTCAGTTGTGACTGACTCTTTGCGACCCCATAGACTGTAGCCCACCAGGCTCCACCATCCATGGAATTTTCCAGCCAGAACTGGAGTGGGTTGCCATTTCCTATTTCAGATGTGATCACAGTCAATGGCAAATCTGTTGTGTTAGTTTTCAAACTTTCAACTACAACACTAAATGAAACTTTACCTGTTTGGAATGACGCTGCTTTGGTACTGACTCCCCGCTTTTCCTTTCCTGCTGTGGAATGGCTCTTGTTTTTCATTGATATAATTTAAATAACTGGAAAAAGTAAGCTATATTCTCCAATTCATTCCTCTTAGGGTGATAGAAAATAAAGGATTTTTCCTATGATCTGCTTCCAAATCATTCTCACCAACTGTGAATTTCCCATTCGTAGAGAGTTATCAGTTGAAACTTTTTTCCTCTGTTGGTTTGTACTTTGCCATCTTTTTGAAATAAAGGTCCATTTGCTTTTTTGGTTCTAGGAAAACAAGCTATTGCAAGAATTAGAATGAAGTAGGAGGAATTAAGTTTCTCTAATTTGCTAGTAAACTGACAAATACCTACAAAGACCCTTCTTCAGGTCTCCTGAGTAGACTCATCTTTGCCAACAGATACAATTACATTCTTCTTGACTTTGCCAACCATTGTACCCATGTCAAAATTGGAACTGTATTAAAATAAAAGGATGTCAAGACTTAAAATCATTGCTGAGAATACATCGTGCAAATCTGGCATTAATGATGGGCATCGATATCAACCAAATTAGTAATAAGTGGTTATGGTGAAAGAGTTGTCCATTTTGCCTAAAAAATGTGTCAAGGGAAGAAGGGAAAGCAGGGAAAAGTTCTAGTTCTTGAATTCAAGAACACTGGGCTTGAGTTTTGATCATTAGTTAATTAGCTTGGAACAATTTCTCAGTTGTTCCAGGTGTGAAATGGACCAAGACCAGTGCTTCTTGAACATTAATGTGCATTTGAATGCCAGGAGAAGTTGGTAGAATGTGGACTCTGGATTGGGGTTCAAGAGCCTGTATTTCTAGTGTCTCCAAAGTGATATTGATGCTGTGAAATCTGAAATCACACACTCTGAGTAGCAGGTGGACAGATGCTTCTCCACAAGTTACATTCTAGTTCTGGAAGCACATAAATACATATATGATCAATAGATATATGATAGATAACTTTTGAGTCATTTTGAAGAACTCTATTAAGTGTAGTGTGTGTGTGTGTGTGTGTGTGTGTTTAGTAACTAAGTTGTGTCAAACTCTTTGTGACCCCATGGACTGTAGTGTGGCCAGGCTCCTCTGTCCATGGGATTTCCCAGGCAAGAATACTGGAGTAGGTTACCATTTCCTTCTCCAGGGGATCTTCCTGACCTATGGATCGAACTTGTGTCTCCTGAATTAGTAGGTGGATTCTTTACCCATGAGCCACCTGGAAAGCATCTTTGTGTGAATGTGGTGTGGTACCTAGATGGATTTTCTACAATTTCATGCCCTTGTTGCAGGAACCAGAAGTAAGAGTTTTTGAAGTAATGGTCTTCCACCTTTCCCTAAAATACTATTCTCTACCTATTCAATACCTTCTAATTCCCCTCCAAAAGAACCTCCAGAAGAAACTTGAGTAAGTATTGGAAACCTCCTGATTTGCTCTATCAGTCAGGGAATTATGCTTTTTAAGTTTTTGCTAAATCTATGGTCCCTAAACAATGGATTACATTGACCTGTTAATTGCCAAATCAGTTATTTTCTTTTAAACCTCTTGTGTTGTAATATGAGTTTCTAATTTTTGTCCTGAGATTGAATCTGTATTCCAGTTAGTGACACATAATATTAACATATATTTGCATACTACTAATGAGAAATGCTCAGATGAAATTCTAACCTGAGTTATGTAGACAAATCAAGAAAACTTCCTAGTGTTTCTGATTGCATGGGTTGATTTACACATCCCAAGACAGGCTCATGAAATTAACAATTATGATGACAGGAATATATACACAGATATGAGTTTGGCTTTTCATTGTTTTATCTTTAACTGGATCATTTTATGAGGTTTCAGAGTTTCAGGTTTTTGCTCGGGAAGGTAGGCACCTGTGACAAGATGCAGCCTACCTGCAGTAACAGCAAACGCAAGCTGCTAACTCTCCTGAGGAAATTTCCAGATTTCATTCCCTGAAGACTAACATCTGCAGTGAAGTCAAAGATGTGGTGTGTGCACCCCTTGCCATGTGTGTGTGGGACGCACTCACTTTGGTGAAATAGAAAGAGGGGAACAAGTGCAACCTACCTTCTGTTATATAAGAACAGGGGACAGTAAAATATTAATACCAAAGAGAGAGTTTAATTTACAATGAACATCAATGCCTTCCTGTTAGGTGTGGGAGTGGGAAAAGTTTCTGCTGAGAATATAAACTTACTGAAGATATTAAAAACAAAACAACTTTACTTCATTCCTAAACTCACTGGGCAAAATATATTAAAAAAAATTCTTAGCATCTCTGCTATCTTAAAAATATGTCATTATATTCCTCCAAAATTTAAGCTCACTTGAATTTTTATATGGTACCAAATTAATGGCAAAAGTAATTTATTTGGAATCAGAATTCCTTGATTTGAAATCTGACTTTGAATCACTCACCTGAACTCTCTGAGCCTATTTTCTATAAAATGAACTGTTAGATATTCACTAACATCCTCACTACCATTGTAACTTCTTAATCAGTTTCTTAATTGATATTTTGAGTTCTTCATGTTTACTTATGAATCCCAAATGATGCTTACTGCCCTTCTTCACACTTGTCTTTCACATTTAACATTTTTCATAACTTGGCAATTTTCCTTTAAAAGACCCACATTGAGTTTCCTATCTGATGTGTGGGCTTTAGACTATTAAGGCTCTAGTGGTCCAGGAGATGAAGAGGACCCCAGGAGAATCGGCAGATGGATGGAGGCAACGTGCCTCTTCTCCTTCTATCTTGTGTCTCAGTGAGGTTGTCTCTTTAGGGAGATATGAACTTTGGAGAGGAGCTTTGCATTGACCACAATTATTGTCTTCCTGGAGCAACTTGTAGGTGGTTAGCTCAGAATGTCCTCAATGGAAAACGAAGTCCAGAGGTCCCTTGGGGCTGGCGCTGCTCCTAAAGCCTTGTGAGATCAATTGTATACATCTCTGCCCAACCCTTGGCTCCAAGGAAAATATTTACATCATGAAAATCAGCACATGCTATGAATTGTGGTATTTATTAGAACCAGTTGTTAAATATATATGACCATTAGAACTGGATATTATATATATACATAAGCACATACAAACACATACCAACACCACTCACGTTGGGAATTTGTCAGTCTTTGTCAAGGCAAAGAACCAGATTAGAACTTCTCTTTCCTAAATGTTCTTTTGTGATTTCTCTCCAATTTAGGATGCCCATGCAGTTAATTTTCAAAAATGTGTACAATATATAATCATTTAATATATTTATTAAAGAAATACATATTCATAATGCATTAAAATGGAAGGGAGAAAACATTCATGTTTGCATGATACAAATTATTACAATTAGTAATACCATTGTGCTGTGCTTGTGTTCAGTCACTCCAGTCATGTCCGACTCTTTGTCACACCATGGACCATAGCCTGCCAGGCTCATCTTTCCATTGGATTCTCCAGGCAAGAATACTGGAGTGGACTGCCATGCCCTCCTCCAGGGGATCTTCCTGACCCAGGGATAGAACCCATATCTCCTGAGTCTCCTACATGGCATCCAGAATCTATACCACTGAGCCACCAGGGAAGCCCAGTAATGAGTGAGCGAGTAAAAGTTGCTCAGTCGAGTCTGACTCTTTGTGACCCTGTGGATTGTAGCCTGGGATGCTCCTCTGTCCATGGAATTCTTCAGGCCAGAATACTGGAGTGAGTTGCCATTTCCTTCTCCAGGGAATCTTCCCAAGCCAGGGATTGGACCCAGGTCTCCCATGTTGCAGATGAATTCTTTACCATCTGAGCTACCAGAGAAGCCCTGGAGATAGTATATTACTATCATAGTTTTTATATATACAGTCTTGTGAAAAGGGGATAATTTTCATAATCATTACTCTCTGCTTTAGGTTTGTTCTCAGTTCTCCACTATGATAAATAATACTGTAGTGAACAGCTTGATATAACCTAGATGGTGGAGAAAGGCTGTGGGGCAGAAATATAGGGTGTTATTTTGTTTGTACCCTGCACCTTCTTGAATTGTTGGCAAGGTGGGGACTATGACATGAGTAATTTAATCATGGCCAAGGAAAATTCAGCTGTCCATAGAGCAATTTGGAGAACCTAGTGATTTATGCAAGTTCTATAAAATGCCAACCGAATGGCATATGTGGATGTGTTGAGATTTGCTGCCAGGTGGTTTTGAAAAGAGCTTGCCAGGGCTTAAATCAACCTGATCATCAGGATCAGAGCAGGTGCCAGCTATTTTTTTTTTCTTATGCCCCAATTCTGGACCTGACTGAGGACACCTGACAGGAATATTTGGCACCTCAGGCACATGGAAGGAATCGACACCATCAGGGAGAGTTTGCTAACAGTGAAGACAGAGCCTTTAGTTGTCGGGTGAGGCCAAGAATTTCTGTGTGTCCTTGTTTGCCAAATCTACCTCCAGCTTGCTGGGTGGGTGTGTTTCTGAACCTACCACCCGGGCATAAGTCAAGCCAACTAATCTGGTATGTTGTGTTCCCTGATAACTCTGCTTTGAATCTATTTGTGTATATCTCCACCTGTTCTGTTCACCCAAGTTCCTGTGGTTGAATGTGTTTGGTTCTGAATGCATTGAATTCTTCATTTAATTCAATTCACCAGACATTTAACATGCAGTAGGCCACTGGGAGGCAGGATACATTGGTTGTCTCCATTTTTTCCATGCTGATGGCCTAGTAGAAAGATAAAGGATATTTTTATATGTGTACTTTTTAAAGTCTTTATTGCATTTGTTGCAATATTGTTTCTGTTTTATCTTTTACTTTTTGCTTATTTTGGCCATAAGGCATGTGTGATCTTAGCTCCATGACCAGGGATCAAACTCACACTCCTGCATTGGAAGGAGAGGTCGGAACTACTAGATTCAGGGAAGTTCTGAGATAAGGGGTATTAAAATACCCAGAATGTAAGTTGCATGGGATAGGGGCTCTCTTATGAATGAGCACTAAGCTTTGGGGACACAGAAAAAAGTTATAAATTTGAGTGACGAGAGGTGGAAACAGTGACTTCTTGGAAGTGGAGGCATCACAGTTTTTCAAGTGGTAAATATAGACTTGAGGAATTCTAGGTAGAGGGACTCTCATAGACAAAAAAGAAGCTATTAATTGTTTTCTATGACTACTTAGTGCTTTTTGATCAAGGGTTCCCCCATATTTTTGTTATTTATTATTTATTCCACAAAACACCCTGAATTGCTCAAGGGTCAAGCTACTGCACATTGCACTCATCTCACATGCTAATAAAGTAATGCACAAAATTCTCCAAGCCAGGCTTCAACAATACATGAACCATGAACTTTCAGATGTTCAAGCTGGTTTTAGAAAAGGCAGAGGAACCAGAGATCAAATTGCCAATATCTGCTGGACCCTTGAAAAAGCAAGACAGTTCCAGAAAAACATCTATTTCTGCTTTATTGACTATGCCAAAGCCTTTGATTGTGTGGATCACAATAAACTGTGGAAAATTCTTCAAGAGATGGGAATACCAGACCACCTGACCTGCCTCTTGAAAAATCTGTATGAAAGTCAGGAAGCAAGAGTTAGAACTGGACATGGAACAACAGACTGGTTCCAAATAGGAAAAGGAGTATCTCAAGGCGATATATTGTCACTGTGCTTATTTAACATAAATGCAGAGTACATCATGAGAAACGCTGGGCTGGATGAAGCACAAGTTGGAATCAAGATTGCTGGGAGAAATATTAATAACCTCAGATATGCAGATGACACAACCTTTATGGCAGAAAGTGAAGAAGAACTAAAGAGCCTCTTGATGAAAGTGAAAGAGGAAAGTGAAAAAGTTGGTTTAAAGCTCAACATTAAGAAAACTAAGATCGTGGCACCTGGTCCCATCACTTCATGGCAAATAGATGGAGAAACAGTGGAAACAATGACAGACTTTACTTTGGGGGGCTCCAAAATCATTGCAGATGGTGACTGTAGCCATGAAATTACAAGATGCTTACTCCTTGGAAGGAAAGTTATGACCAACCTAGACAGCATATTAAAAAGCAGAGACATTACTTTGTCAACAAATGTCTGTCTAGTCAAGGATATGGTTTTTCCAGTGGTCATGTATGGATGTGAGAGTTGGACTGTGAAGAAAGCTGAATGCCAAAGAATTGATGCCATTTCCTTCCCCAGTGCATGAAAAGTGAAAAGTGAAAGTGAACCTAATGAAGAACTGACTCATTTGAAAAGATCCTGATGCTGAGAAAGATTGAAGGCAGGAGGCTCAGTAGTGTCCGACTCTTCATGACCCCATGGACTGTAGCCCACCAGGCTCCTCCGTCCATGGGATTCTCCAGGCAAGAGTACTGGAGCAGAACTAACTGGTGCCATTGCCTTCTCCAATTTGAACTGTGGTGTTGGAGAAGACTCTTGAGAGTCCCTTGGACTGCAAAAGGAGATTCAACCAGTCCATCCTAAAGGAGATTAGTCCTGAATATTCATTGGAATGACTGATGCTGAAGCTGAAACTCCATTACTTTGGCACAGGTTACCGTGGTGTGCTTAATCTCTCCACTGGGAGTCCTCTGAGATATTGATCCACCAACTTTGTCCCTCATTGGTCGGGAGCTCTTCCTGTAGGTGTTACCCCTCTGCCTAATGTGAAGAACTGACTCATTTGAAAAGATCCTGATGCTGAGAAAGATTGAAGGCAGGAGGAGAAGGGGATGACAGAGGATGAGATGTTTGGATGGCATCACTGACTCAATGGACATGAGTTTGAGTAAACTCCAGGAGTTGGTGATGGACAGGGTGGCCTGGTGTGCTGCAGTCCATGGGTTGCAAAGAGTCGACACGACTGAGTGACTGAACTGAACTGAACTGTGTGAAGGACAGTGGTAGGAGTGTTTTTGTGACAGTTAACTGTTGCTAGACCACAAATGTTTTCTTAATTTGGATTCCTCCAAGAGTGGATCCTGAAATAAAGCTTTAGCTAGTGTATTTGGGAGAGAATCCCAGGAAATGTGGTGAAGGGAGTGGAGAGTGAGTCAGGGAAAGGAGGAATGCAAGAGAGATGAGGGAAAGAGTGAGCAGGTCCCACTGGGGCCAGGACAGAACTAACTGAGGGAGACACTGTTTTTGGTGCAGAAAGTAGAGGGGTGGACACCTGTCCAAAGGCTGACTCCTTCCCCCCAGTCAGTGGGCTAGGGCTTTTACAGACTGAAAGAGCGGGTTACATGCAGAAAGAGCACAGTCAGCTCTGACGGTCATCTTGATTATTTTTAATACAGTTAATATTCAGTTCCAGGGTGAATTTGTTCCCATTTCTTTGAGGCCCCTTCTCAGAACTGTAGCAGTTTATGTCATGGCTTCAGTCTGGTCATCACGTAGTTAACTTCTCCACCTGGTGGGAGTTTCAGTATCTACAAGACAGCTCACAGGACATGGCTCAGAATGTTATTATAACTCTTGAAGAGAAGCTAAAGGTCCTTGATTTTGCTTACTGACTATTATTATTAGGTCTCATTTGAATGCTTTCCTTTGTTTCTTCATGTTCTCACTTCTCTGATTATACTTATTCTTTGGCCAAATTTTTCCACAGACAAAAGGCAGGCAGAGGACATGGAGGGTGGGCAGGGAGACCATGGGGTCCTGCTTTATTTCAGCTTGAGAGAAAGATCAGACTTGGTGAGGAGAGAGATTTGGGTTTGAACATGTGTGGAGGACAGAGACCCAGGGTGGCCTCACATATCCAGGAACACAAATGATGACTTGAAGGAAATTGCAGGACTCTTTTTGCCTGTATTGATGTTCATGGAAGAAAAGAGTCTTTGAGGGGAAGGCTTAATGGACAGAGGCGTGTAGAAGGAGGAAGAGAGTTGATCAAAGCTTCTCTATTGCTCTGTGCGCTGGTGCTGACCAGTGAATTAAAATGCATACCACGGACAAAACATGTGGGAGCTGTCCTGGCAACTTGATGCTGCTGCAGAATCCAAGAGACGTTTCATTTTTTGTTGTGTTTTATGATAATATCAGGTAGTGATTGATTGGAATTAAAAATGAAAAGAGAAGGCAAACAAAAACAAATTCCTGGTCCCACATCTAATGTAATTGAGATGCATTGATAAGAAACAGCACAGTAAATGCCCAGCCCTTGACTTATGGAGAAGAGCTCTAAAGAGGAATTCTAAAAAAGATGAGGTGCAGGAAATGCTGTTTGAGGTTTTGAAGACAAAGCACAGCACAGTCAGGGAGAAATATCCTTGCAACCGGAAGGCCTGAGAGATGCAGGGCATCTTGGCTTCTGAGAGGTGGTATTGGAGGACATCCCTGAAGATGATCTTCTGGCAATTGGGTATTCAGAGAGGGCATTGGCCATCTCAGCCACAGGATGGTATAAAACCAGAAGAAAAGTGTACCTGTGCTACATCTGAACTGTTGGTGGACAAAATGTTGCAAACAAAATGACCAGGATGGTGAAAAAGACATCTCCAAGGAGGGTCTGCAAAATGAATATGGGGGCAATTAAATGAGCATCATTTGGCTTGCTAGAGTTAATTACTTCTTGCAGCAGTCTGCCAAGCACTTGAAAAATCCCATGGACAGAGGAGTCTTGCCGGCTACAGTTCATAGGGTCTCACAGAGTCAGACATGACTGAGCGACTAAGCACTCACAAACGCTGAGCACTTGCTGTATTCCAAACACTGTCCTAGGCACTGGAAATGCTGCTATGGAGCAGATGAAGCCCCTGGGAGTAAAAACCCTGAGTGTAGTAGGAAAGAAGCTACAGGAGGACATGCATAGTCTCGAAGGAGCTTTGTGTCTTCTCCTAAGTGCAGTTGAGGGCCACAGGATTGTGTAGAGTGAAGAAGTGCTGTGCTTTCTGCAATTAAGAGTTTACTGTTGGCTACCAGGAGACATGGAGGCAGAGGCAGAGAAGAAGCAGGATTAGGGAGGAGACTGCTGTGGGGGTTGAGGTGAGTAAGGATGGTGGCTACAGTTTATGAGTGTAAGATGCCTCATGTTGGCTTTTGGCCTTTAGAAATATTGGGTTATCGTGCTCGTGTGACATTCAAGTGAGAATATCTTTCAGGCGATTGGAGTCAGCAGGTAAATTCTGCAATGAATAGAGAAACTAGAGAGAACAAGGGTTAGATGACTTAGCTTTGGTCTTTACATAGAAATTCAGTTTGCCCCCTTATGGCAACCTTACGAGAAACTTGGAGCCAGAGTCACTCAGTAAAGCTGCACTCAGATCCCTGACCCACAGAAACTGTGAAAAAACATTTGTCATCGCTTTAAGCTGTTAGGTTTTAAGGTAATTTGTCACTGAGCTCAAGACAATGAATACATTCACTGTCGATTAATAGGTTAAAGGAGAGTTTCTTTACAGAAAGGCTTGTCTAGGGTTGGAGTTCAGGTGGCTTGGTCAAAGAAAAGACAATTTTCCCAATGTCATTTGGAAGTATAGTAATCTTTCCTGTGTAACTCACCACCTCTTTTGTGGTAAAGGGATATTTATGTAATTAGAGGGCAATGGTCCTCACTGAAATTAGAAAAGATTGCTGCTGTCAGCTTCTACTGTCCCTTGGCAAATCGCCCTTGCCTTCTAAGTGTACTAATCACAGAAGTTCTGAGGCAGCTGCCATGGTCAGGGCATCTTATTCTTCACCCACTGGTGGGGTGTTTCCATCAGATGTGCCTCCTGGCTCCAGATCCTCATTGGTCTGATTCATTGGTGGCTGTGACATAAAGATCTTCTGGAGATGACATACTAAGGATAAGTGGGAGGGTGTATGTGAAGATCAGTCTGTAACTCCCATCTTACAGACATGGTCTTCTCTGGAGTTTGGACCCACAAATGTGGACATTTACATTCCAGGATTCCCAGAGAGCATAGCGTGTACATAGCATAAGCCAGAAAAACATACATGAAATGGCAGGGGAGACAAAATTTTACCTTTTCCCTCTTAGGCTTTTTCCCAGACAGACCTGAGAATTCAACTGACATGAGATAGATAGAATTCAACTGACAGGAGAAAAGCATACAGATTTTGGTTAATATGGGCCTTACATAATACTGGGAGCCTTCATAATGAATGACAACCTGGAGATATGGTGAAACCAAGAGCTTCCCTGGTGGCTCAGTCGGTAAAGAATCCACTTGCAATGCAGGAGACCTGGATTTGATCCCTAAGTCAGGAATATCCCCTGGGAAAGGAAATGGCAACCCACTCCAGTATTCTTGCCTAAAAAATCCCATGGACAAAGGAGCCTGGCGGGCTACAGTCCATGGGATTACAAGAGTCGGAAACAACTTAGCGACTAAACTAAGTGCCTTTATATGAGCTTGACCAAGGAGAAGAAATTGTGGAAAAGTAACAAAATTATGTGAAGTGGCTGAAGTTACATAGGAGTTATTTTAACAAGGTCTGCTGAGAGAGAATTCTTTTTAATTTTTTTTTTAAATTGAAGTATAGTTGGTTACAGTGTTGTGTTACTTTCAGGTGTACAGCACAGTGATTCAGATCACTGTTGTTATTCAGATTATTTTCTTTTATAGGTTATTACAAATATCGAGTATAATTCTCTGTGCTACACAGTAAGTCCTGTTTATATATTTTGTATATAGTAGTGTGTATATGTCAGAGAAGGCAGTGGCACCCCACTCCAGTACTCTTGCCTGGAAAATCCCATGGGTGGAGGAGCCTGGTAGGCTGCAGTCCATGGGGTCACTAAGAGTTGGATACAACTGAGCGACTTCACTTTCACTTTTCACTTTCATGCATTGGAGAAGGAAATGGCAACCCACTCCACTATTCTTGCCTGGAGAATCCCAGGGATGGCAGAGGCTGGTGGGCTGCTCTCTATGGGGTCGAACAGAATTGGACACGACTGAAGTGACTTAGCAGCAACTCCTAATGTATCCCTCCCTCACTTCCCCTTTGGTAACCATGTGTTTGTTTTCTATGTCTGTGAGTCTCTCTGCTTTATCAAATTCATTTTTATAATTTTTCTAGATTCTCTATATAAGCAATGTCATATGATACTCGTCTTTCTCTGACTTAATTCACTTAATATGATAATTTCTAGATCCACTCATGTTGCTGCAAATAGCATTATTCCATTCTTTTTATATCTGAGTAATATTACACACACACACACAATGGGTATATATGTATGTGTGTATATATATATATACACACACATATGCACAGTGGAATATTACTCAGCTGTAAAAAGAATGAAATAATGCTATTTGCAGCAACATGAGTAGATATATATACATATCACATCTTTATCCATTTGTCTGTCAATGGATATTTCTGTTGCTTCCATATCCTGGCTATTGTAAATAGTGCTGTACTAAACACTGGGCTGCAGGTATCTTTTCAAATTATAGTTTTCTCTGGATATATGCACAGGAGTGGGATTGCAGGATCATATGATACCTGCTTGTAGAGCACTCCACATGTGCAACCACCCTTCATTTCAGGTCTTCTAGGAATCTTGGAATTCTGAAAAGGGAACATTACACATGATGTAAATTGAATGTTAACTCAGCAAAGTTTCAAGGACCCATTTGGAAATCCAGCTGCTATTGAAGCGTCCTCAGTGGGTGACAACAGGAAGAACAACTAACACATTTCCCCATCACAGGAAGCACTCAGTTCTCACTGCAGTGCTCTGGGCTCTTTGTGGAATTTCACTCACATTTCATATAGCAGTTAGGGAGGAGAGAGATGGGCTCACCCAGGGGCACTCTGGAGGGCAGGGTGAGGCATTCTGATCCAGTCTCCCTTCTTACCTGTGAGTTCACTGTACTCTCCATCTGAACTTCCACTCTTTCTAACTTTCCTTGCATGCATGTGTGCTAAGTTGCTTCAGTCATGTCTGACTCTGTGTGACCTGATGGACTGCAACCTGCCAGGCTCCTCTGTCCATGGGATTCTCCAGGCAAGAATACTGGAGCGGGTTTCTGTGCCCTCCTCCTGTGGATCTTCCTGACCCATGCACTGGCAGGTGGGTTCTTACCAGTAGTATCACCTGGGAAGTCCTAACTTTCCTTATACTCTGAGAATTCCTTACTGTTCAAAAAGGGCGAGAAGACTTTCTGCAAAGCCGTGGCCTCTTCTCCAGGTTTATTGCATTAAATAAATACACAAAAAAGAATTGAATCTTTTTTTTTAGACTTTCTGTTCTGTTTATTCACTTCTTCTTGTGCCAGTTTTTTTTTTAACAAAATGATTGAAGTATAATTGCTTTACAATGTTGTGTTTGTTTCTGCTGTGCAGCACAGTGAATCAGTTATGTATATACATATACTTCCTCTTGGTCTGTATCTCGTTCCCACCTAGGTAACAACAGAGCATTGAATAGAGTGCCCTGTGAGGTACGGTGGGTTCTCATTAGCCATCCGTTTTATGTGTAGTGTCAATAGTGTATAGATGTCAATCCCAGTCTCCCAGTTCATCCCCCCATCCCCAAATCTTTTAAACTTATATATTTTTGCTGTGCCATCCCTCTGTGAGCCCACAAATGCACAGTGATTAACTGATTGGACCAAGGAAAGAGGCAAGGGTAGAAAGAATTAAGGAGAAGATGAAGAAGAAAGCAACATGGCTTAATTCTCCAAATGGGTCCTCTCTCGACATGTGCGTTAAAAAGTTTATAGAATCCAAAAGCTACTTAGGATGCAATCATCTCTATAAACAGTAATTGATAAATAATTCATGTGATTCAGGGTCCTTAAAGTGATAAAGTCCTTCGGCTTAGCAGTCCCCAGATAGTCACTGCAGTCAGAACATCACGATCTCTACACCTCTAGTTTCCAGAGCACTCTTGGGATTTGTTCAGCTATAATAACAATAATTGCTGCTATTTGTTGAACATGGAGGCCCTACCAGACCCTGTGCTAAAGGACTACATTTTTTTTTATTCATAATCAATATTCCTCACCCATGCAAGGTAAGTATTATTTTTTTCCCATCTTACACATGAAAAAGTTGTAACTCAGAGAGTTTAAATAGCTAGTTCAATCTCCCAGAAGAAAGCGGCAGAGCTAATACACAGACTCGAGCCTTTCTGGTTCCAGAGGCCTTGGTCTTTCTAGTTCACCTTTAGATTAGGTGTGTTTCCTTCAGAAGTAGAACCTGAGCAAAGGATGTGTCTACAGGCAGTTCACTTGAGAGATGATCCCAGAGATGAGGAGAGAGGAACGGGAGAATGAAGGAAGGAAGGAAGGCCATGTGAGGTGCATTCTGTTGAGGTCACTGCTGCGGGCCACTTGGATTTGGTGCTTTCAAGCGCTAAGCAGCTTATAGATGTCACTCAGAATTTTCCACCTAAGAATCAATGGGGAAAAATATTCATCCATTACCCACTAGACCCCACATTTGAGAGCCGTCCCTCTGGCACTACCAGCTCTGTGCTTCTAGGAAGCACACTGATGCCTGGGAGTGGATAGTTGCTTGCTTTAGGGGCATCAGAGAATTCCCAGACTAGAAAGACTCATGGGGCATAATTTATGAAACACGGTAAGTATGAAGTAATTCCAAATCTGTAAGCACCTGCTTGTAGCAGACACCTGGGATCAGAAGTGAGGCTGAAAGAATGTGAACTGGGCCACCAGAGGCATCTGATCCAGTCCTGCTTCTCCAAGTCCAACCCCTCCAGGTGACACTGACACGTGATCCTTCAGTTGCATTGGCTTAGCCAAGACAGCAAAGCTTGAATGTGCTCAGTCGTTCCCACCAAATTAAGAGTGGAAGGGAAGGCATGGTGAAGGGCCTGGATAGAAATTATTTCTTTCCTCATTAAAATCGCAGCTAGAACAAGGGATATCTGAGTTTGCTGCTGACATAGGTGCCATTTCTTAATGGAAAATAGGAAGCTGGATAATTGGGCTAAAACTTTCTCCTTTTCAAGATATCAAATTTTTAAATTTTTGTATTTAATATGTATATTTATCTATATATAAATATGTCGATATATAGATAAACTTTTGAGGACAAGTATGGTGCTGAGACAGGGTGAAGAAACATACAGCATTGAGGCAAGGCTGTGAAGGGCTAAGATTTTAGCCATTTGTAAGCTGACACATTAGCCCATCACAGTCTCCTGGAAGCCTGCAGAGTACAGGAGGCTCCTGTGCAGACACAGTGGACTTTGCTACTTAGGGTACCACAGGCAGCATGAGCATCAACATATTTGTGTGTATTCTCCTTACCCTCCAGTCCCACAGAGTCTATACAGATGGACCCCTAGTGATGCCTGATCAAGCAATAGGTTGCATTGTAGGAAAGGAACATTAAGCTTTAAGGAACCTGAGTTACCTGTTGGGTAGGTATGGTCTCTCTTTGCTCAAGGAGACATGATCTCATTTATCCTGGATTGTAAGGATGCTTGCCTTCTCCTCTGGAAGTAGATATAGTATGTTTTCTACATACAAATTAGTTCCATTCAGAAAGTGTGTCCCTAAGTTCAATTTGCTCATAAATCCAACAAAGTTAGCCTAGGTAACCAACTAACATAATTGGCTATATAACACTGTACTGTAATAGGTTTGTAATACTTTTCACATAAATACATAAAAACAAATACAAAAATAAACATTTTTAATCTTATAGTACACTACCTTGTAAAATACCATAGTACAGTACAACATCTGGCATACAGGGTCTGCCATAAGTGAACAGGCAAGAAGAATTACTAATTGGAGACGGGAGAGACATGGGAGATGGTACAGCTGAAGGATGGTCAGCAATAGGAGATGGAGGGCAAGAGCAAGCATTTCGTCCACATCTGATGTTGATGGTACAGGTTCTGGTTCCTTGCTGGACTCAATTCTATCTACCCTCTTGAAAAAATGATCCAGTGATATCTGGGTAGTAGCTCTTTTTTTCTCATCATACCAGGGCCAGCTGTATCACCACTGCTTTTAAGCTTACTTGTCGACATCATGGGTTTGAAATAAAGAGAACTACTGTACTCTATACAGTGCTGTACAGTAAAGTGCAGAAAAGTGCAACCACTTGTACAGGGTGCACAAATGTGACAAGGTATTCCAGACACATGAACTAACTTATGTGATGGGACATGCGAATGCCTGTTCACATCTTTGAAAGTTCATAACTTGAAGGTTCACATGTAGGGAATATATTGTATTATCTCTATTTTCCAAGAATGTATGCAGACCTATCTTTGTCTTCTAAAACTGTTCAGTATGCCAATGTCCTTGAAAATATATTCTGGAACAAAGGGAAGAAAATGAGTAGAAATGGAAGACTCCTATAGATAATTTTATTTCAATACTTTTCTCTTTCATCAAGTACCAACAGGGTTAACCTTTCAGTTCAGTTCAGTTCAGTTCAGTCACTCAGTCGGGTCTGACTCTTTGCGACCCCATGGACTCCAGCATGCCAGGCCTCCCTGTCCATCACCAACTCCCAGAGTTTACTCAAACTCTTGCCCATTGAATCAGTGATGCCGTCCAACCATCTCATCCTCTGTCGTCCCCTTCTCCTGCCTTCAATCTTTCCCAGCATCAAGGTCTTTTCATATGAGTCAGCTCTTCACATCAGGTGGCCAAAGTATTGGAGTTTCAGCTTCAACATCAGTCCTTCCAATGAATGTTCAGGACTGATTCCCTTTAGGATGGACTGATTGGATATCCTTGTAGTCCTAGGGACTCTCAAGAGTCTTCTCCAACATCACAGTTCAAAAGCATCAATTCTTAGGCACTCGGCTTGCTTTATAGTCCAACTCTCTTATCCATATATGACTACTGGAAAAAACCATAGCTTTGACTAAATGGACCTTTGTTGACACAGTAATGTCTCTGCTTTTTATTATGCTGTCTAGGTTGGTCATAACTTTCCTGCCAAGGAGTAAGTGTTTTTTAATTTCATGGCTGCAGTCACCATCTGCAGTGATTTTGGAGCCCCCCAAAATAAAGCCTGCCACTGTTTCCACTGTTTCTCCATCTATTTGCCATAAAGTGATGGGACCAGATTCCATGATCTTATTTTTCTGAATGTTGAGCTTTAAGCCAACTTTTTCACTCTCCTCTTTCACTTTCATCAAAAGGCTCTTTAGTTCCTCTTGGCTTTCTGTCCTAAGGGTGGTGTCAACTGCATATCTGAGGTTGTTGATATCCCTCCCGACAATCTTGATCCCAGCTTGTGCTTCATCCTGCCCAGCGTTTCTCATGATGTACTCTGCAAATAAGTTAAATAAGCACAGTGACACTATATAGCTTTGACATACTCCTTTTCCTATTTGGAAGCTGTCTGTTGTTCTATGTCCAATTCTGACTGTTATATCCTGACCTGCATACAGATTTCTCAAGAGGCAGGTTGGGTGGTCTAATATTCCCCTCTCTTTAAGAATTTTCCACACTTTATTGTGATCCACATAGTCAGTCTTTGGCATAGTTAATAAAGCAGAAATAGATGTTTTTCTGGAACTCTCTTGCTTTTTTGATGATCCAGCAGATGTTGGCATTTGATCTCTGGTTCTTTTGCCTTTTCTAAAACCAGCTTGAACATCTGAAAGTTCATGGTTCATGTATTTTTGAAGCCTGGCTTGGAGAATTTTGAGCATTACTTTGTTAGCATGTAAGATGAGTGCAATTGTGTGGTAGTTTGAGCATTTTTGGCATTGCCTTTCTTAGGGATTGAAATGAAAACTGAGGACAGTTAACCTTTAGTCAAACCATATGTAGAAGTTTTACTGTTTTAGCAAGGCATGCATTTTGACACATGGGACTCATTTCTTGACCTTGGACAAGGGTTAAAGATATGCCTAAAATACTAGGATGAGAAGCATGTTGAATGAAGAAAGAGAGAGGAAAGAGAGAGAGAGAGAGATGACAGTGGACGACAGAAAAAGTGAGAGCAAGAGAAAGGCAGAGAGATGCAGAGAGAAAAATGAAAAATATTTGGCAGGTTCATAAAAAGGTATTGGGATATCAAAATCATGAATGGATGTATGGATGAATGGATGGATGAAGAAATAAAGACAAAACATGTATGCATAGGTATATAAATGGATGCATAATACATACATGATTATATGAATAGATTGAAAATGTAAGGAAATAACAGAAAGACAAAGGCTCACAGGGGCTGAGACCCAGTCAGAAAGAGAAAGTATAGCAAGATAGAGACAGAGAGGTACATGATGATCCAGAGAAAGAGGAAGAACAAGGGTGAATGGACAGATGGAGAGAAGGCTGAGGAATGAGGAAAAAAAGATAGATGGATGGGTTAATACATGAATAGAAGATAGATAATTAAAGAGGAGGAGAGGTAATACAATGTGAATTTGGGCTCTGTTTTCAGATTTAATTGTTTTAGTTCTGCCACTGCCTAACTGTATGATTTGGGGCAAGTTACTTTATCTGTCAAATGGGAATACTACTAATAGTACTGACCTCAGAGGGTCATGTTATAGTCTGAACAGAAATAAACTTCATAAATGCAAGTTGACAGGCCTGTGATAATACTATTTGCAAAAAGACAAGTTGTTCCATCAGCCGAAAAGCCCATCCCCATGAACCTCATAGGCCTCGACATTTCCAGCACTCACACTAAATTCCTGTTTCCCATTGGAGCCCTTGCTGAGGCTGGCAGATGCGTCAAATCCTGATAAAGCCTATACTGGCAGCCAACATTCAAATAGCAATTTTATGCAAACAGGGTCTTCTCATCATATCGCCTTCTGCAATCCATAATTATTGCTTCTGAATGAATCTGAGGTTGTCTTCATCTCCTTGAGATGAGGTCACACTACTTATACAGTAAATTAAAGGCAAATTGAGCAGATGATATGTATAAAATAAGAAACATGCCATTTTTAGAGCCATTGACACTGTGCTAAATGAGTTGATTTTCAATCCAAACCCAGTATGTGTATAATTTGGTTTAGCATCTCAACATTCAGATGGAAACTCACACTCTTTGCAGACTTGATATTCATTTTTACTCTTCACAGTTAGCATTTATGATGAGGAATTACTTCTTGAGTCCTGTAATTTCAGTTTATATCCAAGCACATAATGTTTCACAGTTCATTCTTGCTAAAGAGAAAAAAAAAGCTTTTCATGCCTAAGTTATTTTGGTATGTCACATTATGGTGAAGAAATTCCAAATGAAATGACATGAAAAGCACAACCTACAATGTTTGGCTACATCAGAATGCATTAAGGATTCTCTCTGGCCTGCTTTTCAAATTGTTCTGTATACACCCAAGCACTTACATTTCAAAGGACAGTTATTATAATTCTAGCACACACTTAATTCAGTTAGTTCCTCACCTTTAATAAGGGTAGAATAAATAAAATCATCCTGATTTAGTAAAAAAAAAAAAAAAATGTATTTTTTTTCCCAAATGATTCTTTATTTCTCCATCCTCTTTTCCTGCTCAACCATATGAGTAAACAAGTACACAGGTGATGTAATTTAAAGAGCACCATGATAAGGCTCAGCTGGTAAAGAATCCGCCTGCAATGCAGGAGACCTGGGTTTGATCCCTGGGTTGAGAAGATGCCTTGGAGAAGGGAACGCCTACCCACTCCAGTATTCTGGCCTTGAGAAGTCCATGGACTCTATAGTCCATGGGATCACAGAGTTGGACATGACTGAGCAACTTTCAGTATCATGGTGAGGCATGTGAAAATACTTCAAAACCCTTTGAGTCTTTTCTATTTAGTATTTCTCTTGTCAGAAACTCCACCATTTGATAGTCTTTCATTTGGCTTAAATAGCCCTCCTTCACAGGTCCTCTATTAAAATGTGAAAACTTCTGAGTAGTTTGGGTTATATGAATTGGCCAAAAAGTTTGGTTGGGTTTTCTGTAAGATTTTACAGAAATATCTGAATGAATTTTTTGGCTAGCCCAGTATTTGAGACTAATGTACATTTTATTTGGATCATTTTCAGATTCAACAAGCATTATTGAACCTAATTTCACTGGTGGGTTGGGTGGAGTGACATAGTGGAGACACTCATTCATTCATTCACCAACTTTTTACTGAGCTCTTACTATATGTCAAACACTGTGCTATGTGCTGGCTGTATAATAGAAGCTTTGTCCTCATGGAACATACAATTCATTGAGGTGATTGGTGTTTACATAATCACAGAACTAATAACTGAAGGTTGCAGTCGCTTCAGTGAAAGAGAGCAAGGAGCTGTGACAGCTTGAGAATATTCTGCAGGAAAAGGAAGGTCACAAAAGTCAACTTTTATGGGCCACAGCACTATCCAGGACAGCCAACTCATGTTCAAAAAGAGTAGGTATTCTTGAATAAGAAGTAGAAGCTCTTGTGAAGAAGTAACATAGAGCAGCTTCATGGGCCAGAAAGCTGAGTACTGAGAATGCAGCTTACTTGGAAAACAGGCTCCAAGTTTTATATTTCTCTGGCCTAGATCATTGCTGCTGAGTCATGCATGGTATCTTCCTGCTTCTTATCAGATATCTTCTTCCTTCAGCTCTCTCATATTCTTGTTCTGAGGCTCTCCTGGCCTTTCTTGTATGCACTGTTTGATTATATAGCAGCATGAATGTATGGCTTGTCCCTTCCTGGACATCAAGCTTCTTGAGATCAACAGCACATCCTCAGTAAATGCTGGATATACATGAATGAATGACAGCAATGACCTTTAAGAATATTGCTAGTCCTATTTGTCAAATAAGGAAACAAGGTGAGAGTGGTTTAACGATTTATCTATTACCCATATGATATGTGGCTATTTCCAGATCTCAAGTTCCTTTAGAGCAAAAACTTATGTTAGAAAAACTTATGTCTTGTTTACATTTTTGTTTGCATGTATGCAAAGCAGAGATAAGATATAGGTTAGGTTCAGTTGGTTCAGTCGCTCAGTCGTGTCCGACTCTTTGCGACCCCATGAATCGCAGCACACCAGGCCTCCCTGTTGATAACCAACTCCCGGAGTTCACTCAGACTCATATCCATCGAGTCAGTGATGCATCCAGCCATCTCATCCTGTGTCGTCCCCTTCTCCTCCTGCCCCCAATCCCTCCCAGCATCAGAGACTTTTCCAATGAGTCAACTCTTCGCATGAAGTGGCCAAAGTACTGGAGTTTCAGCTTTAACACCATTCCTTCCAAAGGAATCCCACGGCTGATCTCCTTCAGAATGGATTGACTGATCTCCTTGCAGTCCAAGGGACTCTCAAGAGTCTTCTCCAACACCACAGTTCAAAAGCATCAATTCTTCAGTGCTCAGCTTTCTTCACAGTCCAACTCTCATATCCATACATGACCACTGGAAAAACCATAACCTTGACTAGATGGACCTTTGTTGGCAAAATAATGTCTCTGCTTTTCAATATGCTATCTAGGTTGTCATAATTTTTCTTCCAAGGAGTAAGTGTCTTTTAATTTCATGGCTGCAGTCACCATCTGAAGTGATTTTGGACCCAGAAAAATAAAGTCTGACACTGTTTCCACTGTTTCCCCCATCTATTTGCAATGAAGTGATGGGACCAGATGCCATGATCTTCATTTTCTGAATGTTGAGCTTTAAGCCAACTTTTTCACTCTCCTCTTTCACCTTCATCAAGAGGCTTTTAAGTTCCTCTTCACTTTCTGCCATAAGGGTGGTGTCATCTGCATATCTGAGGTTATTGATATTTCTCCCGGCAATCTTGATTCCAGCTTGTGCTTCTTCCAGCCCAGCATTTCTCATGATGTACTCTGCATAGAAGTTAAATAAGCAGGGTGACAATATACAGCCTTGACATACTCCTTTTCCTATTTGGAACCAGTCTGTTGTTCCATGTCCAGTTCTAACTGTTGCTTCCTGACCTGCATACAAATTTCTCAAGAGGAAGGTCAGGTGGTCTGGTATTCCCATCTCTTGAAGAATTTTCCACAGTTTTTTGTGATCCACGCAGTCAAAGGCTTTGGCATAGTCAATAAAGCAGAAATAGATGTTTTTCTGGAACTCTCTTGCTTTTTCGATGATCCAGCAGATGTTGGCAATTTGGTCTCTGGTTCCTCTGCCTTTTCTAAAACCAGCTTGAACATCTGGAAGTTCATGGTTCATGTATTGCTGAAGCCTGGCTTGGAGAATTTTGAGCATTACTTTACTAGCTTTTGAGATGAGTGCAATTGTGTAGTAGTTTGAGCATTCTTTAGCATTGCCTTTCTTTGGGATTGGAATGAAAACTGACCTTTTCCAGTCCTGTGGCCACTGCTGAGTTTTCCAAATTTGCTGGCATATTGAGTGCAGCACTTTCACAGCATCATCTTTCAGGATTTGGAATAGCTCCACTGGAATTCTATCACCTCCACTAGCTTTGTTCGTAGTGATGCTTTCTAAGGCCCAGTTGACTTCACATTCCAGGATATCTGGCTCTAGGTGAGTGATCACACCATTGTGATTATCTGGGTCATGAAGATCTTTTTTGTACAGTTCTTCTGTGTATTCTTGCCATCTCTTCTTCATATCTTCTGTTTCTGTTAGGTCCATACCATTTCTGTCCTTTATCGAGCCCATCTTTGCATGAAATGTCCCCTTGGTATCTCTAATTTTCTTGAAGAGATCTCTAGTCTTTCCCATTCTGTTGTTTTCCTCTATTTCTTTGCATTGATATCTGAGGAAGGCTTTCTTATCTCTTCTTGCTATTCTTTGGAACTCTGCATTCAGATGTTTATATCTTTCCTTTTCTCCTTTGCTTTTCGCTTCTCTTCTTTTCACAGCTATTTGTAAGGCCTCCCCAGACAGCCATTTTGCTTTTTTGCATTTCTTTTCTATGGGAATGGTCTTGATCCCTGTCTCCTGTACAATGTATGAACCATAGTTCATCAGGCACTCTGTCTATCAGATCTAGTCCCTTAAATCTATTTCTCACTTCCACTGTATTATCATAAGGGATTTGATTTAGGTCATACCTGAATGGTCTAGTGGTTTTCCCTACTTTCTTCAATTTAAGTCTGAATTTGGCAATAAGGAGTTCATGATCTGAGCCACAGTCAGCTCCTGGTCTTGTTTTTGTTGACTGTATAGAGCTTCTCCATCTTTGGCTGCAAAGAATATAATAAATCTGATTTCGGTGTTGACCATCTGGTGATGTCCATCTGTAGAGTCTTCTCTTATGTTGTTGGAAGAGGATGTTTGCTATGACCAGTGCATTTTCTTGGCAAAACTCTATTAGGTTAGGTTATGCTAAAGTAACAAAAATACCTCAAATCTCACTAGTTTGCAGTATCAACAGTAGATTTCTCATGCAGACTGTATGTGAATTGCAGATCAGCAGTAGATTCTGCACATTGCCATTAACTGATGGAGCAGTCTTCATTGCAAGCATTATTTCTCACCATGTCTAAGAGAAAAACAGAGCTCTACAATGCATGGCAGTTAAATATTCCAGGCTGGAAGTGACACAATGTCACTGCAGTTCATAACTCATTGATCAAAACTAGTTATGTCTAGAATATTCAAAGGCAGGGCATTTAGAAAGCTGATGATTCCCACAGAGAAAATGATGTGTATTCCTTTTATGTGGCCATTTACTCATCAATTATTTATCAGATACTTATGTGCCAGGGCCAGTGGCTATAACAGTTTATTACTCAGTTATTAGTGCATAAAAATCACAGCATCTCAGTCACATACAGTATAAGCATTTATTTTCTCTTTTGTGAGCATGTTGTATGGCTAGGATCTGGCTGATCTAGCTTGAGTTCAGTTGAGCAGTACTTCAACTTACAGGTAGCACAAGTTGTTTGCGTCTTCTACATACTACCTACATCCTCCTGGGACCAGTTCCCTGAGGCCTGTGCTTCTCATAGCAATGGCAGAACCATAAAGGGCAAGTAGAATCATATAGTGCCTCTTAAAGCCTGTGCTTAGAGCTGCCAGACTATCACTTCTGCCACATTCCATTGATCAAAGCAAGTCTCATGGCCATACACTGGAGCAGTGGCTGCCTGGCGCTGGAGTGACTTTAAGGAGGTACCCCACATCCAAGGGCAAAGGAGAAGCCCCAGCAGGATGGTAGGAGGGGAAAAATCAGGTTTATTTTTTTTTTTTTTCTTTTTTTTTTTTTTTTTTTTTTTTTTTTTTTTTTTTTTTTTTTTTTAATTTTATTTTAAAAAAAAAAAAATCATGCTCCCCATCCTGAACCCTCCTCCTCCCAACCTCCCCATACCATCCCCCTGGGCCTTCCCAGCGCACCAGCCCCAAGCATCCAGCATCGTGCACTGAACCTGGACTGGCATCTCGTTTCATACATGACATTTCACATGTTTCAATGACATTCTCCCAAATCTTCCCACCCTCTCCCACAGAGTCCATAAGACTGTTCTATACATCAGTGTCTCTTTTGCTGTCTCGTACACAGGGTTATCGTTACCATCTTTCTAAATTCCATATACATGTGTTAGTATACTGTATTTATGTTTTTCCTTCTGGCTTACTTCACTCTGTATAATAGTCTCCAGTTTCATCCACCTCATTAGAACTGATTCAAATGCATTCTTTTTAATGGCTGAGTAATACTCCATTGTGTATATGTACCACAGCTTTCTTATCCATTCATCTGCTGATGGACATCTAGGTTGCTTCCATGTCCTGGCTATTATAAACAGTGCTGCGATGAACATTGGGGTACACGTGTCTCTTTCCCTTCTGGTTTCCTCAGTGTGTATGCCCAGCAGTGGGATTGCTGGATCATAAGGCAGTTCTATTTCCAGTTTTTTAAGGAATCTCCACACTGTTCTCCATAGTGGCTGTACTAATTTGCATTCCCACCAACAGTGCAAGAGGGTTCCCTTTTCTCCACACCCTCTCCAGCATTTATTATTTGTAGACTTTTGGATCGCAGCCATTCTGACTGGTGTGAAATGGTACCTCATAGTGGTTTTGATTTGCATTTCTCTGATAAAGAGTGATGTTGAACATCTTTTCAAGTGTTTGTTAGCCATCTGTATGTCTTCTTTGGAGAAATGTCTATTTAGATCTTTGGCCCATTTTTTGATTGGGTCATTTATTTTTCTGGAGTTGAGCTGTAGGAGTTGCTTGTATATTTTTGAGATTAGTTGTTTGTCGGTTGCTTCATTTGCTATTATTTTCTCCCATTCTGAAGGCTGTCTTTTCACCTTGCTAATAGTTTCCTTTGATGTGCAGAAGCTTTTAAGTTTAATTAGGTCCCATTTGTTTATTTTTGCTTTTATTTCCAATATTCTGGGAGGTGGGTCATAGAGGATCCTGCTGTGATGTATGTCAGAGAGTGTTTTGCCTATGTTCTCCTCTAGGAGTTTTATAGTTTCTGGTCTTATATTGAGATCTTTAATCCATTTTGAGTTTATTTTTGTATATGGTGTTAGAAAGTGTTCTAGTTTCATTCTTTTACAAGTGGTTGACCAGATTTCCCAGCACCACTTGTTAAAGAGATTGTCTTTAATCCACTGTATATTCTTGCCTCCTTTGTCAAAGATAAGGTGTCCATATGTGCGTGGATTTATCTCTGGGCTTTCTATTTTGTTCCATTGATCTATATTTCTGTCTTTGTGCCAGTACCATACTGTCTTGATAACTGTGGCTTTGTAGTAGAGCCTGAAGTCAGGTAGGTTGATTCCTCCAGTTCCATTTTTCTTTCTCAAGATCGCTTTGGCTATTCGAGGTTTTTGTATTTCCATACAAATTGTGAAATTATTTGTTCTAGCTCTGTGAAGAATACTGTTGGTAGCTTGATAGGGATTGCATTGAATCTATAAATTGCTTTGGGTAGTATACTCATTTTCACTATATTGATTCTTCCAATCCATGAACATGGTATATTTCTCCATCTATTAGTGTCCTCTTTGATTTCTTTCACCAGTGTTTTATAGTTTTCTATATATAGGTCTTTAGTTTCTTTAGGTAGATATATTCCTAAGTATTTTATTCTCTTCGTTGCAATGGTGAATGGAATTGTTTCCTTAATTTCTCTTTCTGTTTTCTCATTATTAGTGTATAGGAATGCAAGGGATTTCTGTGTGTTGATTTTATATCCTGCAACTTTACTATAATCATTGATTAGTTCTAGTAATTTTCTGGTGGAGTCTTTAGGGTTTTCTATGTAGAGGATCATGTCATCTGCAAATAGTGAGAGTTTTACTTCTTCTTTTCCAATTTGGATTCCTTTTATTTCTTTTTCTGCTCTGATTGCTGTAGCCAAAACTTCCAAAACTATGTTGAATAGTAATGGTGAAAGTGGGCACCCTTGTTTTGTTCCTGACTTTAGAGGAAATGCTTTCAATTTTTCACCATTAAGGATAATGTTTGCTGTGGGTTTGTCATATATAGCTTTTATTATGTTGAGGTATGTTCCTTCTATTCCTGCTTTCTGGAGAGTTTTATCATAAATGGGTGTTGAATTTTGTCAAAGGCTTTCTCTGCATCTATTGAGATAATCATATGGTTTTTGTTTTTCAATTTGTTAATGTGGTGTATTACATTGATTGATTTGCGGATATTGAAGAATCCTTGCATCCCTGGGATAAAGCCCACTTGGTCATGGTGTATGATCTTTTTAATGTGTTGTTGGATTCTGATTGCTAGAATTTTGTTTAGGATTTTTGCATCTATGTTCATCAGTGATATTGGCCTATAGTTTTCTTTTTTTTTGTGGCATCTTTGTCAGGTTTTGGTATTAGGGTGATGGTGGCCTCATAGAATGAGTTTGGAAGTTTATCTTCCTCTGCAATTTTCTGGAAGAGTTTGAGCAGGATAGGTGTTAGCTCTTCTCTAAATTTTTGGTAGAATTCAGCTGTGAAGCCGTCTGGACCTGGGCTTTTGTTTGCTGGAAGATTTTTGATTACAGTTTCAATTTCCATGCTTGTGATGGGTCTGTTAAGGTTTTCTATTTCTTCCTGGTCGAGTTTTGGAAAGTTGTACTTTTCTAAGAATTTGTCAATTTCTTCCTCGTTGTCCATTTTATTGGCATATAATTGTTGATAATAGTCTCTTATGATCCTTTGTATTTCTATATTGTCTGTTGTGATCTCTCCACTGTCATTTCTAATTTTATTGATTTGATTTTTCTCCTTTGTTTCTTGATGAGTCTGGCTAATGGTTTGTCAATTTTATTTATCCTTTCAAAGAACCAGCTTTTGGCTTTGTTGATTTTTGCTATGGTCTCTTTTGTTTCTTTTGCATTTATTTCTGCTCTAATTTTTAAGATTTCTTTCCTTCTACTAACCCTGGGGTTCTTCATTTCTTCCTTTTCTAGTTGTTTGAGGTGTAGAGTTAGGTTATTTATTTGACTTTTTTCTTGTTTCTTGAGGTGTGCCTGTATTGCTATGAACTTTCCCCTTAGGACTGCTTTTACTGTGTCCCACAGGTTTTGGGTTGTTGTGTTTTCATTTTCATTCGTTTCTATGCAAATTTTGATTTCTTTTTTTGATTTCTTCTGTGATTTGTTGGTTATTCAGCAGGGTGTTGTTCAGCCTCCATATGTTGGAATTTTTAATAGTTTTTCTCCTGTAATTGAGATCTAATCTTACTGCATTGTGGTCAGAAAAGATGCTTGGAATGATTTCTATTTTTTTGAATTTACCAAGGCTAGCTTTATGGCCCAGGATGTGATCTATCCTGGAGAAGGTTCCATGTGCGCTTGAGAAAAAGGTGAAATTCATTGTTTTGGGATGAAATGTCCTATAGATATCAATTAGGTCTAACTGGTCTATTGTATCGTTTAAAGTTTGTGTTTCCTTGTTAATTTTCTGTTTAGTTGATCTATCCATAGGTGTGAGTGGGGTATTAAAGTCTCCCACTATTATTGTGTTATTGTTAATTTCTCCTTTCATACTTGTTAGCATTTGTCTTACATACTGTGGTGCTCCCGTGTTGGGTGCATATATATTTATAATTGTTATATCTTCTTCTTGGATTGATCCTTTGATCATTATGTAGTGACCTTCTTTGTCTCTTTTCACAGCCTTTGTTTTAAAGTCTATTTTATCTGATATGAGTATTGCTACTCCTGCTTTCTTTTGGTCCCTATTTGCATGGAAAATCTTTTTCCAGCCCTTCACTTTCAGTCTGTATGTGTCCCCTGTTTTGAGGTGGGTCTCCTGTAGACAACATATGTAGGGTCTTGTTTTTGTATCCATTCAGCCAGTCTTTGTCTTTTGGTTTGGGCATTCAACCCATTTACGTTTAAGGTAATTACTGATAAGTATGATCCGTTGCCATTTACTTTATTGTTTGGGGTTCAATTTATACACCATTTTTGTGTTTCCTGTCTAGAGAATATCCTTTAGTATTTGTTGTAGAGCTGGTTTGGTGGTGCAGAATTCTCTCAGCTTTTGCTTATCTGAGAAGCTTTTGATTTCTCCTTCATACTTGAATGAAATCCTTGCTGGGTACAATAATCTGGGCTGTAGGTTATTTTCTTTCATCATTTTAAGTATGTCTTGCCATTCCCTCCTGGCTTGAAGAGTTTCTATTGAAAGATCAGCTGTTATCCTTATGGGAATTCCCTTGTGTGTTATTTGTTGTTTTTCCCTTGCTGCTTTTAATATTTGTTCTTTGTGTTTGATCTTTGTTAATTTGAGTAATATGTGTCTTGGGGTGTTTCGCCTTGGGTTTATCCTGTTTGGGATTCTCTGGGTTTCTTGGACTTGGGTGATTATTTCCTTCCCCAGTTTAGGAAGTTTTCAACTATTATCTCCTCAAGTATTTTCTCATGGTCTTTCTTTTTATCTTCTTCTTCTGGTACCCTATGATTCAATGTTGTAGCGTTTAATATTATCCTGGAGGTCTCTGAGATTGTCCTCATTTCTTTTAATTCGTTTTTCTTTTATTCTCTCTGATTCATTTATTTCTACCATTCTATCTTCTAATTCACTAATCCTATCTTCTGCCTCTGTTATTCTACTATTTGTTGCCTCCAGAGTGTTTTTAATTTCATTTATTGCATTATTCATTGTATATTGACTCTTTTTATTTCTTCTAGGTCCTTGTTAAACCTTTCTTGCATCTTCTCAATCCTTGTCTCCAAGCTATTTATCTGTGATTCCATTTTAATTTCTAGATTTTGGATCAATTTCACTATCATTATTCAGGAATTCTTTATCAGGTAGATTCCCTATCTCTTCCTCTTTTGTTTGGTTTGGTGGGCATTTATCCTGTTCCTTTATCTGCTGGCTATTCCTCTGTCTCTTCATCTTGTTTAAATTGCTGAGTATGGGGTGTCCTTTCTGTATTCTGGCAGTTTGTGGAGTTCTCTTTATTGTGGCTATTCCTCACTGTGTGTGGGTTTGTACAGGTGGCTTGTCAAGGTTTCCTGGTTAGGGAAGCTTGTGTCAGTGTTCTGATGGGTGGAACTGTATTTCTTCTCTTTGTTCAGTCGCGCTGTGGGGAGGGAGGGAGGGATGCTGCAAGCAAATAACACTGGCGTGCGCTCGCAGTGCCTCAGCCACACTGGGTCTGCCCCCGCTCACTGCGCGTGTAGCCTCCCTGCCCACACTGCTCGGGCTCTAGGTTGTTCTGCCGGGAACAGTCCAAGGCTGGCCCTGGGTTGCATGTACCTCCCAGGTCCAAGCCGCTCAGGTTCAGGCACTCGGATAGTCCTCAGAGGCGCAGACTCAGTTGGGCCTGAGTATTGTGCTCTTCCCAGGTCCGAGCAGCTCAAGTGATGAGGTGTTTGGCGGCGCCAATGCTGCGACTTATCGCCCTCCCCGCCACTCGGTTATCTGGGCGCAAAACCGGCGCACCTTCTTAGGCAGATGTTAACCGTCCAGACCCCCAAGAAGTTTTAGTTAGCAAAGAAGCCTGCTTACAGTTTTATAGATAATGTCTCTCTGGGGCTGCGATTGCCCCCTTCCGGCTCTGGCTGCCTATCACCGGAGGGAAGGTCTGCAGCCGGCTATCTCTGTTCAATTCTTTGTTCCGTCGCTGGCCTGGCGGTCTTAGGTTGGGGCTGGCTTTTCGGCGTAGTAGATATCCCACAGTCTGGTTTGTTAGCCCAAATTATTTCGCTCAGATAGTGCTCAGGGTATTCAGGCCAGATTCTTACTCTAAGCGATGCAGCCCGCGCTGCGCCCCCTGCCCAGCCCCGCTTGTTAATGGCGCCTGCAGGCGTCTGCGCTGCTTCTCCACTGGGGAGTTACCGTAGGACTCGCAATCTTGAGTTTTAATTGTTTATTTATTTTTTCTTCCTGTTATGTTGCCCTCTGTGCTTCCAAAGCTCGGCACAGATTCGGCAGTGAGAAGGTTTCCTGGTGTTTGGAAACTTCTCTCTTTTTAAGACTCCCTTCCGGGGACGGAGCTCCGTCCCTCCCTCTTTTGTCTCTTTTTTTGTCTTTTATATTTTTTCCTACCTCCTTTCGAAGAGTTGGATTGCTTTTCTGGGTGCCTGATGTCCTCTGCCGGCATTCAGAAGTCAAAAAAATCAGGTTTAGAATCAAACCCCATACCTACCAGAGATGATCAGAGGGTTCAAACAAACCTTGTGCACCCCAGGGCCCAGAGACCCGACAAAGACAGAGACAGAACTGTGTTTGAGTGTCTCCTGTGGAGGTATGGGTCAGCAGTGGACTGCTGCAGGGGCAGGGGATCTGGGTGCAGTAGACCTGGGTATGGCATAAGCCCTCTTGGAGGAGGTCGCCATTAACCCCACAAGAGAGCCGCCAGAACTTACACAGGACTGGGAAAACAGACTCTTGGAAGGCACAAACAAAACCTTGTGTGCACTAAGACAAAGGAGAAAAGAGCACTGACTCCACATGAGACTGACCCAGACTTGCCCAAGAGTGTCCAGGAGTCTCCAGTAGAGGCATGGGTTGGTTGTGGCCTGCTGCAGGGTTTGGGCCACTGAGCGCAGCAGTACATGCATGGGACCTTTTGAAGGATGTTGGCATTATCTTCATTACCTCCACCATAGTTTGGCCCCAGGTAAATAACAGGGAGGCAACACAGCCCCACCCAACAACAGAAAATGGGGTTAAAGACTGAGTTTCCCCCTCAGTCTCTCCCATCAGGAAGATTCCATAAGCCTCTTATCCTTCTCCATCAGAGGGCAGACACAATGAAAAGCACAGTCACAGAAAACTAACCAATCTGATTACATGGACCACAGCCTTATCCAACTCAATGAAACTGTGAGTCATGCCAAATAGGGCCACCCAAGATGGATGGATCATGGTGGAGAGTTCTGACAAAATGTGGTCCACTGGAGTAGGGAATGGCAAACCACTTCAGTATTCTTCCCTTGAGAACCCCATTAACAATATGAAAAGGCAAAAAGATAGGACACTGAAAGATTAACTCCCCAGGTCAGTAGGTGCTCAATATGCTACTGTAGATCAGTGGAGAAATAATTTCAGAAAGAATGAAGAGACAGAGCCAAAGCAAAAACAACACCCATTTGTGGATGTGACTGGTGATGGAAGTAAAGTCCAATGCTGTAAAGAGCAATATTGCATAGGAAACTGGAATGTTAGATCCCTGAATCTAGGCAAATTGGAAGTGGTCAAACAGGAGATGGCAAGAGTGAACGTCGACATTCTAGGAATCAGTGAACTAAAATGGACTGGAATGGGTGAATTTAGCTCAGAAGACCATTATATTTACTACTGTGGGCAAGAATCCCTTAGAAGAAATGGAATAGCCATCATACTCAACAATAGAGTCCAAAATGCAGAACTTGGGTGCAGTCGCAAAAATGGCAGAATGATCTCTGTTCGTTTCCAAGGAAAACGATTCAATTTCACAGTAATCCAAGTCTGAGCCCTGACTAATAATGCTGAAGAAGCAGAAGTTGAACGGTTCTATGAAGCCCTACAAGAACTTATAGAACAAACATCCCCAAAAAAGGTGTTCTTTCATTATAGGGGACTGAAATGAAAAAGTAGAAAGTCAAGAAATACCTGGAATAACAGACAAATTTGGCCTTGGATTACAGAATTAAGCAGGGCAAAGGCTAATAGACTTTTGACAAGAAAACACACTGGTCACAGCAAACACCATCTAACAACACAAGAGAAGATTGTACACACGGACATCACCAGATGGTCAACACCGAAATCAGATTGATTACATTATTTTCAGCCAACAATGGAGAAGTTCTATACAGTCAGCAAAAGCAAGACCAGGAGCTGACTGTGGCTTAGATCATGAACTCCTTATTGCAAAATTCAGACTTAAATTAAAGAATATATGGAAACCACTAGACCATTCAGGTATGACCTACGTCAAATCCCTTATGATTATACAATGGAAGTGACAAATAGATTCAAGGGATTAGATCTGATAGAGTGCCTGAAGAACTATAGACAGAGGTTCATGGCATTGTAAAGAAGGCAGTGATGAAGACCATGCCCAAGACAAAAAAAAAAAAAATGAAAAAATCAAAATGGCCTCTGAGGAGGCCTTACAAATAGCTGTGAAAAGATGAGAAGCAAAATGCAAAGGAGAAAAGGAACTATATACCAATTTGAATGCAGAGTCCCAAACAATAGCAAGGAGAGATAAGGAAGGCTTCCTCAGTGATCAATGCAAAGAAATAGAGGAAAACAATATAATGGGAAAGACTAGAGATTTCTTTAAGAAAATTAGAGATACCAAGGAAACATTTCATGCAAAGATGGGCTCGATAAAGGACAGAAATGGTATGGACCTAACAGAAGCAGAAGATATTGCAAAGTGGTGGCAAGAATACACAGAAGAGCTATACAAAAAGATCTGCATGACTCAGATAACCACTATGGTGTGATCACTGACCTAGAGCCAGACATCCTGGAATATGAAGTAAAGTGAGCCTTAGGAAGCATCACTATGAACAAAGCTAGTGGAGGTGATGTAATTCCAGTTGAGCTATTTCAAATCCTGAAAGATAATGCTGTAAAAGTGCTTCACTCAATATACCAGCAAATTTGGAAAACTCAGCAGTGGCCACAGGACTGGAAAATGTGTTTTCATTCCAATCCCGAAGAAAGGCACCGCACAATTGCACTCATCACATACGCTAGCAAAGTAATGCTCAAAATTCTTCAAGCCAGGCTTGAACAGTACATGAACCATGAGATTCCAGATGTTCAAGCTGGATTTAGAAAAGGCAGATGAACCAGAGATCAAATTGCCAACATCTGTTGGACCATTTAAAAAGCAAGAGAATTCCAGAAAAGCATCTACTTCTGCTTTGTTGACTATGCCAAAGCCTTTGACAGTGTGGATCACAACAAACTGTGGAAAATTCTTCAAGAGATGGGAATACCAGACCACCTGATCTGCCTCCTGAGAACTCTGTGTGCAGGTCAAGAACCAACAGTTAGAACTGGACTTGTAAAAACAGACTGGTTCCAAAGTGGGAAAGGAATATTTCAAGGCTGTACATTGTCACTCTGTTTATTTAATTTATATGCAGAGTATATCATGATAAATGCTGGACTGGATGAAGCAGAAGCTAGAATCAAGATTGCTGGGAGAAATATCAATAACCTCAGATATGCAGATGACACCACCCTTATGGCAAAAAGTGAAGAAGAACTAAAGAGCCTCTTGAATAAATTGAAAGAGGAGAGTGAAAAAGTTGGCTTAAAGTTCAATATTCAGAAAACTAAGATCATGGCATCTGTTTCTATCACTTCAAGGCAAATAGATGGGGAAACAGTGGAAAGAGTAACAGACTTTACTTTGGGGGGCTCCAAAATCAGTGCAGATAGTGACTTCAACCATGAAATTAAAACAGTCCTACTCCTTGGAATAAAAGTTATGACCAACCTAGACAGCATGTTAAAAAGCAGAGATATTACTTTGCCAACAAAGGTCCGTCTAGTCAAGGCTATGGTTTTTCCAGTAGTCATGTATGGATGTGAGAGTTGGAGTATAAAGAAAACTGAGTGCCAAAGAATTGATGCTTTTGAACTGTGGTGTTGGAGAAGACTCTTGAGAGTCCCTTGGACAGCAAGGGGATCCAACCAGTCCATCCTAAAGGAAATCAGTCCTGAATATTCATTGGAAGGACTGATGTTGAAGCTGAAATGCCAATATTTTGGCCACCTGGTGAGAAGAACTGACTCATCGGAAAAGACCCTGATGCTGAGAAAGATTGAAGGCAGGAGGAGAAGGGGACGTCAGAGGACAAGATGGTTGGATGGCATCACCAAGTCAATGGACATTAGTTTGAGTAAGCTCTGGGAGTTTGAGAGGGACAGGGAATCCTGGTGTCCTGCAGTCCATGGGGTTGCAAACAGTTGGACACAACTGAATGACTGAACTGAACTCAACATTGCCATACTGAACAGCCATGGGACAGAGAGAAATAATCAACCTCTCCTGGGATAAACTGCAGAGCAAAGATTCTTAAAAAGACAGTTAACTGGTAATATTAATGTAATCAATGCAGCAGTGACCAGAATGAATCTTAATTTCATGTAGTTTATATTCTATAGGAAAAAGATTGATAAAGTATGTAAAGCTAGACAGATGTAACTGCTAAGGAGAAGAAAGTAAAGCCAGGAAGGGGGTTAAAAAATAGAAGAGATTATAGTGGTCAGCATTTTAGAAGATTGGCCAGCAAAGTTAACTTCACAAAATAAAATGACAATTGAGAGCTTTCTTTTGATATTATAGTATCATGTGACAATTGATATCACATATTATGGAAATTAAATGAAGAAATGTCATCAAGGAGGAGTGTATTTTCAACCTTGTCCAATGTGGCTGAAATGTCGAGGATAAGGGTGGATAATTGTTGGGTTGAGTGACATGCAGACCATTCATGATCTTGTGAGAAAAAGATTCACTGGTATAATGGAACAAAAACACTGTCAAAATGAAATTAATAAAGAATGGGGTAGAAGACATTGATGACAGTGAATAAAGTCACTATATAAGGATATATAAATATATTTCCTACATATATAAGGAGAAAGTAAAATTTTGTTTGCTTGTTTGCTGGAGGTTGATGGGGATTAAGAATCATTTTCTTTGTAAATGGGATAAACATAATTATGAGGCCAATTAAAGCAAGGAAAAATAACAATACAGAAGAAAGGGAGAAAATTGCTGAACTGATGGCCTTGAACATTGAGAAGTATAGACTCTATGCAGAATGAAAGGTGTGTGCTGTATCTGGAAGCATGGATTCTTCATCCACATGGTTAGAGGGAGGACAGAGTATCTGGGGACAAAGGCAGGTAGGTGAGAGATATTTCAACGGGGGCCAGGGGCTTCTAGTCTCTCAGTGAGGAGGGAAACATCTACCCATTGTCCAAGGTCAGCTCTTTTACCTCATTCTAGGGTAACCCTAATCAAACTTATCTTAAAGTCATAATAATGTTGTCGTTCTGAACAGTGGGTTGGAAATCTCAACCCAGAGAGGGATATTGAGCCCACATAGAAGTAACTGTGGAATATCCGTAACAGAGGTGGCCTGCAGGTAATTTTGTGACTTGGGATAGCAGGGACGCTGAGGGATCAGATTCCCAGTCTTCTTTCAGGAGAAGCTCTTTCATACCAGAGTTACTGTCCCAAGTCACAAAGACTACCTCTGCTATGTATATTCATAGTTAGACTTTCATTTCTCTGCTATTTGAGGGTCTCCGAAGGAAGTTAGTTTGTTTAAGGAACTCCACTGGACTCTAGGGGATAAATGTGGATTGCTTTCCAATCCAAGATACTGACAACCCTCTTCCCAAGAGTTGTTAGAACTCAGTCCACTGTTGAAAATATAGCTTTGAAGGTTCCCCCATCAACTGCTTTGCTTATAGCTTTGTATGGCCTTCGTGCGTTCTAAATACCAATCTCTTGTCTCATATCTTCCAGTTAATTCAGATGCTACCTCTCTGAAAATAACTTTTCCTTATGCCACTAAATTAAAAGTCAATAATTAAGTGATATTTTAGAACACATATCTGTCCTTCTATGCTATCATATTTGAGAGCAGAGACTGTCCCATTCTTTGAGGCATCCCATGAAGCCCCACCTTACACAGAAAAAGAACTTCATAAATTAATGAAAGGATAACTTGTTTTTACTTCCCCTCAAGCATAATTAAATTTTGGTTAAGAAAAGACTGCATGAGCAAGAGTTAAAGGTTAACAGCAAGTCTGTTTAGAACAATGGCAAATGTTAACTAATTATTAGAAGACATCTTTTAATTTGAAACTCTGTTTTTAAAATTATTTTATGACAGTTTGCATTTAATTTTACCTGCTTCACCCCTGGCTGTTGATGACAGATTTCTGTTTTAATTAGGCAGCCAATGATTACTATAAATGTGTTGAGGCCCATTATTTATTTATTTGTGTTCTCTTTGCTCTCTTGGAATTGTAAGTGAGCAGTCATTGGGAATCATCAAGTTTTCCTGGAAATGGCAGTGATACATGGCCAGATAATTAGTGCCTGCTAAGTGATAGAGACTCATGTGACTCCCTGCAGCCTTGGTGTCTAAGGCATATCAAACAGGGGATAAAGCCTCTGGTAGACACACATGAGGTGATGCCTAGGCTTTGAATCTCTTTATTTTCTGTCCCTGTCTGTATGACAAAAGCTAATCTATTCTCTGTAGTAGTTTTTGGTGACTCAGCAAAGCACCGTTTTGCTTAGTGTCTTAAACAGCAACCACTTTGTTTGCACATGATTCTGTAGGTTGATAATCTGGCCTGGGCTTAGCTGGGTGGTTCTTCTGGCCTTGCCTGGGATCATTTAGATCAATCATATTGTCTGGGGCTGACCATTTCAAAATGACTTCCATTGTGATAGCTTATTTTGACTCCACATGTCTCTTACCCTATGGTGAGCAAGGGCAGAATTCCAAGAAAGAGTAGAAGCACGTAGATCTTTCCAAGTTCAAGACTTAGAATAGGCATGCTGTTATTATTGACCAAAACAAATCTCAAAGTCAGTAAGACTTAGAGGGAGGGGAAATAGATTCCACATCTTGATTCAAGGAGCTGGAAAATCATATCCATGAAAGAAGCTTGGATACAGGGACATCATTTTTGTGATCTTCCACAGCAGCTGAAATATAATTTATTTAAAAATCTACATGAGTAAGATAAGCCCTTTATTTAAATCTCCTGGTTCTAAGAACTCTAAATTTCTGTAGATTTTGTATTGGAGTCAGAAGTAGGGCCTGGTTTTTCTTTGCAGAATGTATTGTTCTTGAGATGGATAATAGACTATGACTTCTGAAATGAGAGCTTTTTATGCGGATATTAGTTACCAGTTTGGAGGCAATAGTGGGGCTCCAGTAAGGAAAACCAAAATGATAGTTGAATGGTTCCCCAAATTCTGAGTAGAGTCAAGTATATCTTCCTTCATCATTTCTTTTTCCCTCTGGACATATGATACTCCATCTCTGCCCTGTCTTCACCTAAATTGAACATAGTTATATCTGTGATGATACCTAATAACTAAAGTGCTAAAAAATATAAATGTATTTCCATTTCTAGAAGGGTCTATTGACATTCCAAAGGCTTCAGAAGGCAAAGTCATAAAGCTATTGTGGTGGAAGGACAGCTGTAAGTGCTGAGGCGTTTGAACAGCTGAGTGCTCCACCCAGCTCCTAGACAATGCATCTTCTCCTTTTATCCTAAGCATTGCACCATCTCTTATTGTCAATTCTGAATTCTGATGGGTAAAATGCTCTGAAAGGCATTTTCCACATACATTAAATAGAGGGTAATGTTGGAGATGATGGCAGCATGGCATCTGGTGCTAACTGTGCCCCAGTAGGATCTTGTTTAGATGTTTTGACCGTAGGCTGCTTCTTTCTGTCCTGCCTTCCTTGAGTCCTGCCATTTCTGCAAACTCTATGTGCCATACTTCCTGGCAATTCTTAGAACTTCTTAATAATAAAAATCCTTCTTGCTGACAATCCTCCTGGGTAATAAATCCTACTTCTGCTAAATTAAGCAGAATCACTTTTAGTTGCTTGCAACTAAAAACTCTATTGATTGATTTTTAAATATTTTCCTTCAATCCCCTTGGGCCTCTCTTAATTACTAATCAAAGTGTTTATTTTGGGGATGAGGTGGCAAGCTAGGGCTTAAAGCCACACTGGAATAGGTTCATAATGATTTTTCAGTGCAAATAAGTGAAAAGCAGTGGTGCCCTGCTCAGATTCCCACTTCTAGGCAGATTTCACCTTCTCCAGATGCCATATGTGTTGATGGCCATAAGTTCATAGCTCCCCTCCCCACTCCTCATGCCCCAGGTGAAGAATTATCCTCAGCTCTCAGAACAACTTATGTCTTCCCCACCCTCGTCCCCAGGTACCTCATAGTCAAGGATGAATGGATATGAGGGTAGAAAGGCCAATGCCCTTGTCTCAGGGGGCCCAGCTCAGTAGAGCTTCAGAAACCCTGAGGCATCAGGCCAAGGCCAGACTCCAGCTGAAACCAAGTCTCTGCTTAGCTCCATCCCTGCCCTCTTCTCCTGAGACCTCTTTCTCAGGGAGCCACATTCACCTGAATCCCTGGCTTTCACTCTGCTTCAAGGAGAGCCAGGCTGACTGCAGACTGAGAGCTGGGGGAGAAACAGTTGTGGAATCTAATTGCTGTATAGCAGTTAACCTCAAATGTTAGTGTCTAACCAGGTGGTGCAGTGGTAAAGAATATGCCTGCCAATGCAGGAGACAAGAGATTCAGATTCTATCCGTGGGTTGGGAAGATCCCCTTGAGGAAGAACTGGCAATCCACTCTGGTATTCTTGTTTGGAGAATCCCATAGACAGAGGAGCCTCAATCCACTATAGTAAGTATTCTTGCCTGGAGAATCCCATAGACAGAGGAGACTGGCAGGCTACAATCCATGGGGTCACAAAGAATAAGACATCACTGAGCCACTGAGCACTATCAGAGTCTAAAACAACACGAGATAATTTCATGCTCACTTCAGCTCCATCGGGGTTTGTAGCACTAGGCAGTCATTCCAAGACCCAGGTCCTTCTCTCTTGTGGTTTACCCCATCTCCAGATCCTCAGCATCCTCCTGCTTGGGGGAAGGCAGGGAGGATTGTCTCCCCTATTCTGGGAGTACTGACCTCATTTTCACTCACATTTCATTAAGCACAACTTAAATACATCTGCAAGGGAAACATGGTGAGGCTCTGGGCTCAAACGAGAGAGAGAAGCATGGGGGAGGTCTCTGGGAGCTGAATGCAGGAGAGACATGTGGGGAAGTGCAACTGAGCAGGACCCTATAGGGCCTTCCTAGGGCAGGTTGTCCCCCCATATCCTCTGCTTTAGCTCCTTCCCAAGTCCCTAGACAACAGTCTTTGATGCACATTTCCTGAGTTGTTTTGCAGAGGTGAAAACCCTCCACCAAATGAAAGATGTTAACTACTTGATGGCCATGAGCACATAGCCCCAGGCCTCCTGGAATCTAAGGACTGATAATGTTAACCCCTATGACACCACCCTGTTCCCTTACCACCAGCCAGTTGGAGAACTATGCACAAGCAGATCACATACCCTGCAATCTCCCTTTCTCACCTGGCTTTTAAAAATGCTTTGTGGAAACCCTTTGGGGAGATCACATACCCTGAACCCCCTCTCTCACCTGGCTTTTAAAAATGCTTCATGGAAACTCTTTGAGGAGCTTGGGACTTTGTAGAGCATAAGCCACCAGTCTACTTGCATGACCCTGCAATAAACCTTTCTCTGCTACAAACTCTGGCCTTTCAGTCTGTTTGGCCTTACTGTGCATCAGGCACATGAACTTGCACTAACAATTTTACTAACAGAAGCAGAGCTAGGAAGCTGTAGTACTTTCAAACACCACCTAGCTGTAGCTCAGGTCACCAAATTGACAAAACAGGGCCTGTTTGGGGGAGTGAAAAGATGTAATTTTAATAATGAAGCCAAGTTCCCATGGGTAAAATGGGGCTATTTCAGGAATGTAGGGTCATCAGATCTGTAGCTGACTCACAAGACATCAAGAAATGGCTGATTCATAGCATGTGGGTGATGAAAAAAAAAAAAATGTTTAAATTTCTTTCTACTGGGAAACAAAACAGTACAGTTGGGTTAAAGGGAAAGCGAGTTAGAAAGCAGAGTTTGTGACCTTCCCAGAAAGTAATTGAGGCACATCCCTCCCCAGCACCTCAGAATATTGTGTCTAAAGGGCACAAGGTCTCCTCCCGCTTCAGGCCCTTTCTGGCTTTCTCTTCTCTGCTCGTTTCCCACAGCAATAGAAAGCTGGCATTAATACCTGCTCGGTGGCCTCTGCCCATTCCCCTAGCTCTTTCATCTGAAGAACTAGGAGTCTGGTGCTTCTAGCATAAACATCTTCCGATTCTACAAGACTGAGAGTGTTGCAGGAAGGGGGACCCCTTCCAGGGCCTGAAAGGGGGCTCTTGTCTGACATTCAGAAGTGAATTATCTGAGGAGACACAGATGCTGACAAAGCAAGAGACTTTATTGAGAAGTGGTGCCTGGGTGGAGGAAGGAGGGTGAGGGAACATGTGGCTCGCAGTCTTGGGTTTTATAGTGATGGCTGAGTTTCCCGGTTGCCTCAGGCCTATCCCCCAGACTCAGGGTCTTCCTGGTGGTGCACACATCGCTCACGCTCAGCCAGGATAGATTACAATGAGGAGGATTCTGGGAGGTGGCAGGACACTTTTTACTTTTCCCGAATTCTTCTGGTTGGTGGTGGCATCTTAGTTCCGTGTTCCTTTTCAGGACCTCCTGTTGTAAAATAACTCAGATGATTAATGTAGTGCCTGGCTAAGGTAGGTGATTTCAGTCAATGTTTCCCCTAACACGAGGCTTGGTGGGGACAAGACAGAATCTGTCCATGCTGGGAAGAGTTGGGGATACAGCTGTAGGAAGGAGCTGTGGGAGATCCAGGCTGGGTTGTGTGCCTTCTCACGGCCATAGGGAGCTGAGGAGACTCCAGCTTGGCTCACCTGAGAACCCAGCTCAAGAACTGGAGGAGGAGGAGGACGAGGAAGAGGGTGAGGAGCATGGTAGGAATGGTCTGCAGGCTGCCTGACTCTCTATCAGCATGTTTCCACGTGTATGCAATGTATGGTAGAGATCAGAGGTACCACCATTCAGATCCCACCCCCTCCTCAGGGCAATGCTCCCACTCTCAGTTGTCAGAAGTGTCAGCTGTTGACTGCTCATAATGGGGGGCAGGGAAGCTGGAAATTTGCCCTCATCCTCAGGGCACTACGTTGCCCAAGGCTAGGTGGCTGTTGTAATCACTGCCTGATGGGGTCAAGCCCCAGCAGGATCCAGGGGTACTCTTAGGATGACGGCATAGGCGATAAGAAAAGTGAAAAGGGAAGAGAAAGAGGCTTGATCTTCCTTGGTTTACACAGAAAGCCAATAAAGCTCCTGTGTTCCAAGGAGTCATCTTGAAAGAAGAACAGAGAGAGAAAAGGAGAGAAAGGAAAAAAAGAATGACATGGGGAGACCAAGCTTTGGTGAGCAAGGCCCATGACTTTATTTTCAAAAGGAACTTTTATACCTTGACTTGTACATAGAGAGAAATGAAAGATGCAAAGTCATACAGAGTCAGCCCAAACATTACATCTGTTTTGTCTTTATCAAAACCAGGATTTTTTCTGCATACCTTTCCCATAAACAATGTTGTGTACAATATCTTCTGGCCTTGGAGGCCTGTGGACATTTTATGACCCTTTTGTGATAAAGGCTGATCAGCCAGAAAACTTGTTTTCCCTTAAAGTGTTTCTTCGTTATTTCTCCCAGCCTCAGAAAGTACTAAACAGAGTTACATTCTCACGGAGCAAAGGTGCAGTGGGTCACAACAAAGAAAGAACCAATTAGCTCAAAGGTCTGATGTGGTTAATTCCAAGGCTACTACTTGTTTTTCTTGCATTCCAACCATGTTAACCAATGCACTCCCAGGTGCACAATGGATAAGGGATATGGGCACCTGGCAGCAAGCATTGGCCCAATAATGAAGCCCTTTACCACTACTATCTATTCTAACAATTTTTCATCCCTTAAAGGACTCTATGCTCATTAGGACTTTTAGAATGTTTTGGCTTCCCATGCCTTTCAAGTTTGGGGAGTTGTGAACAATCATGTGTGTTAATTGCAAGAGTATGGATAAACCCATCAGGCAAGCTAGAAAGCCAACAGAGGGGTTAAAATAGAAATATTCCTTTCATGCCCAGGAGACTTATTAACTAAAGCCCTAAGTTGATTTTTTCCAGAGAAAGGTAGTTGGGGATAGCCCCCATTGTCACCCTGTTTATTTAACTTATATGCAGAGTACATCATGAGAAACGCTGGACTGGAAGAAACACAAGCTGGAATCAAGTTGCCAGGAGAAATATCAATAACCTCAGATATGCAGATGACACCACCCTTAGGGCAGAAAGTGAAGAGGAACTAAAAAGCCTCTTGATGAAAGTGAAAGTGGAGAGTGAATAAGTTGGCTTAAAGCTCAACATTCAGAAAACGAAGATCATGGCATCCGGTCCCATCACTTCATGGCAAATGGATGGGGAAACAGTGGAAACAGTGTCAGACTTTATTTTTCTGGGCTCCAAAATCACTACAGATGGTGACTGCAGCCATGAAATTAAAAGACGCTTACTCCTTGGAAGGAAAGTTATGACCAACCTAGATAGCATATTCAAAAGCAGAGACATTACTTTGCCAACAAAGGTTCATCTAGTCAAGGCTGTGGTTTTTCCTGCGGTCATGTATGGATGTGAGAGTTGGACTGTGAAGAAGGCTGAGTGCCAAGAATTGATGCTTTTGAACTGTGGTGTTGGAGAAGACTCTTAAGAGCCCCTCGGACTGCAAGGAGATCCAACCAGTCCATTCTGAAGGAGATCAGCCTTGGGATTTCTTTGGAAGGAATGATGCTAAAGCTGAAACTCCAGTACTTTGGCCACCTCATGCAAAGAGTTGACTCATTGGAAAAGACTCTGATGCTGGGAGGGATTGGGGGCAGGAGGAGAAGGGGATGACAGAGGATGAGATGGCTGGATGGCATCACTGACTCAATGGACATGAGTCTGAGTGAACTCTGGGAGTTGGTGATGGACAGGGAGGCCTGGCGTCCTGTGATTCATGGGGTCGCAAAGATTCGGACACGACTGAGAGACTGATCTGATCTGAATGTCAGAAGAGTTGGTGAAGGGCACAAAATAGTAAGACAGACAGCTTCTGGTTTTGGGGTAGATGCTCGAGCAGATCCAGGGGGGGGGTCCCTTGAGGCCTGATCCACCTTTGCCTGTCAGGTTCTCTCCACATGACCTTTGTCATGGGTGGGATCTCCCGTGGTGGCTCCCGGCAACTGCCAAGTGTGGGTACCAGGGCCTCACACCTTCACCTTAATTTGGTCAACTGAGAAGACTACCTCAGTTCCAGAGCTCCCCAGAGGTTCAGTGAGGCTCCCCTGTAACTGTGGGGGTCAGCCGTCTGTTGAGTCCCCCTTTCTCACTTCCTTATAGGTCTCTCTGGTGAGTCTATCTCCCCAACTCAGAACCTATTCCAGGGAATGAGATTGAAGACACTCTGAAACTTTCTATTTATCTAAATAGAACCCTCATGCTGGGAACACAAAATTTCAAGGCAAATTATACATGTTTCAATGCTATTCTCTCAGATCTTCCCACCCTCGCCTTCTCCCACAGAGTCCAAAAGACTGTTGTATACATCTGTGTCTCTTTTGCTGTCTCGCATATAGGGTTATCATTACCATCTTTCTAAATTCCATATATATGTATTACTATACTGTATTGGTGTTTTTCTTTCTGGTTGACTTCACTCTGTATAATAGGTTCCAGTTTCATCCACCTCATTAGAACTGATTCAAATGTATTCTTTATAATGGCTGAGTAATACTCCATTGTGTATATGTACCACAGTTTTCTTATTCATTCGTCTGCTGATAGACATCTAGGTTGCTTCCATGTCCTGGTTATTATAAACAGTGCTGTGATGGACATTGGGGTGCACGTGTCTTCTTCAATTCTGGTTTCCTTGGTGTATATGCCCAGCAGTGGGATTGCTGGGTCATATGGCAGTTCTATTTCCAGTTTTTTAAGGAATCTCCATGCTGTTCTCCATAGTGGCTGTACTAATTTGCATTCCCTCCAACAGTGTAAGAGGGTTCCCTTTTCTCCACACCCTCTCCAGCTTTTATTGTTTGCAGATTTTTGGATACCAGCCATTCTAAGTGGCATGAGATGGTACCTCATTGTGGTCTTGATTTCCATTTCTCTGATAATGAGTGATGTTGAGCATCTTTTCATATATTAGCTATCTGTATGTCTTCTTTGGAGAACTATCTGTTTAGTTCTTTGGCCCATTTTTTGATTGGGTCATTTATTTTTCTGGAATTGAACTGCAGGAGTTGCTTGTATATTTTTGAGATTAATTCTTTGTCCGTTGCTTTGTTTGCTATTATTTTCTCCCATTCTGAAGGGTGTCTTTTCACCTTGCTTATAGTTTCCTTTGTTGTGCAAAAGCTTTTAAGTTTAATTAGGTCCCATTTGTTTATTTTGCTTTTATTTCCAATACACTGGGAGGTGGGTCACAGAGGATCCTGCTTTGATTTACATCAGAGAGTGTTTTGCCTATGTTTTCCTCTAGGAGTTTTATAGTTTCTGGTCTTACATTTAGATCTTTAATCCATTTTGAGTTTATTTTTGTGTATTTTGTTAGAAAGTGTTCTTGTTTCATTCTTTTACAAGTGTTTGACCAGTTTTCCCAGCACCACTTGTTAAAAAGATTGTTTTTTTCTCCACTGTATATTCTTCCCTCCTTTGTCAAAGATAAGGTGTTCATAGGTGTGTGGATTTACCTATGGGCTTTCTGTTTTGTTCCATTGATCTATATTTCTGTCTTTGTGCCAGTACCATACCGTCTTGATGACTGTGGCTTTGTAGTAGAGCCTGAAGTCAGGCAGGTTGATTCCACCAATTCCATTCTCCTTTCTCAAGATTGCCTTCGCTGTTTGAAGTTTTTGGTATTTCCATACAAATTGTGAAATTATTGATTCTTCTGATTCATGAACATGATATATTTCTCCATCTATTTGTGTCCTCTTTGATTTCTTTCATCAGTGTTTTATAGTTTTGTATATATAGGTCTTTTGTTTCCTTAGGTAGATATATTCCTAAGTATTTTATTCTTTTCATTGCAATGGTGAATGGAATTGTTCCCTTAATTTCTCTTTCTGTTTTTTCATTGTTAGCGTATAGGAATGCAAGGGATTTCTGTGTGTTAATTTTATATCCTGCAAATTTACTATATTTATTGATTAGCTCTAGTATTTTTCTGGTGGAGTCTTTAGGGTTTTCTATGTAGAAGATCATATCATCTGCAAACAGTGAGAGTTTTACTTCTTTTCCAATTTGGATTCCTTTTATTTCTTTTTCTGCTCTGATTACTGTGGCCAAAACTATGTGGAATAGTAGTGGTGAGAGTGGGCACCCTTGTCTTGTTCCTGACTTTAGGGGAAATGCTTTCAATTTTTCACCATTGAGGATATTGTTTGCTGAGGGTTTGTCATATATAGCTTTTATTATGTTTAGATATGTTCCTTTTATTCCTGCTTTCTGGAGGGTTTTTTATCATAAATGGATGTTGAAGTTTGTCAAAGGTTTTCTCTGCATCTATGGAGATAATCATACGGTTTTTATTTTTCAGCTTGTCAAGGTGGTGTGTTACACTGGTTGGCTTGCGGGTATTGAAGAATCCTTGCATCCCTGGGATAAAGCCCACTTGGTCATGATGTATAATCTTTTCAATATGTTGTTGGATTCTGTTTGCTGGAATTTTGTTAAGGACTTTTGTATCTATCTTCATCAGTGATATTGGCCTGTAGTTTTCTTCTTTTGTGGCATCTTTGTCTGGTTTTGGCATTAGGGTGATGGTGGCCTCATAGAATGTATTTGGAAGTTTACCTTCCTCTGCAATTTTCTGGAAGAGTTTGTGTAGGATAGGTGTTAGCTCTTCTCTAAATTTTTGGTAGAATTCAGCTGTGAATCCATCTGGTCCTGGGCTTTTGTTTGCTGGAAGATTTCTGGTTACAGTTTCAATTTCCATGCTTGTGATGGGTCTGTTAAGATTTCCTATTTCTTCCTGGTTCAATTTTGGAAAGTTGTACTTTTCCAAGAATTTGTCCACTTCTTCCAAGTTGTCCATTTTATTGGTGTATAGTTGCTGATAGTAGTCTCTTATGATCCTTTGTATTTCTGTGTTATTTATTGCGATTTCTCTATTTTCATTTCTAATTTTGTTGATTTGATTCTTTTCCATTTCTTTCTTGATGAGTCTGGCTAATGGTTTATCAATTTTATTTGTCTTCTCCAAGAACCAGCTTTTGGCTTTGTTGATTTTTGCTATGGTCTCTTTGGGGTTTTTTTGCACTTATTTTTGCCCTAATTTTTAAGGTTTCTTTCCTTCTACTAACCCTGAGGTTCTTCATTTCTTCCTTTTCTGGTTGCTTTTGGTGTAGAGTTAGGTTATTTATTTGACTATTTTCTTGTTTCTTGAGGTAAGCCTGTATTGCTATGAACCTTCCCCTTAGCACCACTTTTACAGTGTCCCATAGGTTTTGGATTGTTGTGTTTTCATTTTCATTCATCTCTATGCATATTTTGATTTCTTTTTCGATTTCTTCTATGATTTGTTGGTTATTCAGAAGCCTGTTGTTTAGCCTCCATATTTTGGAATTTTTAATAGTTTTTTTTTTTTTCCTGTAATTGAGATCTAATCTTACTTCATTGGGGTCAGAAAAGATGCTTGGAATGATTTCAATTTTTTTGAATTTACCAAGGTTAGATTTATGGTCCAGGATGTGATCTATCCTGGAGAAGGTTCTATGTGCACTTGAGAAAAAGGTAAAATTCATTGTTTTGGGGTGAAATGTCCCATAGATATCAATTAGGTCTAGCTGATCCTTTGTGTCATTTAAAGTTTGTGTTTCCTTGTTAATTTTCTGTTTAGTTGATCTATCCATAGGTGTGAGTGGGGTATTAAAGTCTCACGCTATTATTGTGTAATTGTTAATGTCCCCTTTCATACTTGTTAGCATTTGCCTTACATATTGTGGTGCTCCTATGTTGGGTGCATATATATTTATAATTGTTATCTTCTTCTTGGATTGATCCTTTGATCATTATGCAGTGTCCTTATTTGTCTCTTTTCACATCCTTTATTTTAAAGTCTAATTTATCTGATATGAATATTGCTACTCCTGTGTGTGTGTGTGTTTTGGTCTCCATTTGCATGAAATATCCTTTTCCAGCCCTTCACTTTCAGTCTGTATGTGTCCCTTGTTTTGAGGTGGGTCTCTTGTAGACAGCATATATAGGGGTCTTGTTTTTGTATCCATTCAGCCAGTCTTTGTCTTTTGGTTGGGGCATTCAACCCATTTACATTTAAGGTAATTATGGATAAGCATGGTCCCATTGCCATTTACTTTGTTGTTTTGGGCTTGAGTTTATACACCCTTTCTGTGTTTCCTGTCTAGAGAAGATCCTTTAGCATTTGTTGAAGAGCTGGTTTGGTGGTGCTGAATTCTCTCAGCTTTTGCTTGTCTATAAAGCTTTTGAATTCTCCTTCATATCTGAATGAGATCCTTGCTGGGTATAGTAATGTGAGTTGTAGGTTTTTCTCTTTCATCACTTTAAGTATGTCCTGCCATTCCCTTCTGGCCTGAAGAGTTTCTATTGAAAGATCAGCTGTTATCCTTATGGAAATCCCCTTGTGTATTACTTGTTGCTTTTCCCTTGCTGCTTTTAATATTTATTTGTTCTTTGTGTTTGATCTTTGTTAATTTGATTAATATGTGTCGTGGGGTGTTTCGCCTTGGGTTTTTCCTGTTTGGGACTTGTGTGACTATTTCCTTCCCCATTTTAGGGAAGTTTTCCACTATTATCTCATTGAGTAGTTTCTTTTTGTTTCCTTCTTCTGAGACTCCTATGATTCTAATGTTGGGATGTTTCACATTGCCCCAGAGGTCCCTGAGGTTGTCCTCATTTCTTTTAATTCTTTTTTCTTTTTTTTCCTCTCTACTTCATTTATTTCTAACATTCTATCTTCTACCTCACTTATCCTATCTTCTGCCTCTGTTATTCTACTGTTGGTTCTCTCCAGAGTGTTTTTGGTCTCATTTATTGCATTATTCATTATTAATTGGCTCTTTTTTATTTCTTCTAGGTCCTTGTTAAACATTTCTTGCATCTTCTCAATCCTTGTCTCCAGGCCATTTATCTGTAACTCCATTTTGTTTTCAAGATTTTGGATCATTTTTATTATTATTCTAAAGTCTTTTTCAGGTAGACTCCCTATCTCCTCCTCTTTTGTTTGGTTTAGTGGGCATTTATCATGTTCCTTTACCTGCTGAGTATTTCTCTGCCTTTTCATCTTGTTTAGATTGCTGTGTTTGGGGTGGCCTTTCTGTATTCTGGCAGTTTGTGGTTCTTCTTTATTGTGGCAGTTCCTCCCTGTGGGTGGCGTTTGATGAGTGGCTTGTCAAGGTTTCCTGGTTAGGGAAGCTTGCATTGGTATTCTGGTGGGTGGAGCTGGATTTCTTCTCTCTGGAGTGCAATGAAGTGTCCAGTAGTGAGTTTTGAGATGTCTATGGGTTTGGTGTGATTTGGGCAGCCTGTATATTGAAGCTCAGGGCTATGTTCCTATGTTGCGGGAGAATTTGCATGGTATGTCTTGCTCTGGAACTTATTGGCTCTTGGGTGGTGCTTGGTTTCAGTGTAGGTATGAAGGCTTTTGGATGATCTCTTATCAATTAATGTTCCCTGAAGTCAGGAGTTCTCTGGCGTTCTCAGGTTCTGGGCTTAAGCTTCCTGCCTCTGGTTTTCAATCTTATTCTTACAGTAGCCTCAAGACTTCTCCATCCATACAGCACTGATAATAAAACTTCTAGGTTAATGGTGAAAAAATTCTCCACAGTGAGGGATACCCAGAGAGGTTCACACAGTTACATGGATAAGAGAAGAGGGAAGATGGTGATAGAGGTGACCAGGAGGAGAAGAGGGGGGAATCAAAAGGGGAGAGAGCAAGCTAGCTAGTAATCAATTCCCTATGTGCTCTCCACAGTTTGGAACCCTCAGAGAGGTTCACAGAGTTACACAGAGAAGAGAAGAGGGAGGAAGGAGACAGAGGTGAGCAGGAGAAGAAAGGGGGAATCAAAAGAAGAGAGCTAGATCTAGGCAGTGCTCTGTTCCCTAAGTGTTCTCCACAGCCCAGAACACACAGATTCACAGAGTTGGGTTGAGAAGAGAAGAGGGAGGAGATAGAGGTGACCTGGGGGAGAAAAAGGAGAGTCAAAAGGGGGAGAGAATAATCAAGCTAGTAATCACACTCCTAAGTAAAAATGGGTACTGAAGATTGGATTCTCAAATGTACAAAATTGATAACAAATACTATAAAGCAAAGATTAAAAATCTAGAGGAGAGGTTAGACTCTCAAAAATACAATATTAAAAAAAAATCACAAAAAGTATAAGAATATATATGAAGTTTGCTTTAAAAATAGGGTCTTTTTTTTGGAATAGTAAGTTTTGGGTTTTTTTTTTTTGTAATAGTAGGTTATAAAAATGAAAATTAAAGGAGTAATAGAGGATTTAAAAAATAAAAAGTTTAAATTAAAAAAATTATAATAGTAAAAATATATCTAGGAATTTCTCTGGTGCTGTTGCAGACAGTGTGGGGTCAGTTCAGTTTCAGATAGTTCCTTGTTCCAGCTTATACTTCTCAAGATCTATAGGCCCTTTCCAATGTAGTGTTAACTACAGGGATTCTAATCTGTTGTACTTGTCACTTCCAAAGCGGTTCCCTCTGTTTATTTGGCTTCTTCTGTTTGCTGGTGTCTCCAGTGTCTAATTTCCACCCTGACACAAGGGGGCGAAGGTGGTCTCTGGTTTAGGCTCACTTGTTCAGTCGTGTTGTGGGGAGGGAGGAACACTGCAAACAAACATCGCTGGCATGTGTGGGGAGTGCTCGCAGTGTCTCAGCCACACTGGGTTTGCCCCTGCTCACGATGTGTGTGCTTTCCCAGACTACACTGCTCAGGCTTCAGGTTGCTCTGCAGGGAGTGGGCCCTGGGTTGCGTGCATTTCCCAGCTCTAAACCACTCAGGTCCAGGTTCTCTGGTACTCCACAAAGGCACAGACTTGGTTGGGCTTGTGTTTTGTGCTGTTCCCAGGTCTGAGCAGCTCAGGCGACCAGGTGCATGGCGAGCACACTCTTCTCCAGTGCGGTGCGTCTTATCAGCTCCCTGGTCCCAGTCGCTTGGGTTTCCGGGTGCACCCATCTCTGGTGTGCCCTGTATCTCTTCTGGGGAGCTGATCTCTGGCTGCGACCCTCTCAGTGGATGTCAACCATCCAGAATCTCAGGAAGTATTTTGTTAGAAACTGGAAGCGTGTTCGCAGTTTGGTAGGCGATATCCTCTCTGGGGCTGCGTTTGCCCCTTTCCGGCTCTGTCTGGTGCCTGCCTGGCCCCTGCCTCCAGTGGGGAATGGCGCAGTCCGCAGCCGGTTAGCTCTCCTCTGGTATTGGCTCAGTCCTTTGTTCTGTGTGTGGCCCAGCAGTGCCTTAGGTTAGGGCTTTTTGCAGGATAGTTTTCTCTCTCTCTCTTTCTGTCTCTCTCTCTCTAGCTATCCTACAGATTAGGTTGCTATCTCACATTAGCTCCCTCAGATTACCCTCAGGGCATTCAGGCCCAGCCCTTACCCTAAGCAATGCAGTCTGCTTTTCTCCGTTCACCCCCTGCTTGTTGGTGGTGGATGTGAGTGTCTGGGGTACTTCTCTGCTGGAAGTTGCCTTTAGGCATGTAATCTGTGGGTTTTACTTATTTATTTTTCCTCCTGGTTATGTTGCCTTCCGAGATTTGAAAACTCCCCCCCCCCGCCCCACAGGTGAGAGGGTTTCCTTGTGTTTGTAAACTTCTTCTCTATTAAGACTCCCTTCCCGGAACGGATCTCCATCCCTAACTCTTTTGTCTCTCTTTTTATCTTTTATATTTTGTCCTACCTCCTTTCGAAAACAATGGGCTGCTTTTCTGGGTGCCTGATGTCCTCTGCCAGAGTTCAGAAGTTGTTTTGTGGAGTTTCCTCAGCGTTCAAATATTCTTTCAATGAATTTGTGGGGGAGAAAGTCGTCTCCCCATCCTATTCCTCTGCCATCTTAGGACTGCCTCTCACAATTTAAAAATAAAAAAATAAAAATTCTGCTGACTAACTGGTTTTTCTTATGTTTACAAGAAAACTCAGAAGTGTGTGTGTATTGTGTGTGTGTGTGTGTGTGTGTGTGTGTGTGTGTATTATACAGCAAATCTGTAGTCTTTTAGGCATTTAGAACTCAGACCATTAGGGAGACAAAAGTGTGACATGGTGGGCCTTCCTATCTCCACTTTATGAATGATCCAGATACTTCTGTGGCTTGTGTGTCACCTGGCTATGCCTTTGACACTCTGAATCCATGAACATCTTATCTCAAACTCTGCATTACTTTTTCTTTTATTTTTATTTCTTAATTTTTTCATTTATATTGGAGTGTAGTTGATTATCAGTGTTGTGTTAGTTGAAGGTATACAACAATGTGATTCAATTATGCATGTATCCTTTTTTTCAAATTCTTTTCCTGATTAAGTTGTTACACAATATTGAGCAGTTCCCTGTGTTCTACAGTAGGTCCCTTGTTGATTATCCATTTTTAATAGACCAGTGTGTACATGTCCATCCTAAACATGTTAGAGAGTTTGAGACTGCATGGTTTTTTAAGGTTCTAGGGGCTTGGGATGCCGCCCACAAACAGAGACCCCATTTTCTCCCACAGATTACAATAAGCACAAAATCCACAGGCTGCCCTTCCCTGGGGAGATTCTTCCAACAAAGCCATTTTACTGGAGATAGAACCTGGGAGCATGATTCACACTGTTGGAAAAGACAGTCGCTGACTTCCAGCACACGATGAGCCCAATGCCCTCACGGTGTGAAGATACAAGACGCACACTCACACACCGTTTCCGGTCTTGTACAGTCTGTTGCACAGTTGTCACTCCTATGGTTTCAGTCCTTTTGTTAAGCGTCTACTTCTGGAATCATGTATTTAATCATGTATTTAATCATGTATTTAATCTGGAATCATGTATTTAATCATGTATTTAATCATGTCTCCATTCAAGGTCCATCTCACGTTCCACAGGAGTGGTGTTCCTGAACAAGGGCACGTGCGTCAGCTTCTTCTCCTATGATTCTGATGTTCCCTGAAACTTCTCTGCCTGCCAGAGAGTTTGGGAAATGAATTTATGAACCAGTTGGCCCATGGGTTGCAGTTAATTTCTCACATTGGTGTGGCCCCTGTGTCTCTCACACTGTGGCTGTTTGGGCTGGTCTGTTTTTTCTTTCTTTGTCTGGGTGCAATGTTCCATTCTTTCTCCAGCTTCTAGGAGAGATATAGTCACCCCAAATACATGTAAGGTATAGATACACTGTCCCCTGGGGCAGGACAGCAGGCCCCCCCCCCCCGGCTTCATTCTTGTTCCTGTTTTTTTCTCTTAGAGTTTCATTGTGGCTTTGTGTCCCTTCCAGAAACCCCTGTCCCTCAGAGGTGACCACATGAGAATGGTCTTAGCTGTCTGCTATCTTTGGTACCTTGGGAGAACATAACTTGCCTTCTTCCTTATCTGCCTTGGGGCTCTATGAGACTTCATATCTGGTCATCGCCTCCAATTAACCTTGAACTTCAAGATCTCCTGCCCCACAAAGAGTGTCTCGATCAAATTTAAAAGTTTGCAGGCAATAATGAGCACAGGAGAACTCATATTTCAAGGAATTTCCAATAAATATTGAGCTTCCCTAACACAAAGTATCTTTCTTATTCATGCTTATACCTTTACAACCTATAAGATTTCCTTCTATAACGTGGCCATTCTTTGGGTTCATTGAATTAATAAGCCTATAGAGAATTATTTTATAAGGCAAAATGTCCTCTTTAATGGGAATGAAAAAAATTATTTTTCAAATGTGATGATACATGTGTGTTTTTGTGTCTGGGGATTTTCTTAAGTATGACTAGATGAAATGGACTTGATTACTCAGTGGGAAAGATAACCTGAATCTTTTCTATATGGAGGTTGGCCGTGACTTTCTCTCTGGAGAAAGAGGTTTTACTTGGGAAACAGCAGTAGGTTAGGGCAAAAAACCTGTTCTTGTATCACAGACAAAATTGTAGGCGGTACGTTCTGAGCTCCAGGAGTCAAGCCAACACTATCATGCCTCCTGATGGTTAAAAATCATGATCTGGTTTTCATTTTTGTTTCCGATGCCAGTGCTCCTGGGTCAATATGCTAATTTGAAAACTCACTGCATACATTTGAATATTGTGCATACTCTTAACTCCATAGAGGGGAGATAAAATTAATAAGGTTCTGTCTTTTCACTAGTCTAGAATGATTTTTAAATTCTACAAAAAAAAAAAAAAACCTCCATTTTGCTTCATTGTTCTCAAGCTCTTTGAAATTGCAGAAATGATAATGGAATTTAATAATTATCATCTTACTCTAATCAATGTAAAAGAAGATTGGTCTTTCTTGAATGAATTATTTCATCTACACTAACCAGGTAATTTTCATTGTTGCTTGATCTGAAGTCCACTGACCCAAATTGAGTGATTAAGAGGGTCCATAAACTTCTAAGAAAAAATAAATGAAATACCTTTCTTTCACTGAGATTTTGTATTATCTTCAATTATGTACATAGGTAACTGATTAACTGGCTCTTTGGCTTCAATAGAAATGACTGTTATTTTAATATCACAATGTAGTTGTTCCACATCTTAAAATGCCAATTACTCTAATCACTATTTTAAAATTATACTGTAAGACTTTCCACTAGTTCTTGTTTTGTTTTTTAAATATGCTACTAAAGAAGCACAGACATTGCTGTACACAGATTTATTCATTTATATTTAAGCCACTAAATTTCAATATAATTCAGTTGTGGCTTTATATTCCTGTGCATATCACTTTGTGCCTTTAAAATATTAACCCCAGAAGAGTCTATCAGCTAATCAGATAGCTAACAGGATGCAAGGCACAGAAAAAGCTAAGAACATGAGATCCACTCATTTATTTATTCATACCCCCACTTTTTTTGCATCTACATTTCTCTTGCTCAACCACAGCCTAAGACATCTGACATCTCTCTCTCCACCAGAACCCTCCTGAGGTCTTCAGGTATTTAAGAGTCCTTTTACCTAATGATACATGAAACTCAGCAAACTATTTCTGAAGAGGAGAGAGCATGGTTTGATATCCTGCAAAAGTCATTGTCTATTAGAATAAGGGTGATATTTTAAATACATATATATATAAGTTGGGCTTCCCCAGTGGCTGAGCAGTAAGGAATCCACCTCCAATGCAGGGACCTCAGGAGATTCATGTTCAATTCCTGGGCTGGGAAGATGCCCTGGAGAAGAGCATGGCAACCCACTCTTGCCTGGAGAATCCCATGAACAGAGGAGCCTGGAGGGCTACAGTCCATGAGGTCAAAAAGAGTCAGACATGACTGAAGCAACTTAACACACACTCACACATATAAGCTGAAGTCTGATCAAACTGTCAGCTTCTAAAAACAGCAGCCCTCTCATTGGGCTCCTATCAATCCCACATCTTTAGGACAGACTCTAAGTATAGAATCACCTTTTCACTTCCATTAGGAGGACAGATGCCAGTTTAAATGATATGTCACCTACTGGTGATTATCTGAATATATTGTATTTGCTTCCTGCTGGGACAGAGATGAGGCTGGGAAGTATCCAGGGCACTGCAGAGTTTAGGGGTAGCTTGGTCCTACTTAGGGTGGGTCTCTTATAAACATGAGGGTTCAAGTCATTAGTGCAGTTAAGTGTGATTGTACTCAACTCCTCCAGTTTGAAGTCAGTTTTTCCTACTGTATGTAGGAAAATAACATATCAAATTTTAGTCAAGGGACTTCCCTGGTGGTCCTGTGGTGAAGACTTTGCCGTACAATGCAGGGGGTGCAGGTTTGATCCTTGGTCGGGAGCTAACATCCCTCATGACGAAACATATGAAAACATAAAACAGAAGCAGTATTGTAACAAATTCAATAAAGACTTTAAAAAAATGGTCCACGTTTAAAAAAATCTTCAAAAAAAATTTTGGTCAAAAGATTTGTTGAGAAGGGACAAATCGAAATGCTTTTCTTGACACTCAAACAGTGTGGAGTGATGGGCTTCCTTTGCTGTGAGAATATGGATGCTGTCACCACGCTCAAGCCCAGTGGCTGTCAGACCGGGTTCTGCTCCCTTGCAGCTCTGCCTGTATCCTGTGAAACCAATGCCCTCAGCTGCTGAGTCATCACAGTGCACAGGAGCTGCATCCAGTGAAAATCAGCCTCAGGCTCTTCTCTATTTACCCAGCATATTTTGGGAGACAACCCAAAGCTGAGTATGGGCCTTGGGCACCCCCGTGCAGTAGCACCATCTGGGACTGTAAAGCCTGCTTCTGTTTCTCAAGGTTTTTCTAACCCCTTAGCAACCCTGTCTTCAAGCATCCTGTGCCTGCATGTTGCGGTAGCCACACCCTAGCCACCCTCCTACCCATGGAATATTAGCAGGGCAGAGTATTAGCAGGGCAACATGCCCTTTATCAGGGGAGAGCTGTCAGCTGGAAGAGGCAAGTATTTTAAAGGGATGGGATTCTTAGTGAGCTACCAGTGGTAGGAAGAGAAACCTGTGAGCTCTCCCAACAAGGTGCTTGCCCTTCATTGACTTTGAGTGAATCGGGAGGGAAAGTATGTCAGTTGTGCCTGATCTGATCAGATGAGGTCTTACAAGAAGCTTTCTAGATCAGAAGTGGAAGACCTTAGAGCAAAGGCCGGAGAAGGCAATGGCAACCCACTCCAGTACTCTTGCCTGGAAAATCCCATGGACGGAGGAGCCTGGTGGGCTGCAGTCCATGGGGTCGCAAAGAGTCGGACACGACTGAGCGACTTCACTTTCACTTATCACTTTCATGCATTGGAGAAGGAAATGGCAACCCACTCCAGTGTTCTTGCCTGGAGAATCCCAGGGACGGCGGAGCCTGGTGGGCTGCTGCCGTCTCTGGGGTCACACACACGACTGAAGCGACTTAGTAGTAGTAGTAGTAGTGGTAGTAGAGCAAAGACAGCTCCTTCTGGTCTAGAAGGAGGCAAACTTACACACTGTGGAGAGAACCATGCCTGGTGGGGACCAGCATGCTGCCCTGAGATGCAGACTCACCACAGTGTCAAGGAACTGAACTCTGCCAGCCACCTGAATGAACCTGGAAGAGGAACTGAACTCCAGGTAAGAACCCAGCCTGGCCCAAATCTTGATCTCAGTCTTCAGAGTGCCTGAGTAGAGTGTCTGGCTAACCTGGGCTCCTATTTCTGACCCACAGAAACTGAAAGAGAGTTTGTGGCATTTGAGCTTCTAAGTCTGTAATTTCTTTACACAGAAATAGAAAACTAACGGGGCTCCAGAGAGTCTTAACTTTTGTGTGTCATGGACCCTGTGGGAAGTCTGGGGAGCCTATAAACTTCTGCTCAGAGTTAATTTTTAAATGCCTATAATAAAATATATAAGGTTACAAAGGAAAGGCTGAAATAGGCTAATAAAAATATTAAAAATGTATCTGGGTCAGAGTAATATATACACTCACTTCTTCATATATTAAGTGGTAGGATCTTGTGGTAGATCTAAGAACCACTTAACTTTGAAGAAATGATGAGTGCAAGTCATCTTTTGAGATACCCACAGTGACAGAAATGCAATATAAAATCACCTGTCATTTTGTGGGTGTCAAGGAATCAAGACTGCTAGTTCTCTTGTGGTTGGTTGCTTTCATTCACAGTCGAAGCAGATGCCAAATTTCAGATAGTTAATGAAATTAGAGAAGGCAATGGCACCCCACTCCAGTACTTTTGCCTGGAAAATCCCATGGATGGAGGAGCCTGGTAGGCAGCAGTACATGGGGTCGCTAGAGTCGGACATGACTGAGCGACTTCCCTTTCACTTTTCACTTTCATGCATTGGAGAAGGAAATGGCAACCCACTCCAGTGTTCTTGCCTGGAGAATCCCAGGAACGGGGGAGCCTGGTGGGCTGCAGTCCATGGGGTCACACAGAGTCGGACACAACTGAAGCAACTTAGCAATTAGCAATGAACTTAGAGATATTTGTTTGTTTTTCCATCCTAGCACATGGACTTCTGTGTTCTATTTAGGTTAAAGCCCCAGATGAGAAAGTTCTTGGGCTTCTTCCAAACTCAGTGTTATAAGTTGGCTTCATTTTTCTGAGCAATCTCTGTATTTTCCAAGATGGCAGTCTCCATCAAGGGCACTGGTCCCTGGTTCCCATCCTCAGAAGGGCCACCCTCTGTTTATCCCTAGCTGATTTTTCTTTAATTACATGGATTACTCAATTTGTATATGTGATTAATGTCTTTTTGATTATGCAGAATTAACTTTAATGGAACACAGCTGCACTGTGTGTATCTGGGTGTATCTGTCTGGATTTCCAAATGTTGGTGTTGCAAACACCTTCCTGGGGGAGACCAGAGCTGATAGCTCAAATGACAGAGCCAGGGTTTGGGGCTGTGACCCTCCTTTGGTCTACACTTGCCCATCTCTGCTCCCTTCTCTATTCCTCAATCTTAATGTGGACCAGGGGCTTCCCTTGTAGCTCCATTGGTAAAGAGTCTGCTTGCAATGCAGGAGACCTGGGTTTGATTCCTGGGTCAGGAAGATCCCCTGGAGAAGGAAATGGCAACCCACTCTGGTATTCTTGCCTGGAGAATCTCATGGACAGAGGAGCCTGGCAGGCTACAGTCCATAGCCTAGCAAGAGTCGGACATGACTGAGTGACTAAGCATACACACACGATGTGGACCAGAGTGGGTGCTTGGGGAAATCTGCTTTCTGCCCACTGCTCTCTCTCCACTATCAGAGTTATAAATTGATGCTCTCTGCTCTTGGCTGAGCTGTAAATCACTCTAATGTGTGTTTCCCAATTATTCCTTTACTTTCTTTACTCTAATTTTTCAAAAAATTATAAACATGTAGTTTTAAAATTTTAAAAGTCCTCAGAGCTGATTATTCCTTCCTTCTCTTGTCCCAAACTTGTGTCTATATTTTCTTTCCCTCTGTTAGTTACTTCCTTAGCTTTATATAATATTCCTATTGTTTTTTGATTTATTAATTTTACATGAATTCTGTTGATTCACTGTTAAAAAGGGGGGGGTTTCCTTCACTTTGCACCCCATTTCCTATGGATGGTATTTTACTGTCTTAGCTCTATGACTTGATTTGATCATATCTCTGTTTATATCAACTTTGTCATCTCTGCATACTCTTCCTTCTTTTCTTTTTCTGTTTCATTTTCTTTCAGATATATATTTGCTTGCACATTGTCAAGCATAATGTTATTTTTCTTCTTAAATCAAAATTATATTTTCTATAGTTTCTCTATAGATTAATTTTAAAATTAGGAAATTAGCAAAGTGCTATTATATAACTTTGACTATCAAAATGTTATTCTTTGTGGGGCCAAATGATTTATAAGAACACAGGTCTGTGAAAGTGCCAGTCATCAAGGTCAAATGATTCTCATATTGTTTATACCACCAAGGGATTAACCTCATGTTTAATTTTTGTTTAACGATTTGATAAACATTTTATGGGGAGGGTTTTTTCCCTCTCATTTCTCTTTGAGTTGTCAATTACTTTTATTTTTAGGGGGTCTTCTTAAAGAATAACATGACTTCAGCATTTTGAAGACCTTCCCCATACCAATTAAATCAGAATTTCTGTGGATGGAACTCTTGCATAAGCTTATTTTAAATCAAAGTATTCCTAAACAAGGGCTTCCCGGGTGTTGCTAGTGGTAAAGAATCACCTGCCACTGCAGGAGATGCAAGAGACACAGGTTTGATCTCTGGGTTGGGAAGACTTCCCGGAATAGAAAGTGGCAACCCATTCCAGTATTCTTGCCTGCAAAATTCCGTGGACGGAGGAACCTGGCGGGTTATAGTCCATGGGGCCACAAAGAGCCAGAAGTGACTGAGTGCATTCCTAAACAAAGACAAAGTTGAATCAGATCTACTTAAGAAAGGAAGGGCAATCATTGCAACTATAGCACCTACCTCCAGCTCTAGGAATAAGGAGTCCTGTGGACTGGCCCCTTGGGGAAGTGCATCTAAACATTTCCATACAGATGCTGTGGGTGGCGGAGAAGACGATGGCACCCATTCCAGGACTCTTGCCTGGAAAGTCCCATGGACGGAGGGGCCTGGTGGGCTGCAGTCCATGGGGTCGCTAGGAGTCGGACACGACTGAGCGACTTCATTTTCACTTTTCGCTTTCATGCATTGGAGAAGGAAATGGCAACCCACTCCAGTGTTCTTTCCTGGAGAATCCCAGGGACAGGGGAGCCTGGTGGGTTGCCGTCTATGGGGTCGCACAGAGTTGGACACAACTGAAGCAACTTAGCCGGAGAAGGCAATGGCACCCCACTCCAGTACTCTTGCCTGGAAAATCCCATGGACGGAGGAGCCTGGAAGGCTGCAGTCCATGGGGTCGCTGAGGGTCGGACACGACTGAGCGACTTCACTTTCACTTTTCACTTTCCTGCATTGGAGAAGGAAATGGCAACCCACTCCAGTGTTCTTGCCTGGAGAATCCCAGGGACAGGGGAGCCTGATGGGCTGCCGTCTCTGGGGTCGCACAGAGTCGGACACGACTGAAGCGACTTAGCAGCAGCAGCAGCAGTAGAAGCGACTTAGCAAGCAAGCAAGCAAGCAATTGTGGGTGGAGCTCTGCATACAGGAATAGCCCAGGGCATGTGACTCAGTCCTCACCTATCACCATAGCTCCAACTTCCTTAAGAGCCTGGTATAAATGGCAATTCCTGATCCCACTGCAAAGGAGTCATAATAATTAAAAAAAAAAAAAAAAATTGTTCCTAGGTAACCAAAAAGCAGTCCTGTTCAATCTACAAAATCTACGCACTCAGGGCCCTCTGGTTTGATAAAATACTGCAATGCTCCATTCTTCTGTTAATTCCTGATTTTTTTCCCTGAATTCCTTTTGGTAAGAAAACTTCTAGAAACTGAATCTATACTTTTAGCTCATAAGTGAGCTAATGGGGTTATTTCCTAACGCCGGTGCCTTTCTGTTGCTGAGGTAGAGACTTACTATTAGGATCTGAACGCTGCTGCCTAGTTTGTAAATGATCCCCAGGCTGAAGTGAAACAGAACTGTTAATGTATTTTTGATGAATATTAAAAATTCATGAAAAAAATAAAAAGTAGGATAAATATTCAAAGGAGTCTGGTTTGGGTTTACATGCCTTAAAGTTATTCTCTCTCTCATCCTCTCTCCCTTACTCTACAAAGAATATCATAAAACTTCCACATCTTTCCACATTATGGAAAGTCAATTTGATAAGAATGTTGTTATGTCTGTAACCTGTCAGGGGTAAATTGAGTAGAAAATTATGCATTTCCCCAGTAAAACCAAGTGTTAATATGGAAATTCTCATTAAAAGCCCTAAGAAGCTACAGATGTTTGAGAAAATGTCACTGATTGCTTTGACCTGACCTTTTTTTTTTTTTAACAGTGCTTTCCTTCAGCCCATCTTACCCCATGTTATCAGTTTCAGACCAGGAGGCTTTTTTAGAACCACTGGATATGGCATTAACTCATTTTATCCACACCATCTCCTCTTCTGTCCCCTGCCTGCTGACAACAGCTCTCTGCATGGTGCTGTGGGCAGGAAAAATGCAGCAAGTTTCTCCTTCAGTAAATAGGACATCCCATTCAGGTCACTCATGCAGCTCATTTTAAATAAATTGAATCAACTTCTGCCTATTATCTGCTTGTCCTTGAACTAAGATAACATTGGACATTCAGTTATCACTCAAAGAAGGAATTATGAGGGTGACAAAATTTGCTGAGTGCTCCAAGGCCAGGTTTCACAGAACTTTATTTGGGTAGGACTGGGGAAGGGAACTTGCATTGCTCCAGTCAAGTAGTGTGTTAACAGTGTGCCCTTGCTAAAAAGTTTCAGAAAATTTGAGAATATTTTCAACCCAGCTTTATTCTTGTGAAATGACTGAGGTTAACAGCCTTACTGACTCAACAGACATGAATTGTTAGTGAAGGACAGGGAAGCCTGGCGTGCTACAGTCCATAAGGTCACAGAGAGTCAGACATGAATTAGCGACTGAACACACACAAGAGCTGGTGCTTATCCCAGAAGTCTGGGGATGCCTAGCTCCTTCGCAGAGGACCTCTTGTCATTGGAATTTGCCCTCTATAGTACTAGCAAATCAAGAGACTTAATAACTCAAATTCTTATCCAGAAGTTACATAAGGAGTAACAGAAAGACTTTTTTATTTTTTGTGACTACTCGGTCTTTGTTGTGGCATGTGCAGGCCTTCCCCAGTGTGGCTCATGGGCTTAGCTGCCCCGAAGCATATGGGATCTTAGTTCCCTGACCAGATATCTAAAACCCTTGTCCCTTGCATTGGAAGGTAGATTCTGGACCACCAGGGAAGTCCTGCATAAAGACTGCTTTATTCAAGAAGGGATTAAATTTGATTGAAATAAATCATCTCTGAGCTTCCCTTCTCTGGTGATGGATTTGTTCTAGAAGTTTTGCATCTAATGGCTTTAAATTTAGGTGGAGTCTTTGTTCATTTAATACAGACTTTGCTTTGGTTATTACTGGGACTCACCAAATTTTTAAGTTCCTCTCCCTGCCTGGGTACATGCAATGATCTCACTTTCTTGCTCCATTCAAGTTAGATAGCACCATGAAACTTGTTTGATGAATGAAATGTGAGAGGAAATGCTATGCGTCACTTTCAAGACATAGCCCTTAATCACTGATGCTTGACCCTTGAGTTCTCTCTTCCCCTGTGCCTGTGACACTGGAAGTAGAAGTTGGCATGCATGGAGGAGCCTCAGGATTGATGCAGCCTGAAAGGACAGTGGTCCTGACTCATGGCTGAGTTAGGATGAGTGAGAAGTAACTTTGGTGTTGCTGAGACACTAAAAGTTTGGAGTTATTTTTATTGCAACACAACCTAGCCCATCCTTACTGAAACATGCTCCATGTTCAAACTTGCTTGAATGAAGCCCTTTAGAGTCACTGTCTCATTATTTCCAGAGAAGTATTCTTCATGGACTGTCTTAGCTATCTTGTGAAATGGACCATCACTTGGAAAGTTTTAAACTGGAGGGTCCAGTTGTTGACTTGCCAGCGACCGACAAGTGTATGCCTCATGAGCTCCTCTAATTAATGGAGAAGAGTCAGATGATATAAACAAAACCAGGCTTAACACCAGGCTCTCTTGGGAGCTCTGCTTGTGACTGTCAAAAGGAAAGAAGACCTTGTTTAACTGTCATTATTAATTGCTCTTGGCTACTCATATTAACTCATCTTCATGTTGGTAATGGCTTAGAGGGATAATCTTGATATGAGTAGTTAATTCAAAAAGGTCTCAGTGTGATATCAGTTCCTGGAATACAGATGTTCTCTTAGAAATACTGAGGTTTCCAAAGGTGATTTTCAAGTCCAGTTTTCTATAAGTCTAAATGAGTACCCATTTCTTTGAGTGGGGTGAAATTACCACTACTCTGCTATGGCTCAGGCTTGAGTCTTGCCTAATTTTTTTCCCCTTTTTTTAAGTTGAAGTATATTTGATTTACAATGTTATGTAAGCTACAACATTTATACAGTGGGCTTCTCAGGTGGAGCTAGTGGTAAAGAACCTGCCTGCCATTGCAGGAGACATGAGACACACAGGTTCAATCCCTGGGTCAGGAAGATCTCGTGGAGGAAGGCATAGCAACCTGCTCCAGTTTTCTTGCTAGGAGAATCACATGGAGACAGGAGCCTGGTGGACTATGATCAATAGGATTGCAAAGAGTCACAACTGAAGTGACTTAACACAGTATATATATATATATATATATATATATATATTTTCATATTCTTTTCCTTATTCTTTTATTACAAAGTATTAAGTATAGTTCCCAGTGGTATACAGTAGATCCTTGTTTATCTATTTTATAGATAGTCATGTGTATCTCTTATTCCCAAACTCCTAATTTAACCCTCACACCCTTTACCATAAGTTTGTTTTCAGTGTCTGTGGATCTACATCTGTTTTACAAATAAGTTCATTTGTATCATGTTTTAGATTCCACATATAAGTGATATCATCTGATGCTTTTCTTTCTCTGACTGGCTTACTTCACTTAGTGTGATCATCTCTAAGTCCATCCAGTTCAGTTCAGTTGCTCAGTCATGTCCGACTCTGCAACTCCATGAACCACAGCATGCCAGGCCTCCCTGTCCATCACCAACTCCCAGAGTCCACCCAAACCCATGTCCATTGAGTCAGTGATGCCATCCAACCATCTCATCCTCTGTCGTCCCCTTCTCCTCCTGCCCTCAGTCTTTCCCAGCATCGGGGTCTTTTCAAATGAGTCAGCTCTTCGCATCAGGTGGCCAAAGTATTGGAGTTTCAGCTTCAACATCAGTCCTTCCAACGAACACCCAGGACTGATCTCCTTTAGGATGGACTGGTTGGATCTCTTTGCAGTCCAAGGGACTCTCAAGAGTCTTCTCCAACACCACAGTTCAAAAGCATCAATTCTTTGGCACTCAGCTTTCTTTATAGTCCAACTCACATTCATACATGACTACTGGAAAAACCATAGCCTTGACTAGATGGACCTTTGTTGACAAAGTAATGTCTCTGCTTTTTAATATGCTGTCCCGGTTGGTCATAAGTCCATCCATGTGGCTGCAAATTGCCTATATCTTAAGTTCACCAAAACAGGTGAATTCTTTTAACAATACTTATGCTTTAAATTTCTTGAAAAGTAGGAATATGTTAACTAAAACATACTACCCTGTGTAATAGGTGTGAACATTTAGTATTTAAAAGGCCAAATTTCCAGAAACCCTTTTCAAATTTGAAGGGTTGAGTAATGGGATGTGCTTTGCTTGGTGCTTCATAAATTACTTGGTAGAATAACGGACCTTTCCAACGCAGTCCCCATATTTCATCCTATCCTGTATCATGGAAATTCTATTAATAATAAATATAATAATGATTTTGTGTTTTTTCTCCTATAGCAAGAAACTCTTTCCTTTGAAGTAGATTCAGCTCCCTAAAGCATAATGTTTTTTAATTAAGTAGCTATTGGATTGAGAAGAAGGAAGAAGGATAAAACTGAAGTATTTTGCTAATGCCTTGTGGAATCTCAGGGAACAGTGATGAAGCTTCCATCAGCATCTTTACTGCTGATGCATGGGAATATGTCTGGCTGGAGGGGGGTCTCTCAACTCCCTGATATTTATGAAGTCCTTACAGAGGGGTGGGCATACATATGCACACCTTCATTTGTGTCCTTCTGCTTGGGTCCAACTCCTTTGGGAAAAAAATTACAAATCCAAGGAAGGTGCAGTCCCCTTAATGTTCCCTTGTTTTAAACAATTGAAATGTGTCAGTCTACTCAGTCAGTGCTGTGTTTTAGATATTACTTCTGACTGAAATGTCATTCTTCCAATAGATTTGCTCCTTAAATTCTACTGAGTGATTTTCACAGAGATCATTTGATGTGCATTTCTCCTCACTTGTAATGAAGCTGTCTTTCTGGTGGCTGGTCTGTCCTTAACCCATTAAAGATTCTGGTGCCCGATGATCATGATGTTGAAACTGTCCTTTGTGTAACAGGTCAAAAATAGTGGAATATTGGACATTTCATATGGTTCAAACTTCCTTTGCTGTGGCAAGGCTTCCCAGGTGGCTCAAAGGTAAAGAATCCACCTGCTAATGCAGGAAACACAAGAGACACGGGTTTGATCCCTGGATCAAGATGACCCTCTGGGGGAGGAAATGGCAACCCACTGCAGTATTCTTGCCTGGAAAACCCCATGGACAGAATAACCTGGTCAGCTACAGTCCATAGAGTCTCAAAGTGTCAGACATGACTGAATGACTGAGCATGCATGCACAGGTTTAGGGAAAATAAATAAAACTGCCTGATGTGTGTAAGCAACACTCTTTTTTGTTTGTTTGTTTGTTTGTTCTTCTACAAAGGAAGCAGACAAGAGATACAAAGAATAGTAGTAGGAGCATCTACACATGTGACTCAAGCTTCCTGGCCATCATGCACCACTCACCGCATCCAGGTTTTGCTCCTGGCCAAGGGGTGGTGGGAAGATCCCCTAGAGAAGGAAATGGCAACCTCTCCAATGCTCTTGCTTGGAAAATCCCATGGATGGAGGAGCCTGGCAGGTTATGGTCCATGGGGTCGCAAAGAGTCGGACATGACTGAGCAACTTCACTTTCACTTTCAAGGGGTGGTGAGAATGAAGAGCAAAGGAAAGGAAGAGATGATGGTTGACACTTGAGATCCAGGCAGCCTCAGGCGAGACCTTTGTTCTGATGGGCTGCTGCCTCCCAATAATGAAATGAGAACTAATTCTCGCTCCTTTAAAGAGTTTTCTCTGTAGAAAATAGGATAGCATGGGAGTATTTTATACTCTGCACATCAAAGAAGCAGGACACATCTTACACATCTGTAAAGACATTTGTGGATTCACTCTAAACCACCCTCCTGAACAAAAACAGGTAGAAAATAAAAAACCAATTACCAAACCTCAAGGGTCTGTAGGTCTCCTTTGACCACAATCCAAGAGAAGGGAGAGAGTCTTTAGGAGAGAACACATGAAAGGGAATGAGAAAGGAGGATGTTTGCTTTTCTTCCTTGCTTACTTGGCTGCAAACACTTTAATCATGCAAGCGTATGAAATCCTCCTAGCCCTTCTACTGTTATTCCATTTGACGGGAGAGGAGACTAAGGTTGACAGAAGAAATGGAGCTTGTCCTAAGTGGAAGGGTTTGTCAAAAGGCAGAGGAATAGACTCAAAGCCAAGGTGGCTAACTCCAAAGATATGGTCTTCCAAAGTGATACACAGCTGCCCCCTCGGATGCAGGCAGGCAGTGGCTTTGATGGACACAAGGAAAATATAGGGTACTAAAGTGGTGATGGGGGCTCACCTCTCCACAACTTGTGTAATGCCTTACAGCTGTCCTGCCCCAATGTAATGAGCAGGTCATATGGGAAGAGAACCTAAAAGGTAGAGATGCCCGTTTGAGAGAGACACCATCTGCTGATGCCCCTAGAATGTTAAATTTAACTCCAAAGGTTAAAGGGAAGAACATCATTTTAGGGATCAGGCAGCTATGCCATTTAATATTTGTGAGATACTGGACATCTGAAAATGGGATGATCACACCTGCTTTGTAAGATTGCTCTGATTCAGCATCTCTCTCTCTCTTTCTCTCTCTTTTGTCTATTTTGCTCTCAGGGCCTCTTTCACACTGAAAAAATTGTTGGGATCCCCAAAGAGCTTTTGCTTAGTTAGACAGGAATTTGATCTATTGATATTAACCATATTATAAATTAAAACCAAGACAACAAAAAAACTTATTAATTTATTTAAAATTAGAATGCTTCCATTATGTGTTAACATCAAACATATATGTTTTTTAAGTACAATAACTATACATTCTGAAAACATAAAACTTACTGAGAGGAGTGACATGCTTTAACAACTTGGTACATTGCTTTAATGTCTGACAATATAAAACAGCCAGATTCTCATATCTGCTTCTGCATTCAATCTGTGGTGATACATTGTTTTGATTGAAGTGTGTATAGAAAACCCAGCTTCAAACAGATTTGCAGTTGGAAAAGTGAGGAAGTCATGGGCTGCCTGAAAGGTGACCTCTGAGTGTTCTGGCACTCTACTTTAGAACAGCTGCTCTAAGGATTAAAATGAGTGAATTAAATACAAAGGATTTACTCCCATGCCAGGATACAGAGCAGGCAGATGCTCACTAAATTGTGTGAGAAAATGTTACCTCCAAACTTCATCGCATCTATTGATATATATCTCTGTCTAAGAAATGTGTTCCAAAATCATATATATCACAGTGAATATAGGTACATCTAACAAGCGAGTGGGAGCACACCTACATGCACATAAAGAAAGCTTTGAATTCCTTTGACCTTCATTTGATCAGAATAGCAACACCAATTTGCAAATTATTTTAACAACATTCTCTTGCCCCACACCTCTTAACTTCCATTTTTCCCCCCATTGGGAAGGATGCATTTTATTGGTCTAACCAATATGGTACCAATGATGGGCAATGCCCAACATCTCTCATTGTTATGGATGCCCTTCCTCCCTGACCTGGTGATTCATGACTCAGTCCAAGAAACAAAATATCAAGCATCACCAGGGCAAAATAAAGGCAATTTTCCATGAAGTCCTTTCTTCAGAAATGGGGAAAAGCCTAGAAGAAGAGAATACCTTGGACAACATCTTTAATCTCAATCCCAGAACCCAGAAAATTATTTGAGTGGTAATTGTTTTCAATTCTCCAAAGTATAGTTCATATAAAATACCATTCTAGACCCAGAGCAGAGAAATTAGTAGACAAACACAATATCATCATTAAGCACTGATGCTTAACTCTCTCTTAGAACCATGGGGAAAACCCTGAAGGACTTCCATCCCTGTGCCATCAGCATCTCCTTGCCATTGTCCATAGGAGTCCTCAGAGTTTATAGTGTGAAAGTGCCCTAAAAGATATTTTATAAAAGGTGTGATTCCTGATTTATTGTTATTCCTTTTTGTTTGAGTTCTTCCTTGACTTTGGCAATGTTTTTAAGAAATAACCAGTATGTCTCTAATACTCCATTTTTCTCCCATTGGTAAAAAAATCTAGGTATAATTTGCATACAGTAAAAGTCACTATTTTTGGTGAAGGGTTCTGACAAATGCTAGAGTTGTGTAACCACTGGCACACTCAAGACATAGAGCAGCCCCAGCACCAAGACCCACTGATGCCCTATGGCTAACTTTTGCCCCCACCTGGAGCCTTGAACACCATTGAATTTTTTTCTGTTATCTTTTATAGAATATAATATTAATGGAATTAGAGGCTTTTGAGTTTGGCTTCTTTCAAGCAGCATAATCGACTTTAGATTCACCCTTCATTGGGGGATATGCCAGTACTGGGTTAATTTTTCTTGCTAAGAAAATATTCCATTGAATGGATATTCCATGTGGTCTAAGCACTCCCAATGGAAGGACCTTTGAGATGTTTCCAGGTTGTGACAATTACAAATAAAGGTAATAAGAATATTCACATACATTGAGTGTATGTGTTTGAGTGTGTGTATGAGTCAAACTTAGATTTTCATTTAACTTGGGTTGCTGGGTCATGTGGCAAATGTGTCTTTACCTCCATAAGAAATTGCCAACTATTGTTGGCAACTAGCTCTACTGTTTTGCATCTCACTATCAATAGATGGGAATTTCAGTTGCTTAAGTTCCTTGCTTGCACTATAGTATTGTCACTCTCCCCAAGCCTATCCTAATAAGTACATGCTTATAAGTTTGTGTTTTTGAGGTTTTCATTTTCTATACTTTTTTTAAAGTCACTAAATAAGAATTATTAAAATATCTTAGATGGACAAACCCCCTATAAAAGCAATAGATAGAGTAACTAAACTACTAAAAACATATCAACAAACTAAAAGTCTCAACTTGTGAGCACAGAACTTTACATGAAATAAATATATGAAGTACTTTGATTCTAGGGATAATATTTGGCCAAATATTATCTTTTGAAATCCTCTATTCTCATAAAACTTTAAAAATAATTCAAGATTATAGAACTAATAAGTCAAATGATAAGAGTTCACAGTAAAATTAACAATCAAATATAAAGTTGATCCCTCCTATAAATGTCCTTCTGATAAACTACATAAACTTCCACTAAATTGATATTATTTTTTAAAAAACTGGAATGACTAGTGGCTATTCAAGGCAGCTGTATTTTTATGACTTTATACATTATAGTTGTTGAATAACATTGCCAAGTTTTAAAATAGAATTGCAATATCCCTTTTTAATAAAACAACTTTATTGAAATATAATTCACATACCATAAAATTCATCTATTAAAGAGTACAAGTCAATGGTTTTAGTATGGTTGCAGAGCTGTAAATATAACACTTTCTAATTTTTCTATTTACTTTTCAAACAGCAAGGATTTATTATTTTGAGATGCATGGTTATTCATCTTTATTTCAGAGTATGTATGTCTCTGTGTTCATGTATGCTGAGTTGCTTCAGTCATGCACTCTTTGCAACCCTGTGGACCATAGCCCTCCAGGCTCTTCTGCCCATGGGATTCTCCAGGCAAGAATACTGGAGTGGGTTGCCATGCCCTCCTCCAGGGGATCTTCCCCACCCAGGAATCAAACCTGAGTCTCCTGTACCAGTGGGTGGATTCTTTGCTACTGGGGCCACCTGGGAAGCCCATGTATGTCTTCACACACATTTAAAGACTATCCTGTGATAAGAAATCCAGAACAGCAAGGGTGTAAATTTCCCCAGGAGTAAACTTTTCCATGATTTATGTTGGTTCTTTTGCAGCTAAATTGATAAATGATATCAAGCTAAATATACTGATAAAATTTTATTTGGAACTTAAAAGCTATGAAGCTTATTTTTAATAACACAGTAATTGAGTTGAAATTAAGTTAATTAAAAACTCTTCTCTGAAGTAAGCAAATTTAAAAACTATGAATGTAGGAGCAAAATTTTATTAGATCTAAGAAAAGCTTAATTTGTCTTTCTTCTCATTATTTTTCAATGTGTATAGCATGGTTTTCCAAATAATAGTATTGCCTTAAACTCTTTAGTTCAAAGTTTATAGTTTTTTGTTGTCATATTTGCATCCAGGCCAGTTTCCATTAAAGATGTTAATATGTGTTTATCTGCTCAAACTTTAGGGAGTTATTTTAAAATGTCTATTAAATGGATTTAACAAGAAATTTGAAGATTACTAAACTATGGGGATATATGAGGTAATATTAAACAGCCAAACTTTGCTAGCTGGTGTGTTTTTGCTTAGATTACTACAGGGTGTTATGCCCGTTTTCACAGGTATTAAGGGGGCCCACATAATACTTCAAAAATGCTCATAAAATGGGCCTTGGCTCATAGTGCTTATTCACCCGAACTGCCCTCACATTCCCCATCCCCTGACTGCTCTGTAATGAACCACCAATTGCTAATCATTATCTACCAATGACATGCTTCTGGGTTTACAGCCCTGTTTGTCCTGTGAGCGGTTTCAGGAAAACATTCTCCGCCTTTAAGATTCAGTTCTTCTGCTTGGAGCTCAATGTTTCACAGAGTTTATTAAAGCTGTTCTTGTATCCACAGCCTCCCCTGGGTTCTCAAAGGTGCCAGGGTTCTCTTTTGGGGTCCAGGTAACGACTATCTCACCACTCCTAGCAAAAATCCCCTTAGGGCCTGGACCGTTCCATCTGTCTCTGAGACTCTGCTGTGCCCTCTTTCCCCTCCTCTGCTCCCAACTTCAGCCCATTGCCCCATGTCAACACCCCACCAGACAGTGTCTGTTGGTGTCTGAAGTGGGAGAGCTTCCCCCTTGTATTTTCCAAGGAGCCAAATGGACTATATACAACTCAGTGACTCCCTGTAAGTAGAATCTGCAGTGGTTTTGCCTAAATTCACACGGCAATTCCAGATGACCAACTTCAGTCCAGCCTAGACCATTTCAACAGGAAGTAGGCAAGAGAGGATAACAGAGGCCCCAGACCTGCCGGCTGTAACCAAAATTTGTTGGAATGTCAGTGGCAGAGACATATCTCTGTCTTTCTTTTCCCTGGTGGAACATTATAATATTGAAGGAAAGGAAAGGAAAGTCGCTCAGTCGTGTCCAACTCTTTGCGACCCCATGGACTGTAGCCTACCAGGCTCCTCTATCCATGGGATTTTCCGGGCAATAGTACTGGAGTGGATTGCCATTGCCTTCTCCAGGGGATCTTCCCATCCCAGGGATCGAACCCAGGTCTCCCGCATTGTAGACAGACGCTTTACTGTCTGAGCCACTAGGGAAGTCTATAATATTGAAGGGTGTTTGGTATAATCCGAGTTGGCAAGTGAGTTATCTGCTTGTACCAGGGAGACTTAGCTAGGCAGTCACTTGGGCTTTTGCCATCCCATCAAATATTTTTTTGAAGTACCTAAAAATATTTTAATATGGCACGTGTCATCAGATATGGGGTCGTGCCAATTTGATAATTGAATGGGAGGCTGATGCATATTTTAACAAAACCAAATCCCTTTTAGGCAAGTCGTTTTTTTTTTTTTTCAATTTTCTGATTGTAAGAGAAGAAGTACATTATGAGACACCCTTCAGAAGTAGGCTGTCACCCACTTATTTCTGATTCATGCCACCAGCTGGTGTTCCATCCTCCTACACAACCCCCACACTGCTAATACCCACTGGGAAAGGTAGACCTGCCTCCATAACTTCACATTCAAGTTCTTTCTCCTGGTTCTTTACATCTTGTGGGCTTGCACAACTCTCTGGTTATCCAGATTGGTATTCAAAAACTACAGCAATCACAAAAAGAAGATTCACGGCCAAATTAGTGAAAGGAAGACATTTTCCCACATCTTTTCTTATATTTTATGTAGACGATATTTATAGGCTAATAAAATTCCAAAAAGAGTATATATTCAAACTATTTTTAAAGTAGCATTTATAAATTAATTTTGAGTCAATGTAGTCCTCTCACTTTAGCTTTTAGCTGTAAGCAGTAAGCAGTGATCGCCAAAGAGTATCAGTATACAGCCATACAGCCCCAAACATTGCTACTTAAGACACTAGGACCCTTGTTTATTTATGCAATGCATATTTGAGTGTCACACTGTCCTGGCTGCTGGGAAATTCAGAAGTGAACAATACAAATGCGGTTCCCTCCTCGTGCGTGTGGTCGAACAGATGATAAACACATAATCCAATAAATCCAATGAGAGAGTTTCAGATAGGTTTAAATGTCATGAAGATTCTAGAGTTGAAATATTTGGCTTACCCAGTGGCTCAGATGGTAAAGGATCCACCTGCAATGAGGAAGACCCAGGTTTGATCCCTGGGTCAGGAAGATCCTCTGGAGAAGGCAATGTCTACCTACCCCAATATTCTTGCCCAGAGAATTCCTTGGACAGAGGAATATAGTTGATTTACAATGTTGTTAGTTTCAAGTGCACAGAAAAATGATTCATATATTTATATACACACACACACACATATATATACACATATATATATTCTTTTTTTACATTCTCTTCCATTATACATGATTACAAGATATTGAGTATAATTCCTGTGCTATATAGTAGGTCTTTATTGGTTATCTATTTTATATATGGTAGAGTGTATATTTTAATCTCAGATTCCTAATTTATTCCCCTCTTCCTTTCCCCTTTGGTAACCTTAAGTTTGTTTTTTATGTCTGTGAGTCTATTTCTGTTTTATAAATAAATTTATTTGTGTCATTTTTTTTAGATTCCACATATAAGCAATATCATATGATATTTGCCTTTGACTCACTTCACTTAGTATTATAATCTCTAAGTGCATTCATGTCACTGCAAATGGCAATATTTCATTCCATTTGTGGCCAAGTAGTACTCTGTTGAGTGTGTATATATACATATATGTAGTATATATATCTGTCAATGGACACAATTTGCTTCCATGTCTTGACTATTGTAAATAGTGCTGCTATGAACATTGAGGTGCATGTGTCTTTTCAAATTATGTTTTTCTCCAGGTATATGTCCAGGTGTGGGATTGCAGGATCCTATGGTAATTCTATTTTTAGTTTTTTAATGAACTTCCATACTGTTCTCCATAGTGGTTGTAGCAATTTACATTCTCACCAACAAGGTAGGAGGGTTCCTTTTTCTCCATGCCCTCTCCAGCATTTACTATTTGTAGATTTTTGATAATGGCCATTCTGACCAGTGTGAGGTGACACCTCATTGCAATTTTGATTTTCATTTCTTTAATTATTAGTGATGTTGAGCATCTTTTCAAGAGAATATCAAATCAATTTAAATGCTGTGAAGAGTCCAGACTTTAAAAACACCTTTTCAGAGAAAGCCCCAAGTTGAATCAAGCATTCCATGGGAAATACGTACAGAAGAGAAGGAAAATATGTTCTGTTAGCAAAAGCCTGGAAGAAACGTCAAAGAGGAATAATGCAAGACATTTGAAAAGAATTTCCACCATTTTCTTGGCACCTAACCCTGCCTCTCCACGTCTTCCCCCTAACCTGGCAGCTGAGTAGATTCTGAAGGACACTGGGTCAGTGGTATTTCGGAAGGGAACTATTGAACCTTAGTAGCCAAATGCATAAAACTTCACTGTACAACTATGTTCTAACTAGGTGAAAAATGACTTGAAAAGACTTTCCTTCAGAAAATGTGGAAATTGGATGAGTTACCTTTTCTAATCATCAAAGGCTTTTAGCTCAAGAGCTAGAAAAAAGTCATTTTTGAGGCATTTATAAGTGGGATGATCCAATCCTGAAACAACAACTCTTTTATCCACCTCTTGCTAGTATGCCCCTGATACGATAGACCTTTACCCTCCCAGAGACAACTGAGGGAAGCAATGACCCAACATTTCCTTTGCTCTTCTCTCCATATATTTTTCTTGCTTATACATGTTCTGCAGGCATATCCTCAAGCCAGTTCTTTTCCTGCATTTTGTACCTTGTGTTGATTTACATTATAGAAGCTCTCCTCTTTAATTCCCACCCAAAGCAATAAACAGAAAAGCTGTTAATTAGGGGAACAGTCATGATCACATTTCACTTGATCTGATTCTCACATTAGTCACTGTAGTGAACTGGTTGGTGCCAACAAAGACAGACCCAGGTCCTAACCCACAGAACACCTGGCTGTGACCTTATTAAAAAAAAAAAAGTCTTCGCAGTTGTTTTTGTTGTTTAGTCGCCCAGTCATGTTCAACTCTTTTGTGACTCCATGGATTGGGATTCTTCAGGCAAGAGCTCTGGAGTGGGTTGCCATTTCCTCCTCCAGGGGATCTTCCTGGAGTCTCTTGCGTTGGCAGTCAGATTCTTTCCTGCTGAGCCATGGAGGAAGCCCCACAGGTGTAAATAAGCACAGTATCTCAGGATGAAACAATCTCGGGCCCTAAATCCAGTGGAAAATATCCTTATAAGAGACATAGAAGAGGAAGAGGCCATGTGACTAAGGAAGCAGAGACTAGAATCACGTGGCCACAAGCCAGGAGTGCCAAGAGCCATTAGCAGGCAGAAGACGCAAGAAATAGCATCTCCCCTGGGGTCTCTGCTGACATCTTGATTCTGGAATTCTGGCCTCCAGAACTGTGGGAGAATAGATTTCTGTTTATATCACCAAGGCTGTGGCAATCTGCTACAGCAGCACTAGGAAACTGACAGTCATTATAGGTTGTAAGTTCCATAAAAACGGGACTTAAGTGAGGTCCTGGGAGGCATGTCCTATACCAAGAAAGGACCACGTTGATGTGATCTGATCAACTCAGTTTGAGGATGGAGTTCAGTTATAAAAGTGCCTAATACAGAAATATTTCTATTTCTCGTATTCATGTGGCATCTCAAGCAAAACAGGGACAGCCATCTCTCTCTATTAGAAATGGAGAGCTGATGTTTATTGGTAGCTACTCGGGGAGATGACAACAGTCATGAGGATCTGCCAGCAAATCAAGAAATCAAACGAGGCCAATTTATACTAGGAATGTCATGTACAACATGATTAATAGAATAAACAGTGCTGTGTGTTATCTATGAAAGTTGAAAGAATAAATCTTAAGGGTTCTCATCACAAGACAAACTTTAAAAAAAAATTCTTTAATTTTTTATCTATATGAGATGGTGGATGTTCACTAAACTTACCGAGATAATCATTTTATGATACATGTAAGACAAATCACTGCATCACACCTCAAATTTATCCTGTGCTGACTGTCAATTCTATCTCAATAAAACTGAAAGAAAAAGAAGTGTAAAAATAACAAAAATAACCTAAAGCCTGAAAAAATTAAAGTAATAAGGTCAGTTTACATCTACATTTTTTCCTACAGATGTTCCTCCCTGCCTTCTTAGAGATGTCCTTATATATAAAACGCAATTTCTCACCCTGGTGCTTAGTTCCTGTCAGACTGTTTAATCAGCACCAGGATGCTGAACAGAAACACTGGTCCTTTCACGCTGAAAGGCAAGCGACCTTGGAACTCGCTGGCACTTGAGCCACCATAAATTTTTCTCCTGATGCCAGAGAACAGCACGGGCCAGCTGCAGAGAGTGGCGGTTTACTTCTCTAAAACTGATGAAAAGCTGTTGTCTTGTGGTAATTTAGCTGCAAATTTGCCAGAAAAACAAAAGATTTCTTCTAACTCCTTGGTAATAAAACAGGGTGGCTGGGAAAATGCAAAGACACCGAAAGAAACATTCATCAAGGTGTAGATTCTATTTCCTGGAAACAAAATATGCACAGCTGGTGACTCTACATTCTAAGGAACTATTTGATTTTGCTCTCCTCACTTGGGGTGCCGTGTCCAGAATGGGCAATGTTCTCAGCTCGAGTCTGCATCCTGCCAACAACTGTCAACAGTCATATGCAATAAAAGGAGAGGTTTTGTTTCTTCTGTCATTCTTTCTGGAGCATGATTCAATTCTACTTCAGGCTCTTACAGAACCCCAAGCTTCCTCTGGGATTTAGGAAGGCAGCGGGCTATGAGATCACACATACGACACAGCTCAAGAGTTACCTTTGGAGGCAGATAATCTAGCCCTCTTTTGTTCATCAGGCTCTGGTGGAGGGCAGCAGTAAAAGGATACTTCTAAATAGACTCCAGGAAAGCCTCCCTTAATATGATTTATTTCAAATGCTTATCCATCCCCTTAGAATACATTGATGAGCATGACAGCACAGATGAATAAATTTGCACATCCTGATTTTTGGTCTTATTGGAAAGAAAGCCTCCTGAAAGCTAGTGGAACTAGAGTGTAACCAGCAAAATGACTCAGAGATATTTCAGGATTGAATGCACATTGTATTCTCCCTGTGCATAACTAGCCTAGGAAGTACAGTAATTTTGGAGAGAAAGTCTTGCCCTCACACTCAATAGCATTTAAAACAATTAATTCATTCATTCTTTTGAATAGTGCATCCACCATATAACCAGAAGTACTTATGCATTAGGAAAGATACAGAAAAACATTAAAAGTTTTCAACTTTTACACCAATCTACTAAAGAATAATGAACATACTTTCTTGAAAAGTTAAAAAAAATACAAGAGCGATCACAAAGCAGTATCTGGTTAATTGTCTAGTGAATGAAACATATAATACATTCTGCATTTATAGGTGAGAAAGAAGTGACTCTGTAGGTAAAATGAAAAGAACAAGGACCTTGTTTCAGGCAACCCGAATTCAAACTTTCCTTTTTTGCCTCTTCCTTGCTAAGGCACTGGGAAGGTTAATAAAGGTTAATTAATTAATAATATTAAATTATTTAATAATTAACCTACAATAAAGTTTAATTATTTATTAACCTGCAGGAGGTTAATAAACTCCATGAGGCTCAACTTAGTCAGGATGTTTGTGCCAGACTCTTAAGGTGTTTGGCATATAAGGAACGATGTGTATGAAACACTTCACACATAAAAAGGCATTTGTAAACCAAACTCCCTAACTGTCCCCTCCTCCCCATCCTTCCTGAACATGTACACACTGCTATATTTAAAGTTGATAACCAACTAGGACCTACTGTACAGCACAGGGAACTCTGCTCAATGTTATGTGGCAGCCTGGATGGGAGGGGAGTTGGGGAGAGAATGGATACATATAATGCATGGCTGAGTCCCTTTGCTGTCCACCTGAAACAATACAACATTGTTAATTGGCTATACCGCGATACAAAATAAAACTATTTTTTAATGGCATTTGCAAAAGGCATTCATTAAAAGTGTTGTTGCTTCTGATCACTGCTTCTTCACTCTTAAGATGCATACCTGGAAAATCCCAAAGACACAGGAGCCAGCACACTACAGGGTCACAGAGTCACAAAGAGTCAGACACGACATCAGTTCAGTTCAGTCGCTCAGTCATGTCCAACTCTTTGCAACCCCATGGGCTGCAGCACTCCAGGCCTCCCTGTCCATCACCAACTCCCAGAGTTTACTCAAACTCATGTCCATTGAGTCGGTGATGCCATCCAACCATCTCATCCTCTGTCATCCCCTTCTCCTCCCACCTTCAATCTTTCCCAGCATCAGGGCCTTTTCCAATGAGTCAGCTCTTCATATTAAGAGGCCAAAGTATTGGACATGACTTAATGACTAAATACAAACACAGTGACTAAAAAAAACATGGACAGACATGATTTAGTGACTAAAAGCAAACAAAGCATCTTGTGTGGAAAACTCTCTTCCCCAAATCCTGATGCCACCCCCTTTGTTTCATTAATTATATTTGAGCATTAACTTAGCTCTAAGCTTCTTTGTACCCAGGAGAACAACGAAAATACAGCAGATTATATAATTTTCTTTGACTAATAAAAAGGACATGTGAAGTGTCTCTGAAGATTCAATTCTGACATAGAAAAGGTGTGATGGTAAAGGAATGAGGATACACTTGTATGGCATTAAAAATGTGCTTTATCTCCTTGGCTCACAAGTGTGGCTGCCAGTGGTTAGGGGTGGAGTAGAAAATGCACACCTGGTGGATATGGCCTTTAGGGCAGTATGACTCAGGAGAAAACCTGGGAAGACAGAGATGGGTGTACCTGGGAATGGGAATGTATGTAAACAGCTTCAGCATGGGTGAGACAAATGGAGAATGGAGAGGGACAGGGTAAGGGAAGCCATCCAGAGTGATTTCTATTAAAAAAACCTTGGGCTTCCCTGGTGGCTCAGTGGTCAAGAATCCACCTGCCAATGCAGGAGACATGGGTGCAATCTCCGATCTGGGAAGATCCCACATGCTGCAGGGCAGCAAAGCCTGTGCACCGCAAGTACTGAGCCTGTGCTCTAGAGCCTGGGAGCCACAACTACTGAAGCCCTCGTGCCCGAGAGGCCATGCTCTGCAGAAGAGAAGCCGCCTCAATGAGGAGCCTGTGTTGGGCAACTGTAGAGTAGTCCCCACTCGCCACTACTACAGAAGACCCCCTGCAGCAATGAAGACCCAGCACAGCCAATAAATGAATAAAAATCTTCATGAAAGGGTCAGATATGGAAAGCAATGGAACTGCAGAGACTGGGATAAGGCCAAGGACATAGCCTGGATGATATGCCTAAATTTGGGATGGTTTTCATGACAGAATGAATTGAGGTATTCAACTGGTTGAATTCTGGGTGAATGTAAGAAAATTTTGACCACCTATTACAACCAGCCAAGGTTATATCTGAATTCATCTATAAAGAATATTTAAAAAAAAATTTTTAATAAAGCGTTTAGTGTTTTATTATTCATGAGGAAGAAAGCATTATTCTTATAACATTACAGTTTATGAGATGAAAAAAAAGCCCAACCAGTTCAAGTTTAAAATAAAGAAAAATAGGTACAAAATATGGCGTTACTATTGCTACTTAGATTTGTTTTTCCTATGTAACCACCTTATGTGTTATTTTAAGGGCTGCAGTGCACTTCACTAGGTTCTCACAAAATAACTCAACCATTTTCCTTTTGTTTATCATGTAGGTAGTTTCCAGACTTTCCTATGACAATGGAAATGGCAGCTTCTATGGGTATATTGATCTTATTTATTTGTTTTTGGTTTTTACTGGAGTATAGTTGAGTTACAACATTGCATTAGTTTCTACTGTATAGCACAGTGAATCAGCTATATGTACACATATAGCCTCTCTTTTGGGGATTTCCTTCCCATTTAGGTCACCACAGAGCCCTGAGTAAGGTTTCCTGTGTTATACAGTAGGTTCTCATTAGTTCCCTATTTTATACATAGTCTCAATAGTGCATGTAGCAATAAATAGCTACTGCAGGGGCCTTTGATTTTGGATAAATTGCACCTGATGAAAAGGGAGGGTGATTCAGCATCTAGAATTTAAAGATCAGGGTAAGAAGTCAATGGCAGGATGATGAACCAGATAAGCAGTGCTTTATAGCCTGGGAAAATGGTATGTCTATTAGGAGAGCTATGGGTTTGTTTAGCAAGTGATAATCCTGTCTAGGAACAGAATTCAGTCCTATTGGTGGTGAGAATCAGCCACTAGATGGAGATTACAAAGATTTGGTTATAAAGATGGAAAAACTGCAGGCTGATTGGCCGCCCATTACATGCACCTCCTGGGAACAACAGAGACCACTTAGAACTGAGGGGAAAGTAGCATAGAAATTTGTCTTGAAAGGTGACAAAGATGAATAAATCATTTTTTGAACCAAATACCAGCTAGGATCCCAGCTAAGAACAGAAATGGAGTTGAGAGAATGAAGAGAAGGAATATGTAACAAAACCAGGACAGAGAAAAAGGAAAAAGAAGCCTTAACTGAGGAAAATAAAATTATGAAAACAACTAGTGTGGTGCTGGTGGAAAAGAATCTGCCTGCCAATACAGGAGACAAGAGACCTGGGTTCAGTCCCTGGGTAGGGAAGATCCCCTGGAGGAGGGCATGGCAACCCACTCCAGTATTCTTACCTGGAGAATCCCATGGACAGAGGAGCCTGGTGGGCTACGGTCCATAGAGTCGCAAAGAGTCGGACATGACTGAGGCAGCTTAGCACACACACAGTGCTTTTTTAAAAAAATTGAAAGCATTTCCTCTAAAGTCAGGAACAAGACAAGGGTGCCCACTTTCACCATTACTATTCAACATAGTTTTGGAAGTTTTGGCCACAGCAATCAGAGCAGAAAAAGAAATAAAAGGAATCCAAATTGGAAAAGAAGTAATAAAACTCTCACTATTTGCAGATGACATGATCCTCTACATAGAAAACCCTAAAGACTCCACCAGAAAATTACTAGAGCTAATCAATGATTATAGTAAAGTTGCAGGATATAAAATCAACACACAGAAATCCCTTGCATTCCTATACACTAATAATGAGAAAACAGAAAGAGAAATTAAGGAAACAATTCCATTCACCATTGCAATGGAAAGAATAAAATACTTAGGAATATATCTACCTAAAGAAACTAAAGACCTATATATAGAAAACTATAAAACACTGGTGAAAGAAATCAAAGAGGACACTAATAGATGGAGAAATATACCATGTTCATGGATTGGAAGAATCAATATAGTGAAAATGAATATACTACCCAAAGCAATCTATAGATTCAATGCAATCCCTATCAAGCTACCAACAGTATTCTTCACAGAGCTAGAACAAATAATTTCACAATTTGTATGGAAATACAAAAAACCTCGAAGAGCCAAAGCTATCTTGAGAAAGAAGAATGGAACTGGAGGAATCAACCTACCTGACTTCAGGCTCTATTACAAAGCCACAGTTATCAAGACAGTATGGTACTGGCACAAAGACAGAAATATTGATCAATGGAACAAAATAGAAAGCCCAGAGATAAATCCATGCACCTATGGACACCTTATCTTTGACAAAGGAGGCAAGAATATACAATGGATTAAAAAGAATACATTTGAGTCAGTTCTAATGAGGTGGATGAAACTGGAGCCTATTATACAGAGTGAAGTAAGCCAGAAGGAAAAACATCAATACAGTATACAGCATATATATGGAATTTAGAAAGATGGTAACAATAACCCGGTGTACGAGACAGCAAAAGAGACACTGATGTATAGAACAGTCTTATGGACTCTGTGGGAGAGGGAGAGGGAGAGGGTGGGAAGATTTGGGAGAATGACATTGAAACATGTAAAATATCATGTAAGAAACGAGATGCCAGTCCAGGTTCGATGCCTGATACTGGATGCTTGGGGCTGGTGCACTGGGACGACCCAGAGGGATGGTATGGGGAGGGAGGAAGGAGGAGGGTTCAGGATGGGGAACACATGTATACCTGTGGCGGATTCATTTTGATATTTGGCAAAACTAATACAATTATGTAAAGTTTAAAAATAAAATAAAATTAAAAAATTTAAAAAAAAGTCTACAAAAAAAATAAAAAATAAAGACAATGTCTTTAACAAGTGGTGCTGGGAAAACTTGTAAAAGAATGAAACTAGAACACTTTCTAACACCATACACAAAAATAAACTCAAAATGGATTAAAGATCTAAACGTAAGACCAGAAACTATAAAACTCCTAGAGGAGAACATAGGCAAAACACTCTCTGACATACATCACAGCAGGATCCTCTATGACTCACCTCCCAGAATATTGGAAATAAAAGCAAAAATAAACAAATGGGACCTAATTAAACTTAAAAGCTTTTGCACAACAAAGGAAACTATTAGCAAGGTGAAAAGACACCCTTCAGAATGGGAGAAAATAATAGCAAATGAAGCAACTGACAAACAACTAATCTCAAAAATACACAAGCAACTCCTACAGCTCAACTCCAGAAAAATAAATGACCCCATCAAAAACTGGGTCAAAGAACTAAATAGACATTTCTCCAAAGAAGGCATACAGATGGCTAACAAACACATGAAAAGACGCTCAACATCACTCATTATCAGAGAAATGCAAATCAAAACCACAATGAGGTACCATTTCACACCAGTCAGAATGGCTGCGATCCAAAAGTCTACAAGCAATAAATGCTGGAGAGGGTGTGGAGAAAAGGGAACCCTCTTACACTGTTGGTGGGAATGCAAACTAGTACAGCCACTATGGAGAACAGTGTGGAGATTCCTTAAAAAACTGGAAATAGAACTGCCTTATGACCCAGCAATCCCACTGCTGGGCATACACACTGAGGAAACCAGAAGGGAAAGAGACACATGTACCCCAATGTTCATCGCAGCACTGTTTATAATAGCCAGGACATGGAAGCAACCTAGATGCCCATCAGCAGATGAATGGCTAAGAAAGCTGTGGTACATATACACAATGGAGTATTACTCAGCCATTAAAAAGAATACATTTGAATCAGTTCTAATGAGATGGATGAAACTGGAACCTATTATACAGAGTGAAGTAAGCCAGAAAGAAAAACACCAATACAGTATACTAACGCATATATATGGAATTTAGAAAGATGGTAACAATAACCCTGTGTACAAGACAGCAAAAGAGACACTGATGTATAGAACAGTCTTTTGGACTCTGTGGGAGAGGGAGAGGGTGGGGAGATTTGGGAGAATGGCATTGAAACATGTATAATATCATGTATGAAACAAGATGCCAGTCCAGGTTCGATGCACGATACTGGATGCTTGGGCCTGGTGCACTGGGACGACCCAGAGGGATGGTATGGGGAGGGAGGAGGGAGGAGGGTTCAGGATGGGGAACACAGGTATACCTGTGGCGGATTCATTTCGATATTTGGCAAAACTAATACAATATTGTAAAGTTTAAAAATAAAATTAAATTAAAAAAATAGAAACCCCAAAGATAAATCCACACACCTATGGACATCTTATCTTTGACAAAGGAGGCAAGAATATACAATGGATTAAAGACAATCTCTTTAACAAATGGTGCTGGGAAAACTGGTCAACCACTTGTAAAAGAATGAAACTGGAACACTTTCTAACACCATACACAAAAATAAACTCAAAATGGATTAAAGATCTAAACGTAAGACCAGAAACTATAAAACTCCTAGAGGAGAACATAGGCAAAACACTCTCTGACATACATCACAGCAGGATCCTCTATGACCCACCTCCCAGAATATTGGAAATAAAAGCAAAAATAAACAAATGGGACCTAATTAAAATCAAAAGTTTCTGCACAACAAAGGAAACTCTAAGCAAGGTGAAAAGACAGCCTTCAGAATGGAAGAAAATAATAGCATATGAAGCAACTGACAAACAACTAATCTCAAAAATATACAAGCAATTCCTGCAACTCAATTCCAGAAAAATAAACGACCCAATCAAAAAATGGGCCAAAGAACTAAATAGACATTTCTCCAAAGAAGGCATACAGATGGCTAACAAACACATGAAAAGATGCTCAACATCACTCATTATCAGAGAAATGCAAATCAAAACCACAATGAGGTACCATTTCACGCCAGTCAGAATGGCTGCGATCCAAAAGTCTACAAGCAATAAATGCTGGAGCTCTTACACTGTTGATGGGAATGCAAACTAGTACAGCCACTATGGAGAACAGTGTGGAGATTCCTTAAAAAACTGGAAATAGAACTGCCTTATGACCCAGCAATCCCACTGCTGAGCATACACACCAAGGAAACCAGAATTGAAAGAGACATGTGTACCCCAATGTTCATCGCAGCACTGTTTATAATAGCCAGGACATGGAAGCAACCTAGATGCCCATCAGCAGACAAATGGATAAGAAAGCTGTGGTACATATACACAATGGAGTATTACTCAGCCATTAAAAAGAATACATTGAATCAGTTCTAATGAGGTGGATGAAACCGGAGCCTATTATACAGAGTGAAGTAAGCCAGAAAGAAAAACACCAATACAGTATACTAATGCATATAAATGGAATTTAGAAAGATGGTAACAATAACCCTGTATGTGAGACAGCAAATGAGAAACAGATGTATAGAACAGTCTTTTGGACTCTGTGGGAGAGGGAGAGGGTGGGATGATTTGGGAGAATGGCATTGAGACATGTATAATATCATATAAGAAACTAATCACCAATCCAGGTTTGATGCAGGATATAGGATGCTTGGGGCTGGTGCACTGGGATGACTCAGAGGGATGGTGCGGGAAGGAGGTGGCGGGGGGGGGCGGTTCAGGATGGGGAACACGTGTACACCCATGAAGGATTCATGTTGATGTATGGCAAAACCAATACAATACTGTAAAGTAATTAGCTTCCAATTAAAATAAATAAATTTAAATTTAAAATAAAAATAAAAAAGTAAATAATTCAGGAGAGTTTTTGTCCTTCTCTCTTAACTGCTGTAACTATAATCAAGTATGTCACAATCTACAACACCATGAAAAACAGGGATAAAAATGTACATGTACAATGAAACTGAATAGCTTCAATGAAGGACACTGAAGGGAAAATTTCTAGCAGGTTGTTGATTTCTCTAAAAAATCTTGAAAGAACAGCTTGGGCACAAGGAGAGTGGAAACGACAGGAAAACTTCAAACACTTTAGCTGCTATTAAACAGAGGCAAATGAAGAAAAATTAAGTAAATATTAATTCACCCAAATAAAGGCCTATGAGGTATGGACTTTTATTATGAGACTTAGTATTTGTGATTTTCTTACCCAAAAGGAATAATTAATTGCTGAATGCCAAGGGAAAATGCATACAAGGTAATACTGTTGGATTTCCCACTTCTGTTTCCCATACACTCTCAAAATTGTGTCAATTAGGGGTACAATGTTTTAATTATACAAGATAAATAAATTCATGAGATATAAGGTATACCAGTGTGGCTTTAGTTAAAATATTATATCAAAAATTTGAAATCTGCTGAGAGGGTAAATCCTAAGTGTCCTCACCCTTCACACTACACACACACACACACACACACACACACACACACACAAAGAAACAAAAAGAAGATGGTATCTATGTGAGGTGATGGTGTGTTAATTAGCGTGGTTATGGTGATTGTTTCACAGTGTACATGTATATCAAATCATCAAGCTGTACAACCTTGTGTGTGTGTGTGTGTGTGCTCAGTCATGTCCAACCCTTTGAGACTCCATGGACTGTAGCCAGCCAGTCTCCTCTGTCCATGACAAAATTACTGGAGCAAATTGCCATTTCCTATTCCAGGGGATCTTCCTGACCCAGGGATCAAACCCACGTATCTTATGTCTCCTGCATTGGCAGGCAGGTTCTTTACTACTAGTGCCGCTTGGGAAGCCCTGTACAACCTTATGTAAATACAATTTTTATTTGTCAATTTTACATCATTAAGTCAGAAAAAAATTATGTTGTAACAAATGGCATTCTCATGAAGTAGACTCCAAATAGAAACATTCCAAGAGGGCAACTATGAAAAATGAAACCACAATAAACAAAATAAATGAAAAAATAAATTGGAAATGAAGGGAAGAAAGATAAAATCAAGGAGCTGTTACAAGAATATGCATCAAAAGAGGAATTAATCTGATTAGCTGAAGAACATTCATTTATATTTATACTGTTGAAGAAGCAACAAGATTACTAGTGGAAAAATCAATATTAGACTCCAGTATGTCTGACTTCAAAGTCTGTGTTTTTAACCATCATGTGATACATAAAATTGAAAACAAAAAAATTAAATTAAATAAAATAAAGGAAAAAATAAAAATTAAGAAATAAAAGTAAAACTGAGAGATAAAAATGTATATATTCTATTTCTTGATAGAAATGTATTGTGTATATATATATATGCATATTTAAGTACTGTTTCTTTGAATACTTCAATTAGATCTATAAAATACTAGTTCATATAAATCATGGAAAAGGCAAAAAAAAAAAAAAAAAATACTTCAAATAAGAAAAAATAACCAGCCAAATTCAGAAGACATTAAGGGAATCAAAATAGAAGAATTTGTTCAACTATACAAATAAGTTCAAAATCCTGGTCAAAGATGAAAACACGAATAATTCTAAATTGATCTGAGAGAGATAGAAAACCTTAAGTAGACTAGCGGCCATACGACAAAGTGAAAGTGTTTCATGATATACATCTGAAAAAAAAAATGCCAGGCCCAGACCCTTTCACAGATGCAGTTATGTGAATAGTTCAAGTAATATATATATATACACACATATATATATGCATAAATGTATATAAATGCAATCTTATTTAAACTTTCATAGACTACAGAAAGAAGAGAGGCTTCCAATTTTTTTTTTTTTTTAGTTAAGATAACTGTTATGCCATACCTCCAAAAAAAGGTAAAGGATACCACACAGAATTACACAATGGCAGACCAAAATCCAGATTTCTCCAATAGATCCCTGAGAAATCCAGAGTCCTTAACAGAGGCCTTATCACATAATGGCAGACCAAAATCTGGATTTCTCCAATAGATCCCTGAGAAATCCAGAGTCCTTAACAGGGGCCTTACTGCTCACACCATCTCTAGCCATGTCATACACCTCACATGTTAGGACTTTTTCCCTTTGCTGCTCCCTCTGCAAGACCCTTTCCCCAGATAGCCTCATAGCTAAGGCCCTCCTTCAAGTGTTTGTCAAACCTCCCCTTTTATAACTGAGGCCTACCTTAATCACTGGTAGTCTTTCTATTTAAATCAGCGACCACCTCCCACATCTACTCTGGATTCCCTCTTCTGTGATTGTTTCTTTTTCTTTTCTTCTGATCGCATTTACCAACGGCTATCACATTATGATATATAATATACTCGGTATATACTTACTGAATCGGGCTTCCCTGGTGGCTCGGATGGTAAAGAATCCACATGAATGTGGGAGACCTGGGTTTGATCCCTGGGATGGGAAGATCCCCTGGAGGAGGGCATGGCAACCCACACCAGTATTCTTGCCTGGAGAATCCCCACGCACAGAGGAGCCTGGTGGGCTACAGTCCATAGGGCTGCAAAGAGTCAGACACGATTGAGTGACTAAGCACATTTATTGAATTAATGGCTTGATTACTTCCTTAAAATTTTTATTTCTTCAGCTTTCTTCTTTCTTTTTTGGAACCACTATATTTATATATTGCTTCTCCTGGATTGCTCTTCTAAGTTTCTTATCTTTTAAAAACACGTTTTTCATCTTTTTCTTACGGTTCTACTTTCTGGGATTGCACTTGAAGATTCCCCTCTAGCCTTTGAATGAACTTTATGATATTTATTTTTAATTTTCAAGGACTCTATGTTGTTTTCTGATTTTTCTTTTGTTATACAGTATTCTATTCCTATCTCCTAAATGCCACGTTTTCCCTTATCTATCTGCATGTATGAAACATAGAATTTTTAAGGATTTTTATCACTCATTTTACAATTTTTTTAGAAACAGCCAGAAACTGATAATGGGGTAATCCTATTGTATATAGAAATGAAGGAGTGAAAGAGTCTTTAATTTTTCATTTTATATCCATTGGTACTATTTGACTGCCTTATATGTTATTTTTATAATGATATTAATAGCAATAATGATGAGGAAGAGGAGAATAAAGAAGAAAAGTCATTAGATAAGCACCTTAACTTTTAACCAATACATTATCATATTCATGCAGCTCAAGAAAAGGACTATCCTTAAAATCACCATAGGCCCAGACAAAAATTCGGGTTTCATCAGACAACTCAATGTCCCTCTGCATTCTATAGCAGTTCTTCAATGAATAATTTAGTGTCCCTGTAATGAGTTCTCCTAACCAGTGTGCCTGTCCATCCTTGTATTATCTATTACAGAGAGAGACTTTGATGAAGGACCTTAATATGAGCTTTTATTCATCTGTAGTTTGGTACTTGAGTCTTGCAGTCTTGGGTCCCTTCAACTGGTCAAGCAGCAGTCTAAAAGGTAAATCTTTCAGTTATCCTTATTTGGTAGTTCCACTTTGATTATTGGGCTTTCACAAATGACCTCTTTTCTTGTGTAAGCCTTAACTGTTTTCTTGACAAGCATGAACTGGGGGCCTGAGCCATCACTCCCAAAGGAGAACACAACAAAGCAAGGTGACTTCTGTATCCAGGTTAGACAGCTTGTGCCAAGCTCCTGGCTGCTGTGTTTGAGGCACTTTGGGGCAGACCTGGCTGAGCCCAGCCTTCCACACACCAGTTTCCTTAAGCAGATACTGCCAGGAACAGAGGCCACGGGCGAAAGACACAGGGTGGCTGCCCCTGAGATTCTGCACCCATCCAAGGGATCCCCAGAGAGGATGAGCTGTGGGTGCTGCCAACAGCTGGATTGTCACTAAAGTTCTGCGAGGATTTCAGACCCATGACTGTCTTCACATCCTTGCCTTCTACTTGCCCTGCCAGCTTCCACAGCCCAAGGCTTTACAAAGTCTGACATAAACCCCTATCCTGCTCCTTTCTGTTCTCCTCTGTTTTCTTCATTAGAATCTTTAGGAGGTTTCTCCACCTTATCACTGAAGGACTTATTCATAAGGACTTATTCATACCATCGGCAACACTAAGAAGTAAAACCCTTTGTTTATGGTACCTTTCTATTATAAGCAAACTCAACCAAAACAGATGCCATCTTTTCAGATCTTGTTTTCTATTAACTGTTCACTTACTCAACAAGCCCGGTACCCTTCTAAGCACTGGGGATATTTTGGTGAACAAAGTAGACAAAAATCTTTATTTTCATGAAGCATATATTTTATTAAGAATATATGTGCCCTCTGAGTGAAAAACTTTTGTAACATAAAATATCAATCTCAAAGGAATTATCTTTATCAGATTATCTTGAGTGCTCAAAGACTATCCACAATGTTAAGGAATTAAATAATAATAGATTGAGGCAATCTAATTATAATCTCTTTTAGGAAATGTTGTTTTGAAATATATTTTTTAAAATAATAAATGTTTTGTGTTAGACTATTTCTATTGTTCTAAAGCAATGTATTATAGGGCAAAGAGATCTGGGTTAGGCATCAGAAGACACATAGTCAAATTCTGTCTCTGCTCTTAGTGTGATTTTGGGGAAGTTATTTCACTGCTCCGAGCATTGGTTCTGCCTCTCTGCTCTTTCCCTGACCCCTCCATAAAAAAGGATTCCAATACCCATTGGGATGTTTTTTATTTTTACTTATTTATTTATTTATTTGGCTGGTCCAGGTCTCAGTTGTGGAACGCAGTATATATGTATTTTTTTCTTAGTTGCTGCATGTGCGAGCTCTTAGTTGCAGCATGAGGCCTCTGAGTTGCAGCATGCGGGATCTAATTCCCTGAGCAGGGGTTGGACCTAGTCCCCTGAATTGGAAGCACAGTCTGAACCACCAGACTTCCAGGAAGTCCCTCCACTGGGATGATGTTAAGATCAGTTATGTCCGCAATTTAGAACTGCCTGATGCAAAACAAGGCACTGTATGTAAATGGCTTCTCTGTGCAAAGAGAAAGGATTGGAAGCCCTTGTCAGAGCCCTTGATCCCAGCAGGGGAGCCTCCCATACTCAGATCCTGCAGCTCTTGGGGGTGGGGTGGGCTGTGCCTGCCTGCACCCTGTAGGGGAAGCAGTTTGGAGCAGATGGTGGAGCCCACTCAGTTCAGGCTGTAGGGGTAGGAGGCTTTAGGACTGGATACTTCACAGATGGGCCTCCTGATGCAGGAAGCCCTCCACTTGAGCCATTTTCTTATGAAATAGCCTTGATTTGACTACTGCAGTGTATTTGGAATGAAAACCCATGCTAATTTCCTTCAGATCCTTTTATGACAAGCCCAGTGTCCTCAGGAAAAATATGGAGAAAATCTAATTCAGAGGAGCAAGAGGAAAGGTCCCAAGCTGAATTATGGTAAGGGTGCATTGCAGAGCAGCTTAATTTATTTTTCACTATTATAAAAGTGAATTACATCATCCTGGTTTCTCTAATTCAGAGGAATAAGAACTGTTAGATGCAAGGTAAAAGGTCCATCAAAATGATGGTTCTGTGGGCGACTCCCTCCAACAACCCTTAAAGAGGTTTATTTAGGATGATGTAAAAAGGGAGAAGACCAGAGACATAAATTTGGGGCCTCCTGAAATGTACTTGTAGCTGGGTTCACAGGAGGCCAGGATGAGACTGATTCCCATAGGCTTGAATAGGGAATTTATGCTGCTCAAAAAAGAAAATACAAATCAGTTCAGTTCAGTCGCTCAGTGGCGTCTGATCCTTTGTGACCCCATGAACTGCAGCACGCGAGGCTTCCCGGTCCATTACCAACTCCCAGAGCCTACTCAAACTCACGTCCATTGCATCAGTATGCCATCCAACCATCTCATCCTCTGTCGTCCCCTTCTGCTCCCACCATCAATCTTTCCCAGCATGAGGGGCTTTCTTTCAGTCAGTTCTTCGCGTCAGTCCTTCCAATGAATATTCAGGACTGATTTCCTTTAGGATGGACTGGTTGGATCTCCTTGCTATCCAAGGGACTCTTAAGAGTCTTCTCCAATCCCACAGTTCAAAAGCATCAATTCTTTGGCACTCAGCTCTCTTTATAGTCCAACTCTCACAACCATACATGACTGCTGGAAAAACCATAGCCTTGACTAGATGGACCTTTGTTGGCAAAGTAATATCTCTGCTTTTTAATATGCTGTCTGGGTTGCTCATAACTTTTCTTCCAAGGAGCAAGCATTTTTTTTTAAATTTCATGGCTGCAGTCACCATCTGCAGTGATTTTGGAGTACCCTAAAATAGAGTTTGTCACTGTTTCCACTGGTTCCCCACCTATTTGCCATGAAGTGATGGAACTGGATGCTATGAACTTAGTTTTCTGAATGTTGAGTTTGAAGCCAACTTTTTCACTCTCCTCTTTCACTTTCATCAAGAAGCCCTTTACTTCTTCTTCACTTTCTGCCATAAGGGTTGTGTCATCTGCATATCTGAGATTATTGATATTTCTCCCAGCAATCTTGATTCCAGCTTGTGTTTCATCCAGCCCAGCATTTCACATGATGTACTCTGCATATAAGTTAAATAAGCAGGGTGACAATATACAGCCTTGAAGTACTCCTTTCCTGATTTGGAATCAGTCTGTTGTTCCATGTCCAGTTCTAACTATTGCTTCTTGACCTGCATACAGATTTCCCAGGAGGCAGGTCAGGTGGTCTGGTATTCCCATCTCTTTCAGAATTTTCCACAGTTTGTTGTGATCTACACAGTCAAAGGCTTTGGCCTAGTCAATAAAGGAAAAGTAGATGTTTTTCTGGAACTCTCTTGCTTTTTCAATGATCCAGCAGATTTGGCAATTTGATCTCTGGTTCCTCTGCCTTTTCTAAATCCAGCTTGCATATCTAGAAGTTCATGGTTCACGTACTGTTGAAATACCTTCACATACTGTTGAAAATACAAAAAGATAATTTAAAAACAACTTTCATTGAAGACAGATTAATGAAATACATAGATTTAATATATTAAGGCACAAGTCATGATTCAAGAAAAGGAATTATTCTATCCTATCAGAAAGAAGAGAAAGAAAGGAAAAAGGGAGAAGATTAAGATATGAGAAAGCAGCATTCTTATAGGAAGTTTATTTTATTCTAAAATTCTGGGGAAAAATCTTCTAAGTTATCTATCCATCCAAATGATGTATATAAATATTGAGACAAGTTGACAACAATAATATATGTTGCTTCTTGGAATATCTGAGCTTTGTAATGGCAGATATAAATAGGGTTCCAGGACCCAGTTCCAAAATGTGCCTTCCCCACAACAAACAGTTCTTGGACACCATCTGGTCATCCAAGATTACAGCTCAATTTTGACATTATCCCAAAGACAGAATCTACCCAAAGATAGAATCAAATGTCACAGGTAAAGGAGCTCAGTCCTGCAAGATTGCCTCCTACTTCTGACGCCCTGGTTGTTCCTGTGCTTCTGACTAACTGGTTATAAATCAGACATCCCCACTACCTCTTCCCTTGGTTTGATTACTTTGCTAAGCTGCTCTCAGAATTCAGGAAAAACCATTTATTCACTAGGTTACTAATTTATTACAAAGGATATCAAAGGATACAGATCAAAAGGAGGTGAAGAGATACACAGGGCAGAGTCCCTACCAAAGGAGCTTCTGTCCTCGTGGGGTTTGGGACCCAGCACAGAGTCACATGGAAGCATTCTGGTTCTCCAAGGTCCAGTCTCTCTGAACCCTCTCCTTCTGGGTTTTTATGGAGGCTTCATCATGTAGACACGATTGCATAACTCATTGGCCACTGGTAACTGATTCAACCTCTAACCCCACTCCCTCTCCCAGAAATTAAGTGGGACTGATTTCTTTCTGCAATGGTATTTTCAATATGCAAGTAATGAAATCAGTTGCTTGTGTACTGTTTTTGTTTTTTAAATTGTGTCATTCTTGTTAGCGTGTACTGTTGTATCTCTGGTGGCTAAAAACAGATGGATGGCTCAGAAGTGCTCAGTTGCTCTGTCATGTCTGACTCTTTGTGGCCCCATGGACTGTAGGCTGCCAGGCTCCTTTGTCCATGGGATTTTCCAGGCAAGAAAATTGGAACAGGTTGCCATTTCCTACTCCAGGAGATCCTCCTGACCCAGAGATCAAACCTGCTACTCTGTGTCTCCTGCATTGGCAGGAAGATTCTACACTACTAGCACCACCTAGGAAGCCTAGATGACTCAGAAATACTTCATTAAAGATAAAAGTTCTATTAACAACAACAAAAAAGATTATAGTCAATAAAATCATGACATAAATAGTAAACAAGTCTTTAGTGTGAATGCAGGATATGAATCTATATATACTGATAATTCCACATGTGTAGCTATAAATTAAAAATACAAAGGAGAAATACAATGGTTAATGTAAAAAAATTAGAATTTCACTGGACTAAGTGAAGCTTCCATTTCCAACACACCTCCTAAGAAGCTTTTGAAGGTTATGTTTTGAAGCCATCTGTTTTCATGTCATTCTCAAATAAATAAAAGAAACTTGTACATATTTTTCAGAACAAATGTAAACAAATGCAGATCAAAATGGATAAATCTATCTCTCTTAAAAAGAGAGATGCATAGATTCAGTTTTTCTCTTTATAACAAAAATTAATATTAATCTTATTATTGCCAAAATGCTGTAAAACCAACCATAAAACTAATGACAATTATAATGCAGGGAAAGAAAATTGAACAAGTCATGGCCAAAAAAAGCCATTATCAAAATTTCTTCATACATCAATATACCTGGGTAATTCATTACAGCATTAGCTGCTATGATTAATGCAATCTCAATCTGACTCAGAGGCATCATCAAAAAAGCCCCTATAGCCCCACTCTCAGGATAATCTGTCCCATTCCCTGAGTAGTTTCATATCTAGCATATTTCCACGTGCATATTTTGTTTGATATCTTCCTGCTAGTATCACGAAGTCATCAGATTACAGGGATCAATTGAGTATCTTTGGTAAATATGTCTTTTCCTAGACATAACCATCATGTTATTTAGGTTTCTTCCAAGTGAGTAAAAATTATATTATGCCTTTGTGACCCACACTGTACAAAAATCACCTGCTTCTTTTTTTTTTTTTTTCAGTTGATTTTATAGACACCAGTTGTACTAAACTGATAAGTCTTTTCCCTGTCCTTGTATATTTGATTTAAGGCAAAAGCCAATTTTCTTCATTCGGTTGTGTCTATTTACTTTAGAGTATTATTTGAACTTGTATGTCCTAGTGTGTTTTATTGCTCACTGCACTCTGCACCATTGTATTTACTCTCTAATTACTGTATGTGTGCTAACAAGTGTTCCAATTTACAGCTGGACAAAACTAGAAGTGAATCATATTGCACGGGAGATATTCCCAACAGATGGAGAAACGGATGAAAAATTTTTGTTTTATGCTAAAAATTCAAAGTAAAGAAGATAATTTCTGGTTGTTTTGTGAGCACTGATGTAGACTAGAAAGCATGCATTGACATAAATGTTAATATGGGACCCACTAGAATGAACAATGAATAAACAGTGTTGCTGTGACAATGAGAGTCTGTGCCTGGTTTCCTGGCCATGAGGTGATTTATTCACACAGAACAGTTAGCAGCCAACAATTTGCCTCCTAATCACAATTCAGATTGGAAGGACACAGTAAAAATTGTTAATTAACTAAATGATAATCAGCAAACAAGTAAACACTGGCAAAACAAGACTTTACTTTTCCACACTGAAGTCTGTTGGCTTTAGAGAGAAATGGTGAATATGAGTTTTTGAGATGAAGTTTGAGATAAAAGCATTTCCTCGCTACCTGGACCAAGACTGAGAAAACATGACTATGTTTTCCATTTTCTTCCTCCCAGTATACTATCACATAGTTAGGGTCTTTAGAAGCATAAACATGTCACCCAGGGTCAAAAGCCCACAATTTTAAAATCAAAGATTAGAATACATCAGGATTTTTTAAGGAAATTCAAATATTGGTACTATGGTTCAATTACTAAAAATTTAACTTTTCTCCAACAATTAATAATTTTATTGATTGCTTTGCTAAGAAGAAAATTGATGTCTGAATTTTGTTAACATAACAACTTGATTTCTGAAAAATTTCTCTCTCCTCCAATATTGTAAGTATATTTACTTTTTGTGAAAGAATTTCATGGCCCTGGTGATGCGAGAGAAGATGAAAACAAATGAGCAACAAGCAATACTCTTCAGATCTGAATTCAACAAGCATAAGAACAAGGAATCCATTTGCAAGATGAAATATGTAACCTTTCAGGATTTGATGGTTTATGTGAATATTGATTCAGCACCAAAAGCACTGAAAGTAATCATTGTCAACCGCAATTATATGTTCATCATGTGCTTTGTTCAAATTAAATTGCCAGTTATCTGTCAAGCCAAACAGGGGTGACCGTCCCTCCTGACACATAATTGTGGGTTAGGGTTTTCTAACTATGTCTGAAGTAAATATAATAGTAAAAAAAGAAGTGACTGAATAATGATTACTTATCAGGTTATTCATCATTCACCTAAATATAAAAACATTGGTAAAAAGTTTACAATTTTGTTGTTCTCAACAATATGAAATAATTATTAAATTTAAAATTATTTACATAACATGAGTTTCCTTTGTATTTAAAATTTTGAGGACTTTTTTCAACTTGCCTAAAATTGATGGCCCATATAAAATTCCAAATAACCATTAAATGGTCTACTAAAGTAAAAAAAATTGACAACACTATTATAAAAATTACCCCATCACTCAAGATAAACATGAAACAATTTAACAGTCAGATTCACTAATTATACTGTCAAATTTAAAAATTGAAAACCAAATATATTTTATTTTAGGTATTCAACTCTATTAATTGTAGTGATATAACCTTTTATGACTTAAAAAATCAGAGAATTCAAATTGCAGACTAGAAGATACAGGTAAATTTTTAAAGAATGAGAAGATGTGTAAGATGTTTAACATGAATGATCACCCTTACTGATTTAAGTTAGTGTGATGGACACATGAGTGCCTGATAATGCCTTTATATTCCAGATGCTGTTCACATCATCCTGCCTTGACATTCCTTTAGCTCAAATACATTCATCCACCCACTGAGTTGTACACAAAACATTAATTGAGCACCTAGTATATCCCAGACACTGTTTTAGGTATGGCATAGACATCAAACACAATACACCAATGTTCTTATTCTTAAAAAAAAAAAAAACTTCATAATTAAAAGCACAGTGCTATGGTTATATATGTTCAGTTGTGTTAAACGTATTGTGACTAGTTAATAAAGCAGGAGAGGGGTTATGAAGCATCAGAGATACCCAAAAAACCCTTTTTGAGAAGGTAACTTCTAAAGAAAACAGAAACAATGAAGGCTGCAAGGCATAGCTCTATCTAGAGAAGAAGCATGCTGGGCAGAAGAAAGAGCAGAGGCAAAGCCTGTGAGTTGGGAACATTTGTGATGTGCTCAAGGAACAGTGAGAAGGTCAATACGGCTTGAATGTAAATGAAAGAAGAGGGATAAGGTCAGATAAGTAACGGGATAGGGCAGTTCATACAAAGTCTTAGAGGTTAGCAAGGACTTCTATTTTGTTCTGAGTAAACCACGAATATCCTCTGGATGATTTTGAGCAGAATTGTGATGTGGTCTGACTTGATGTTTCCTCAGATCACCATGACCACTGTGAGCAGGGAGATCAATGCCTAGCTAATCCAGCTGAGAAATAGTGATGGTTTGAACCAGCTGATGGCAGCAAAAGGAGTTAAAGTGGTCAAAATCTGAATGTCTATTTCATTTGTTAAGTCTTCAGGATTTGGTGATGAATTGGATATGAGTTACCAGACAATGAGAAGAATCCAGTGGAGACAAAAGGTTTTGGTCTACAACACTGTAAGTACAGTGGTGCCATTTACACAGCAGAAGGGGCAATTATAGTTGTGCTTGCTGCTGCTGCTAAGTCACTTCAGTCATGTCCAACTCTGTGAGACCCCATAGACGGCAGCCCACCAGGCTCCCCCGTCCCTTGAATTCTCCAGGCAAGAACACTGGAGTGGGTTGCCATTTCGTTCTCCAATGCATGAAAGTGAAAAGTGAAAGTGAAGTCACTCAGTCGTGTCCGACTCTTAGCGACCCCGTGGACTGCAGCCCACCAGGCTCCTTCGTCCATGGGATTTTCCAGGCAAGAGTGCTGGAGTGGGGTGCCATTGCCTTCTCTGTCATAATTGTGTTTAGAGTGGAGAATACCAGGAACTCTTTTAAAGCATAAGTTTGCTATCCAAGGAGAGGCGTTAAGTAAGAATTTGAATGTGTGCTGCTGCTGCTGCTGCTAAGTCACTTCAGTCGTGTCTCGACTCTTTGTGACACTATGGACCATGGCTCCCCAGGCGCGTCTGTCCATAGGATTCTCTAGGCAAGAATACCGGAGTGGTTTGCCATTGCCCTCCTCCAGGGGATCTTCCCAACTCAGGCATCAAACCTGTGTCTCTCATGTCTCCTGCATTGGCAGGCAGGTTCTTTAGCACTAGCACCACTCAGAAATTTGAATCAACATCTACAGTGAGAGTGTGGACAGGGAGGAGCAGGCTCCTTATATTAATCAGGATTCTTCTGCTGTAAACGGCATGTGTAAAGCCTGAATCCTGGTGGGAGCCCTCAGGAGATGACTCTGGACAGAAAAGGGAACAGGTCCAAGGGCTGAATTCTGAGCTATTGTCGTATGTAGGAGCAGGGGAAGAAAACAAGAACTAGGAGAGGAGACTGAGCAAGAGAAGCCAGGAAGGTAGGAGACGTCCAGGCAGGAATGGTGTCCTGGAGGTTACGTGGAGGGAATATGTCAGGAAATAGAGTGATAAGCTGACAAGCCAACAGAGCCTTGACCGCTAGGTTTAACTTTAACAACACAGAAGTCAAGGGTGTTCTTGACAAGCCATTTTTCACAAAATGGTGAGGGAAAAACCAGATTGGTATGTGTTGAAGAGATTTGGAAGGACATACTTTGGATTAGCAAAGATGGACAAGTTTTGCTGAATGGATGAACAAGAAATAGGTGTTTCTTTTTCTTTCTGTACATATGTGAGGTCAAATATTTAAGAATGAATAGCAGTAAAACAAAACTTCACTTTTACTTTTCACTTTCATGCATTGGAGAATGAGATGGCAACCCACTCCAGTATTCTTGCCTGGAGGATCCCAGGGACGGGGGAGCCTGGTGGGCTGCCGTCTATGGGGTCGCACAGAGTTGGACACAACTGAAGTGACTTAGCAGCAGCAGAAGTAAAACAAAAAAAAATGGAGTAATGGGAAAGTACTGGCTGCTGGATAAACTAAAATACCATCAATTTAAACCAATGAAGGTTTATTTGTCATTTACATAACTGTCCAACGTGTGTGGTCCTTTCCAGTGGACAGCTTTCCTATATTTAGTGATTTGGAACACTGAATTTGTGAGGATTTGGGGCAAATACTTTTTCATTGAAATGTAATTGATATATAATGTTATATTAGTTTTAGGTGTATCATATTGACATATGTATATACTGTATATATGTCTATATACTTTACATATACATATGTATATACAGCAAAATGATTAACATAATAAGCTTAGCTAACAGTCAGAACCACACAAACTTACCAAAAAATAATTTTTATTGTGATTAAGACTTTTAAGGTCTAGGATTTTTTTAATTGGAGAAATAATAGGATATCTTTATGTGATGTGAATGATCCAGCAAAGCCCTACCAAAAGTGAAAGTTGCTCAGTCATGTCCGACTCTTTGCCACCACATGGACATTTATAGTCCATGGAATTCTCTAGGCCAGAATACAGGACTGGGTAGCCTTTCCATTTTCCAGGGGATCTTCCCAACCCAGGGACTGAACCCAAGTCTCCCTCATTGCGGGTGGATTCTTTGCCAGCTGAGCCACAAGTAAAGCCAAAAACCTACCAAACATCTCCCTTAACCTATATTCCCTCAGTTCAGTTCAGTTCAATTTGGTCACTCAGTCATGTCCAATTCTTTGCGACCTCATGAATTGCAGCACGCCAGGCCTCCCTGTGCATCACCAACTCCCAGAGTTCACTCAAACTCATGTCCATCGAGTCGGTGATGCCATCCAGCCATCTCATCCTCTGTTGTCCCCTTCTCCTCCTGCCCCCAATCCCTCCCAGCATCCCTCCTTGCATGGCAAAACCAATACAATTATTGTAAAGTTAAAAAATAAAATTAAAAAAAAAAAAAATAAACATGACAACTAATACAGTAAAATTATATATATATATATATATATAATATATATAAGTAAAGTAACATTTAATGAGGAGGTCAGGATTTTGTTTAGACCAAACTCAAAATGATCTGTGTTACAAAACAACTGCACTAAAGCCACCATTTCATTTTAGTTCCATCAAAATTGCTACATCAAAATGTCATGTAAATGTAACTCTTTCATATCTGTTTTTCCTAATCTCCTTTGCAAACACTTAGAACACAGATGCATCCCTTTTAAAATGCTTTCTTTCCTTGAAGTCTTTGTGTTTTAAACCTTAAATCTAAGTTTAGAATGTAAAGCTTGTTTCTCTTTAAGTTCAACTACTAACAAGCTATAGTGTAGAAATAGTTTGGAAGTCAAGAAGATTCTTCCTACTGAATGATCCCAACATCAGACCTTGAACTAAGCCAACTCCGACAATGAACATTTCATTGGCTCATCACGTAAGACTGGGTCGAAAAGGTAACTACCTTAGACCAAGTTCCCAAGAGGAAGAACCTGAGACAGATTCCTGTGTCTGTGATTTACTAAGGAAGGAGCTGTCAGGAGAAACCTGTAAGGGACTGAGAGAAGCAGGATAAAACAGGGGAAGAAGCCATCAAAAACATGGACTTAACTGGTAATTAACCTCCTCCAGATTCCACATGCCACTCAGTCACATGAATTTTGCCTGAGCTGTGTCTCTGTGAGATGAGGGGGCTGGACTTTTGTACCACGTGCTAGCCAGGTGTTGTCTGTAGCTTTCCCTCAGTGAAGCAAGGCTGCAGATTGGCCATAAAGAAGTCACTTCCCAGCCAAGGAAGTTCTGGCCAGTTCTCAGGGAAGGGGGCATCTGGGAGTTGTTAGCAGTGGCTGGAAGTGGATGAGTCATCCCAGGAAAGGTTCAGGATGGGGCAGTAGCAGCATTCACTATGGTGGTCTCAGTACTTGCCATCTGCTGCTGATGCTGCTAAGTCGCTTCAGTCATGTCCGACTCTGTGCAACCCCAGAGACAGCAGCCCACCAGACTCCCCCGTCCCTGGGATTCTCCAGGCAAAAACACTGGAGTGGGCTGCCATTTCCTTCTCCAAGTGAAAAGTGAAAGTGAAGTCGCTCAGTTGTGCCCGACTCTTAGGGACCCCATGGACTGCAGCCTACCAGACTCCTCCATCAATGGGATTTTCCAGGCAAGAGTACTGGAGTGGGGTGCCAGTGCCTTCTCCAACTTGCTGCCTAGGTACCTCCAGTTGCTCCTAGGAAGGATGGTGCAGGTTCAAGGTAAGCACAGGTGTTATTGATAGCCACTGGAGCATCAGTGAAAGGAACTAAAACATTCTAAAAACATGATTTGCCTGAAAAGTTAGTATTTTGATCCACTGTCAATTTTCCCATGATCATCTTATTATTAGCATCCAGGCAAGCTGATCAGGATCAATATTCACCTCTACTGGTGCTGGCAGGAGCTGCCCACAGAGAATTCCTGGGGGCTGAGATTCAGAAACACCTTCACAGCTGCCTGCTATAAAGAAAGTTCCAGTCTACTGAGCATCACTGATCAAGGCACTTAGGTGATGTTCACAGTAAATGACACTGACTCTGTACTTGACACTTGTATCTAAATTCCATGCGTCTGTTCTTTCCAGACAAGATAAAATATTTTCGTTTTGTTGGTGACTGACAATAATCACTACAACTGCCTCCTTGAGATATCCATACAAGCAGACTTGACGCTTTATATTCATGCCTTTAAACATGCCTATAAAATTTGGCATGTGTACATAACTGCATACTTTTAATAAACATAAGTATATGTTGCAGGGCAATTTTAGGAGTTGAGGCAAACTTGTGTGCAGATTTTGGTCTTGATGCTTTGTAGCTAAATTTGGCCAAGTCATTTAACTTCATCAGGATTCAATTTTCTTATCTTGAAAAATGTGAATAAAACTAATCCACACCCCACCCCCAAGGATGGACATTGCTTCACATGATAAAACAGAGAAAAAAACTCGCACTGTATCTGGCAAGGAATCCTTGAATCCCTGTTGTTCCTCCTCTCCCATTCAGAAAGTGGGTTGGTGCTTTTTTTTTTTTTTTTTTTCCTCTCTTGTCCTTCAAAGGATCTCATCTGAGCTAAGGCTGGTGCCAGGTTATCTTCCTGTGATATCTGTTTGCAGTCTGTCTTCACCTGCTCCAAGTCCTCAGGACCCTCTCAGTGTCTCCAAAAAAGGAAAAAAAAAAGAAAGAAATTACCCCCACGGCAACTGTATTAGAGAGAATTATAACACTTCCTGAGTCTTCCCAAAAGAAAAGGTGGCAGTGTCCACACCCTCCCCTTGCGGCTGTTCTGAGCAGTCCTGGCTGCAGGCGGCAGCTCCGGCCACCCCCACAGGGTCTCTGTCTTCTATTGTGCTCCTTCCTGTGTGTGTGTGTGTGTGTGTGTGTGTTTTAACTAACACTCCGAACACTTATTAAAGTGTTTCTTTCCAACAAATGTAATTTTCTGGTGAGAGGGGTTCTAATTAAAAAAAAAAAAGAGAGAGAGAAAGAAACCCCTATTATTGGTAAGAAGGCAAGCGGAGGGGCAGGTGAATTTAATACAAAACAGCTTCCTTGGCTAGGGAGGAAAACTCTTTCTACCAGTAATTTGTGATCTGGAGCTCCTTTTGCTTTTAGGGTCTAAATAACTGTGTAAACTTCATTTGTTTCATTTGGAACATGGCTGTCATTTTCTATCAGGAGGAAAAGGAGAGAAACTCCCCCTGCGAGTTCATCCCCCCATCACCTATCAGCCTCATGGGAACAAGCATCCTGCTTGTCTGTCCCTGCCCAGGCCCTTCATCTTAGAAACTGCATCTTAATTATAGCCTTTAAAGGGCTGCTTCATTCCAGGATCAATATGTCTGACAAAAAGGGAGCTCAGCTAAAAGCTCATTAATTCACATCTGACTAACTCAGGATTTGTGATTATTTTGGCAGGGGCTGAACTAAAGTTTACCTCTGCTATTGCTGCTTACAAAGGTTTGGTCTGGCCAATTAACTGAGAAGAACAGAATTGCCAGCAAAGTATTTAGAAGCATCTATTTGCACGGAGATAACAGGCTGATTGTAGCTTCCAGATTGCTAAATTCCAACTAGGCAACCCCAGTTAACCACTATTTTGTATTAGCATTCTGGCCTCACAAACTGCAAAGTACACTGCCTCAAAAAATATATACAGATCCACTAATTTTATTGCCTTCTAGCTTATGCCTTTCCAGTGGTCATGTTTGGATGTGAGAGTTGGATTATAAAGAAAGCTGAGCGCCAAAGAATTGATGCTTTTGAACTATGGTGTTGGAGAAGACCCTTGAGTGTCCCTTGGACTGCAGGGAGATCCAACCAGTCCATCCTAAAGGAAATCAGTCCTGAATATTTTGGCCACCTGATGTGAAGAGCTGACTTATTTGAAAAGACCCTGATGCTAGGAAAGATTGAAGGCGAGAGGAGAAGGGAAAAACAGAGGATGAGATGGTTGGATGGCATCACTGACTTGATGGACATGAGTTTGAGTAAGCTCCAGGAGTTGGTGATGGACAGAGAGGCCTGGCATGCTGCAGTCCATGGGGTTGCAAAGAGTGGGGCACAACAGAGCTGAATTGAGTTGATGTGTTTGGTATATCATATCACATCCTCCATCCTGCCTGATTTCAGTTGCAACTGCAGTGGGCATGTCCATGTGGAACTAACCCAGCTCCATAGGCAGCATCCACTCTCCAGCAAGAGGTGTGCATGGTCCCTCCCCTTTTTGCTCAGGGCCTCCTCCGAACCCTTAGGAAAGGCAGGACAGAAGTTTAGGATGTTAATACCTGTGGGGATGATGCTTCACCAGTGGAGGTGCTGGATCTATTGTTGGACATTTGGGGAGCCCTTCTTCTGGGAAGCCCAGCTTCTCAGAAGTCCTGGCAGGAGTGAGTCCCTCTGGCCAACAGCTGGGACCTTAATCATTGTGTTTATGTTGGCCTGTCTAACTCCCCTTCTTCATATCATCATTTTTGAAATAAACTACCTGGCTCCAGTCACCTTTGGGGGAAACTTAAACTAAGGCATCCACTTCTTCAAAATTATATATGAAGCTATGTATTTGAGATGCTTGCTCTTTCCTTGCTAAATGCATTCCTCTCCTGTGCTTCATGGGTTTCAGTTCAGTTTAGTTCAGTCACAAATTCACGTCCTACCCTTTGCGACCCCATGGACTGCAGCACACCAGGCTTCCCTGTCCACCACCAACTCCAGGAGCTTACTCAAACTCATGTCCATTGAGTCAGTGATGCCATCCAACCATCTCATCCTCTGTCGTCCCCTTCTCCTCCTGCCTTCAATCTTTCCCAGCATCAGGGTCTTTTCCAATGAGTCAGCTCTTCGCATCAGGTGGCCAAAGTATTGGAGTTTCAGCTTCAGCATCAGTCCTTGGAATGAACACCCAGGACTGATCTCCTTTAGGATGGACTGGTTGGATCTCCTTGCAGTCCAAGGGACTCTCAAGAGTCTTCTCCAACACCACAGTTCAAAAGCATCAATTCTTTGGCACTCAGCTTTCTTTATGGTCCAACTCACATTCATACATGACTACAGGAAAAAGCATGGCCTTGACTAGATGGACCTTTGTTGGCAAAGTAATGTCTCTGCTTTTGAATATGCTGTCTAGGTTGGTTATAACTTTTCTCCCAAGGAGCAAGCATCTTTTAATTTCATGGCTTCAGTCACCATCTGTGGTGAATTGGAGCCCCCCCCAAATAAATCTGTCACTGTTTCCACTGTTTCCCTATCTATTTCCCATGAAATGATGGGACCAGATGCCATGATCTTAGTTTTCTGAATGTTGAGTTTTAAGCCAACTTTTTCATTCTCCTCTTTCACTTCCATCAAGAAGCCCTTTACTTCTTCACTTTCTGCTATAAGGGTGGTGTCATCTGCATATCTGAGGATATTTTTCCTGGCAATCTTGATTCCAGCTTGTGCTTCATCTAGCCCAGTGTTTCTCATGATGTTCTCTGCATATAAGTTAAATAAGCAGGGTGACAATATACAGCCTTGACATATTCATTTCCCTATTTGGAACCAGTCTGTTGTTCCATATCCAGTTCTAACTGTTGCTTCCTGACCTGCATACAGGTTTCTCAAGAGGCAGGTCAGGTGGTTTGATATTTCATCTCTTTAAGAATTTTCCAGAGTTTGTGGTGATTCACACAGTCAAAGGCTTTGGCATAGTCAATAAAGAAGAAATAGATGTTTTTCTGGAACTCTCTTGCTTTTTCCATGATCCAGCAGATGTTGGCAATTTGATCTTTGGTTCCTCTGCCTTTTCTAAATCCAGCTTGAACAACTGTAAGTTCAGGGTTCACATACTGCTAAAGCCTGGCTTGGAGAATTTTGAGTATTACTTTACTAGCATGGGACTTCCCTGGTGGCTCAGAGGTTAAGGCATCTGCCTACAGTGCGGGATACCCAGGTTCAATCCCTGGGTCGGGGAGATCCTCTGGAGAAGACAACCCACTCCAGTACTTTTGCCTGGAAAATCCCATGGATGGAGGAGCCTGGTAGGCTATAGTCCATGGGGTCACAAAGCATCGGACATGACTGAGTGACTTTACGTCACTTCACTTTACTAGCATGTGGGATGAGTGCAATTGTGCAGTATTTTAAGCATTCTTTGGCATTGCCTTTCTTTGGAATTGGAATTAGAACTGACCTTTTCCAGTCTTGTGGTCACTGCTGAGATTTCCAAATTTGCTGGTATATTGAGTGCAGCACTTTCACAGTATTATATTTTAGAATTTGAAACAGCTCAACTAGAATTTCATCATCTCCAGTAGCTTTGTTCATAGTGATGCTTCCTAAGGCCCACTTGACTTCATATTCCAGGATGTCAGGCTCTACGTGAGTGATCACACCATCATTATTATCTGGGTTGTGAAGATCTTTTTTGTATAGTTCTGTATATTCTTGGCACCTCTTCTTAATATCTTCTGCTTCTGTTAGGTCCATACCATTTTGGTCCTTTATTGAGCTCATCTTTTCATGATATATTCCTTTAGTATCTCTAATTTTCTTGAAGAGAAGTCTAGTTTTTCCCATTCTATTGTTTTCTTCTATTTATTTGCATTGATCATTGAGGAAGGCTTTCTTATCTCTCCTTGCTAGTCCTTGGAACTTTACATTCAAATGGGAGCAGTGACCCCATAAGAGATTGACCCATACTTGCCCATGAGTGTCCAGGAGTCTCCAGTGGAGATGTGGGTCAGCGATGGACTGTTACAGGGCTGGGGACACTGAGTGTAGCAGTGTGTGCATGGGACCTATTGAAGGAGGTGCCATTATCTTCATTACCTTCACCATAGTTTGGCCCCAGGTAAACAACACGGAGGGAACACAGCCCTGCCCATCAACAGAAAATTGGATTAACAGTTTACTGAGCATGGCTCCGCCCATCAGAACAAGACCCAGTTTCCCCCTCAGTCAGTCTCTCCCATCAGGAAGCTTACATAAGCCTCTTATCTTTCTCCATCAGAGGCCAGACAGACTGAAAACTACAATCACAGGAAATTAACCAATCTGATTACATGGATCACAACATTGTCTGACTCAATAAAACTATGAGCCATGCCAGGTAGGGCCACCCAAGATGGATGGATAATGTCGGAGAGTTCTGACAAAACGTGGTCCACTGGAGAAGGGAATGGCAAACCACTTCAGTATTCTTGCCTTGAGAACCCCTCAACAGATGAAAAGGCAAAAAGATAGGACACTGAAAGATGAACTCCCCAGGTTGGTAGGTGCCTAATATGCTACTGGAGATCAGTGGAGAAATAACTCCAGAGAGAACGAAGAGGTGGAGCCAAAGCAAAATCAACACCCAGTTGTGGATGTGACTGGTGCTGGAAGTAAAGTCTGATGTTATAAAGAGCAATGTTGCATAGGAACCTTGTATGTTAGGTCCATGAATCAAGGAAAATTGGAAGTGGTCAAACAGGTGATGGCAAGAGTGAACATTGGCATTTTAGGAATTGGAGAACTAAAATGGACTGGAATGGGTGAATTTAATTCAGATGACCATTATAGCTATTATTGTAGGCAAGAATCCCTTAGAAGAAATGGAGAAGCCATCATGGTCAACAAGAGTCCAAAATGCAGTACTTGGATGCAATCTCAAAAACGACAGAATGATCTTTGCTAGTTTCCAAGGCAAATCATTCAATATCATAGTAATCTAAGTCTATCCCCCGACCAGTAATTCTGAAGAAGCTAAAGTTGAACGGATCTGTGAAGACCTACAAGACCTACTAGAACTAACACCTAAAAAAGGTATCCTTTTCATTATAGGGGACTGGAATGCAAAAGTAGGAAGTCAAGAAATACCTGGCATAACAGGCAAATTTGGCCTTGGAGTATGGAATGAAGCAGGGCAAAGGTTAACAGAGTTTTGCCAAGAAAATGCACTGGTCATAGCAAACACCCTCTTCCAACAACACATGAGAAGTCTCTACACATGGACATCACCAGATGGTCAACACTGAAATCAGATTGATTATAGTCTTTCCAGCCAAAGATGGAGAAGCTCTACACACTCAGCAAAAACAAGACCGGGAGCTGACTATGGCTCAGATCATGAACTCCTTACTGTCAAATTCAGACTTAAATTGAAAAAAGTGTGGAAAACCACTAGACCATTCAGGTATGACCTAAATCAAATCCCTTATGATTATACAGTGGAAGTAAGAAATAGATTCAAGGGATTAGATCTGATAGACAGAGTGCCTGATGAACTATGGATGGAGGTTTGTGACACTGTACAGGAGACGGAGATCAAGAACATCCCCAAGAAAAAGAAATGCAATATGGCAAAATGGTTGTCTGCAGAGGCCTTACAAGTAGCTGAAAAAAGAAGAGAAGCAAAGGGTAAAGGAAAAAAGGAACTGTATACCCATTTGAATGCAGAGTTCCAAAGAATAGCAAGGAGAGATAAGAAAGCCTTCCTCAGTGATCAACTCATGGGTTTAGGACTGTTTTTTGGTAATGATATCAAAAGAGTAATGTTGACCTTCTTTTTCCTTTTCTGCGTTTAACGCACTCTTTCTTTCTCCCTACTGCCCTTTGCTTGGGTTCCCACAGTCCCCTCCTCAGTCCTCTAGCCAGTTCTCATCTATTGTCTGCCTCCTCCTTTTCTCCAGTATCAGCTTAAATTACCCGCTTCGACTTTATCCTCTTTCCAGTGTTCTGTTTCTTAGTGAAAGTGAACCTGCTCAGATAGTAAAGAATTCCTGCAATGCAGAAAACCCAGGTTTGGTCCCTGAGTTGGGAAGATCTCCTGGAGAAGGGAATGGCTACCAATCCAGTATTCTTGCCTGGAAAATTCCATGGACCGAGGAGCCTGGCAGGCTACAGTCCACGGGGTCACAAAGAGTTGGATATAACTGAGCAGCTAACACTCCACACTGTCTGTTATTAACACAATCTTTATGAACTAATATAGTAGATGGATCCCTGTCAAAAGGACTCACTTCTTTTTATGTTATTCTGAAGCTAGAAGTGTGCGGTTTCACTACTTTGGCCACCTGATGTAAAGAACTGACTCACTAGAAAAGACCCTGATGCTGAGAAAGATTGAAGGCAGGAGGAGAAGGGGATGACAGAGGATGAGATGGTTGGATGGCATCACTGCCTCGATGGACATGAGTCTGAGAGAGCTCCGGGAGTTGGTGATGGACAGGGAGGCCTGGCATGCTACAGTCCATGGGATCACAAATAGTTCAACATGACTGAGTGACTGAACTGAACTCTAGGAACTTGGGATCTTTCCATTTTTTTTCAAACCATGTGTAAATCTGAGCAGATGTAGATGCCAGAAATGCTCCTGCCTTCTTGAGGCTTATTTATCTCAGGGTTTGAAACATCACCATCACATTGTTCTTTGAATTCCTTAGATCTTCCTCCTTTATCTTTTGGATCTCCTCATCTTCCTACTCTTCAACTCACCGTCACTCTCAGTACGATCCAGTGACCAGTAACATACGTAACACTTGGGAGTCTTCTAGAAATGAAGACTCTCTGTCCCACCGGATCCCAAAATTTGCAGTTTTCAAAGCCCCTTGGGTGATTCATATGGACATTAAAATTTGATCCATACTGCAAGGGTTGGCAGTTTCCTCGGTTTCCAAAGCTGTTTCTAGTTCTTGGTTTCTGCACTCTCAGGACATGTCTTTCTCAGCAGCTGCTACTGTCTAGGAACTGAGGACTACAGCAGCCTCTTTCCAGCTCTCTTCCCAGCTCATTTTCATTTGAGCAGCTCTTCAATCGCCCACTGAGCATCCACATCCAGGTGTCTCACAGGGAGCCCAACTCAAGATACAGAAGTATAGACACCCCAGTGAGGCTGGTGCAGGGGGTAAGCCTAGCCAGTATCTAGGCTGTCTAGGGCTAACCTACATGCTGATATCAGTCGGGACCAATTTCAAACTAGTTCAGATGATCATTTGTTGCTGTGGGGAAAAAAAGAATCATTTCTTCTTTCCTTGAATTCAGAGCCTAGGAACTTTTTATTTTTAAAAAACAAATGAGTTTCTTAACTCACATCTAGTCCTTTCAAAACAGCAACAGCAACAACAACATCACAACAACAGCAACCTTATATAAGGTTGGAGGAAATTTCCTCTTCAGGGCCAGTGAAGCTATGCCCTTGCTGCTGGGGATATTTGTAGCCATACACATTATTGGAAATTGTCCTAGGCTGAAGTAGGAGGCTGATTTCCTCAAAGGTGTGCCCCCTCACAGGAAGTGGCCTGTGGCCAGTGATGAGATGACAAAGAGATACAGAAGTCCAGTCCTCTCGTCTCAATCTAGAACAACCCTGAGGGCTCCTTCTGGCTCTCGTAGGACCAGCTGAGGACTCAACTGCAGCCATACTGTGGATCAGACTTCCCCTCCTCCCAGTACTGCCATCCTCTCCCCCACAGGTCTATCTCCCTAGAGAGCTTCCCAGTTCAGAGCCTGTGTCCAGGGAGCCCAACCCATGACTCTACTGCTCCCTCACCCCTCCCCGTGGTACTCAGTCCATCAGTATCCATCTGGCTGCTTAAACTGGGCAACTGGGAGTGATTTTTGACTCTTCCCTCCATTTCAGGCCACATACTAGGATGTCACCATTGCAGTGATTCCTCCTTTCCATCCTTATGACTCTTGCCCTTGTAAAAGCTTTCCATCTGTTATCTGGATAATTGCAACAGCCTTATAGTTTAATTCCTCACTGAAACCATGATAATGTTTCTAGATTTTTTTAAAATGATGGTATCATTTATAATTCTTCAGTAGCTTCCCATCCCCTCAGCATAAAATCCAAACATCTAAAGACACCCTATGACTCCTGCTCGGTTCATTCCACACTAAGCTTACCTCTCGGAGGAGTTGTTTCATTGTGCTGCTGCAGGTTGTCAGATTCTCTCTGTTTGTTGAAGTGCCCTCTTTGATGCCAAGGTTGTGTTTTTCTATTCCAGTATCCCTGCAGCCTTGTTCAAGGTGTGAAATCTTGTAGGCCCTTGACTGAAAGTTTCCTGTGGGCATCTATTCAATTCCCCTTTGTGGGTTATTCCTCCCATATCACCCTTTCTAAATTCATGAAGTGAAACCATTTCGCTGTTTGCTTATGCATCTCACCTGTCGGGTACTTTTACTTCTTAAGAAAAACCATTTACACTTGACGGCATGATGATCCATGAGGAATTTGCTGGGGTGACTGGGTAACCAGGATTTACAGCACTCTACTGATGTGATTCTTTTTACGCATCCTGTAAATTTTAGTTATAGCTACACTTGTCTGTGGCCAGTGTGGACAAGCTGGCTCCTTTTTGTAATTTCATAGTCACAATAAGGTCACAAATCTCAAGCTGCCTTTTTTTCTTTCCCCACAACCTATTGCCTGAAGCCATACAATAGGCTTTCAACAGAAAATGTCAGTGTTAATAGACAGTCCCTCTAAATGAGCCAAGCAGTCCTATTTCAAGGTTATGTGATGTCCATCCCCATTTTGCCTAAAGGCTCAGGACTGAACATCTGTGAGGCTTTTCTCTATGACCAAGTGACCACACCTTTTCATATCTGTAGGGCAAGTGTGCAGATATGAGAATCAGATATTAGTTCCATCTGTATGCCTCGTCCAGTCACTAGTCTTGGAGAAGAGCCTCATGACCATACACGGAGACGTGCTCAGTCTTCTTAGATGTAGCAGGCATCTTTTATGTTACTACTGTGTATCTCACCCAGTGATTCACTCTATGCTTGACCTAAAATTATTCTTGGAGATTGTGGTGTTTAAAAAATAAGCATTGTATTTTAGAACAGCCCTATATATTACAAGAAATGTATTTTCCTTTTTGTATCTTGGACACAAAATTGCTTTTGGTTGTTCTCTTTAACTACTCAACTGAAAAATAATGTATTCTCAAAACATACTTACTAAATGAACAAATGTCTTTAGTGACTGCACAATGCCTCAAATCATATACAAGGTGAGGGCAAAAACTTTTGGTTCTGTATATTAATTGATTTTGTACTTTGCTTGTTGAACAGATGATTTTGAAAGTCAAAAGTGAGATTGATCATTATTACCACTTTTGTGAAAATGTTGCTGTGGCAAAGAAAAGAAATACCCAATGGCCGAATTGGGAAATGAGAACTTAGATCAACATCATTTCCTGTCTCCCTATAAAGCAATATTGAGATGGGGTATTTTTTACTGAAAATAAGCAATACAACTTAGCTCCTTGTTCCAGAAAGACTTCTTCCAGGAAGATAAGAGTGTAAGCAACAGAAGTTACTTAAATGTCCTGACCAACAGAGTGCTTGTCAAGTGTCTCCTCTAAACCCTCACCGGTTTTGCTGAGCCAGCCAAAGCTATTACGTCATACACTCTGTCCAGACCCAATCAGTTCTGCATCTTCCTAGTGAAAGTGAAAGTTGCTCAGTCATGTCTGACTCTTTGTAATCCCATGGACTATGCAGTCTATGGAATCCTCCAGGCCAGAATACTGGAGTGGGTAGCCGTTCCCTCCTCCAAGGGATCTTCCCAACCCAGAGTTTGAACCCAGGTCTCTTGCATTGCAGGCAGATCTTTACATCTGAGCTACTAGGGAAGCCTTCATCTTCCAAATCACTTTAAAACTGACCCACTGAACCCTAAGACCCCACTCATATCATCCCTTTCTTTTTCTCAATTGAGACACTAAGTCCTGTAAAGTTAGTATTCTACTTTCGTGCAACATGTCTAATAATCTTAGCTTCCTCTGATTGGTAAGTTCTTCTTATCATCTTTTGGGGAAAAGATAGTTGGCAAAAGGGGCTGAAAAAGAAACTGAATGCACTACTTTGGAGAGTTTTTAATATAGTTTACATTGTAGAATCTAACATAGCTCTTGCATTAAAAAATATTTATACTTAAATCATCTCTAGTAACAGAAAACTTTCTAAGATCATTTTTTGTTATTTTCCTCCTTAGACAAATTAATCACAAAGTTCTCTCTTATTTCAGCTAAATTCCATCTCCTTTGTACATTAACCTCTGAAAAGCTCATGACAGGCTTGTGAAAAAAAATCTGATTTGTGCTTTTTTATGTGCACTTTCCGGAAACACAATTGCGATAATTCTTCACTTGAGAAACTTAAAGAGGATGGGAACTTACAACCATTCATTCTCATATATTTTTAAAAAATACAGATGGTTCCTTAAAGGCCTCAATTTGACAACAAAACACTTTTAACAAAAATCTAAGGAAATGTTTAGTGATGAGATTTATTACCAAATATCTAAATTCTAGTGACAGCCATTTTAAAAAATTGAATTCATCATAAATTAAGTAAGCAAGCTACAGTCGGTGACTGGGAAAATCTGTCCCATGTCTCCACTTACTTTTTCTCCTGTCACCTCTTTCCAAAGACACCACACAGAGAGTTTGGGAGGTGGTTTTTTATGTCAGTGAATAATGATGTGAGCTTATGGGATGGTGAGTAAATTGTTTTTCTCAAGCTAGGTAAATTGAATTATGCCTTTGATCGATAGTGTCTGCATTTCTTTTTTCTTTTACTGTGGTAATATATATATATATCGTAAAATTCTGTATCTGCATTTCTAAGTCACACTCACTTTTTAAAACTGCTTAGCTAATCTGGACTTGACCAATGTCTGGCCACTCTGGGTCATCGTCAAGAGTGGCCACAGTGAAGCTGATCAGAAGGAAATCTGGGGAGGGACAAGCAGAATCACCATTTTACTCTTCACATACTCCAAGGAGGACACCAATTTGCATGACCTGCCCACCTCCTTAATGTGCGTCACCCATCTGCCATAGCCAGACCTCTTTGTGTTTTTACTCAGAGACTTGTGGCCAGGGCATTATTTGCCTTGGGGGAATAGCTACTGCCCTTCAGTCACTAAGTCCTGATTGACTCTTTGCAACCCCGTGGACTGTAGCCCACCAGACTCCAGGGAGTTCTCCAGGTAAGAATACTGCAGTGGGTTGCCATTTCCTTTTCTAGTAGGGGAATGGGAGAAACGCTGATACAGATGATTTCAAATTATGTTCCATGAAGAACTGGTCTTTCAAGCAGAGACCATGTGTGAGCATGTCTTAGACCGTGAGAGTTACTTCCACCAAAGAAGTGCTGTATTTTTATTCTAACACAGTAGTGTTAATGAAGAAAGTTTTGTTTTTAATAAAAGGCAAAAGTGTTCTTGATAAAATATTTAGAAGCTACCAGTCTGTTTCCATACTATAGTAAATTAACATCCAATTCCATTTAAGCTTTTTCCTATCCAAATTCATGGACACCATCAAGTCTGTCTGCAGATCTAGGTGGTTCACAGATTCCAGGCTGAGACCCCTGTCTTAGATCCACAGCTGACTGTTACCTGCGGAGAATCTTCCTCAGTTCATGTTAGTTCAGTTCAGTCGCTCAGTCGTGTCCGACTCTTTGCAACCCCATGAATCACAGCATGCCAGGCCTCCCTGTCCATCACCAACTCCCAGAGTTCACTCAGACTCATCGAGTCAGTGATGCCATCCAGCCATCTCATCCTCTGTCGTCCCCTTCTCCTCCTGCCCCCAACCCCTCCCAGCATCAAAGTCTTTTCCAATGAATCAACTCTTCGCATGAGGTGGCCAAAGTACTGGAGTTTCAGCTTTAGCATCGTTCCTTCCAAAGAACACCCAGGGTTGATCTCCTTTGGAATGGACTGGTTGGATCTCCTTGCAGTCCAAGGGACTCTCAAGAGTCTTCTCCAACACCACAGTTCATGTTACCTGCCCTGTAATTCTACATGATGCCATGTTTCATGCCTTTGGGCTGTTTCTCCCAGGACTTCATCTACCTGTTGGGTCACTGTCACAGCATGGTCCCCGTGGTCCTCTCCTGATGGCCTTCTACTACCTGTGGAGTCAGATGTCATATCCTCAACAAGTCTCCCCTGATTCCTTTATCTAAGCAGTAACTCCCCCCATCCGATCACTCTCTTTCCTTCTACCCAACTTTACTTGTCTTTACAACTGCATTGAACTCTCTAAAATGTGTATTAAATGATGCACTTGTTTGTTGAGACTCTCTTGCCCTAGAATAGAAACCCCACCAATGCAAAGAAAGCATATGTCTTTCAGCTGTATCCTCAGTGCCAGACCATTCAAGGGCTCTTAGTCATATACAGAAAACCTGTGATCCTACTTCACAACTTCCTAGATTGTTTGTTCTCTCATTGGCCACAGTACGGGTTATTCATGCTCCATGTCATGTTAGATCCTTCTTGTACAGATTACAAAGCCATGGGGAGTTCAGCCTCCTTCCCTCCTTCCTTTCTCTAAAGAAAAGGAAATTCTGACACACACTCTCTCCTGCCTTGCTTTTTATCATGGATAGTGGGGCTCTGTTCAATGAGTAGACTCCCATTCACCTTATGCAAATAGAGTGATGAAAACAGGAACTTTGTTACATTGTTAAATGAATGTCTGGTTCTGTTCACTGCCTTAGCATCCTACAGTTACCAATTAAGGGGAGAAGAGACCCCTCCAATCTGAAATCCTGGGTCTCTACTGTGCCCCAGTCTCCTACAGCATTGTACTTAAATTGCCCCAAAATAATTTTAAAATATTTCAATTTCTTACTTGTGTCAAGTCAAAACCCATTTTAAGCTCCTATTTTAGAAAGAAAAATGTCTTTTCTTTCTTGTTCTAAAATTACATCACTTCACCAAAATGCCTCTAAATTCTTTATCCACAAAACTCCACAGACACTCAAGTTACATGGAAGCTTCTCTTTCTTCCATTCCTTAAATCACTCTGACTCACCTCCCAAGTAGAATCCCAGCCTGACTTACACCTATCAATTACTTATTTTGTCTATCATCTATCTACCTACCTATCTCTCTATCATCTATCTGAGCATGACTACTGGAAAAACCATAGCTTTGACTATACAGACCTTTGTCTACAAAGTGATGTCCCTGCTTTTCAATATGCTGTTGTAGCTTTCCTTCCAAGAAGCAAGCATCTTTTAATTTCAGGGCTGCAGTCACCGTCTACAGTGATTTTGGAGCCCAAGGAAATAAAATCTGTCACTGCTTCCACTTTTCCCCTTCTATTGGTCATGAAGTGATGGGACAAGATGCCATGATCTTTGTTTTTTGAATGTTGAGTTTGAAGTCAACATTTTTCCACTATCCTTTTTCACCTTCATCAAGAGGCTGTTTAGTTCCTCTTTGCTTTCTGCCTTTAGAGTGGTACATCTGCATATCTGAGGTTGTTGATATTTCTCCCCACAATCTTGATTCCAACTTATGATTCATCCTGCCTGGCATTTCACATGATGTACTCTGCATCCATGTTAAATAAGCAGGGTGACAATGTATAGTCTGGATGTACTCCTTTCCCAATTTTGAAACAGTCTGTTGTTATATGTCCAGTTCTAACTATTGTTTCTTGACCTGAATACAGATTTCTCAGGAGTCAGCTAAGGTAGTCTGGTATTCCCATCTCTTTAAGAATTTTCCACAGCTTGTTGTGATCCACATAGTCAAAGGCTTTTAGCATAATCAAAGAAGCAGAAGTGGATGTTTCCTGGAATTCCTTTGCTTTCTCATGATCCAACAAATGTTGGCAATTTGGTCTCTGGTTCCTCTGCCTTTTCTAAACCCAGCTTGTACATCTGGAAGTTCTTGGTTCATGTACTGCTGAAGCCTAGCTTGAAGGATTTTGAGCATAACTTTATTAGCATGTGAAATGAGTGCAACTGAATAACAATGAAAATTTATCTATCCATGCATCCATCTATCCATCCTTCCATCTATCTATTATCTATTAGTTACAAACCACTTAGTAGTTTAAAACAATCATTTTCTAGTCCAAAATATCTGTCCCAAGATATTTATTAGCTATAAATAAAAAATAGTAACTTTAAAATGGAGAAATCAGAAAGAAACCACTTTGATCAGTAGATTAGGGTAAGTAGCCAACTTCAAATACTGCACTTTCTGATATATTGAAGGGAAAAGGGTTTCACACCATTCATAAAGTGCAAAATCTTAGCCAAATTCAAATTGAAGGACAAATAACTGACCAGTCCTCTTCAAAAGTGTCCAAGTCATGAAAGAAAAGGAATGACTGAGGAACTGCTATAGATTAGAGGAGACTGAGAATACATAAACCAAATGCAACGTGGAATGTGGGACTGGATACTGAAACATAAAAAAGACACAAGTGAAAAAAATGGGTGGAATGTGGTAGGTCTCCAGCTGATAGTGTCAGTTTCCTGGCTCTGCTCACTGCAGCATGGTGACATACAATGATGATTAGGGGAAGCTCAGTAAGGAGTCTGTGGACACTTTCTTTACTATTTTGGCAACTTTTGTACAAATGTAAAATTATTTCAAAATTAAAAGTTAAAGACATGAAGTGATGTATTGCATTTCACCCTGTGGTTGTTGTCCTGGGTGATTCCTTTGTCTCACCTGGGCTCACAGATGTGGTGGCATTGATCTGGTGGCTTGGCTGGATGCTAGCTCATCTGGAACAGGGGACCACTGAGAATTTCTCATCATGGGACATTTCATCCAGGGCTGCTTCTTAATATTGAGGTCTCAGGAAATACTTTCAAGTTGCCAAAGGCTTAAGCTATAAGCCTCCAATTTCCTACCCTTGGCATTGTACACCAATTCTACCTCATACTGCAGGTCAAGCAAGTCCTGAGTGAAGACCAGGTTCAAAGGATAGGAAAATAGACTTCACCTGTAGAAAAAAGACCCTCCTCAGTGGCTCAGTCACATTTCAAAGGGCTGTGCACACAGGATACCCAAGGGCCTGATGAACACCAGGGCACCTCCCTCCACACTGCAGTCACACCTGCCTCACTACATGTAATCCTTGGGGAGTATGGGCATTCTCTCACCCCGGATCATCTTTCTTCATGCAAACATTCTCATGGAATATAAGTAATTCCATTTATCATACATCTCACTGGAGAACATATTGTCTGTGTGTATATGCAACTATGGGTGGCTTGTGTTTTGCATTTTTAGGTTTCTTTTATTTTGTGGAAGCAAACTTGATTTTCTCACCATTAGTTAAATTCTGTGATTATAACACAGATGGTTCCAATATGTGTAAGGATGAGGGCTGGGTTGGAGGGCAGGGAGTGACAGGTTCACTATTTCACTGTCCTATTCACCAAAGATAACTCCAGAGAGAGGATCACTGAGTTTTCACCAAAACATTTATACATTTAAATGGCCCAGTCTCCCTTTCTTCCCTAGGGTTTTGTTGTGTTACATTCAGAAAATGTTTTGCTTAAAAAAAAAAAATATTGTCATATAGTTGATGTAGTGGTAATTTCAGGTATACAGCAAAGTGAATTAGTTATATTGATACCTATGTTTATTGTTCTGTTGTTTTTTTTAAAAGATTCTTTTTCTGTATAGGCCACTACAGAGTACTGAGTAGAGTTTTTGGTGCTATATAACAGATTCTTAATAGTTGTCTATTTTATCTGTAGTAGTATGTTATGTCAATCGAAATCTTCCAATTTATCCCTCTCCCCCCATCCTCTGATGACCACAAGTTTGTTTTCTACACCCGTGATTCTACTTCTGTTTTGTAAATAATTTCATTTGTACCCTATTTTATAGATTTGACATATAAGCAGCGATATTATATGATTATTTCTCCTTCTGTGTCCAACATACTTCACTCACTATGACAATCTTTAGGTCCATCTGTTTTACTGCAAATGGCATTATTTTGCTCTTTTTATGGCCAAGTAATACTCCATAGGGTATGTGTGCCACTTCTTCTTTATCCATTCCTCTGCTGATGGATCTTCAGGTTGCTTCTGTGCCTGTCTGCTAAGCTGCTTCCATTGTGTTCGACTCTGCAACCCCATGGACTATAGCCCACCAGACTCCTTTGCCCATGGGATTCTCCAGGCAAGAATACTGGAGTGGGTTGCCATGCCCTCCTCCAGGGGATCTTCCTGACCCAGGGATCAAAACCTAGTTTCCTGAGTCTCCTGCATTGCAGGTGGGTTCTTTACCCACTGAGCCACCTGGGAACTATGTCCTGGCTATTGTAAATAGCGCTGCAATGAACACTGGGCACAAAAACAGAAATATAGATCAATGGAACAGGATAGAATGGTCAGAGATAAATCCATGCATCTATGGTCACTTAATCCATGGCAAAGGAGGCAAGATTATACAATGGAGAAAAGATAGTCTCTTCAATAAGTGGTGCTGGGAAAACTGGACAGCTGTATGTAAAAGAATGAAATTAAAACACTCCCTAGAACTGTATGCAAAAATAAACTCAAAATGGATTAAAGACCTACATGTAAGATTGGATGCTATAAGGAAAACAGTACACTCTTTGACATAAATCACAGAAAGATCTTTTTTGATCCATCTCCCAGAGTAATGAAAATAAAAATAAACAAATGGGATCTAATTAAACTTTAAAGCTTTTGCACAGCAAAGGAAGTCATAAACAAAACAAAACTCTTCAGAGTGAGAGAAAATACTTGCAAATGAAGCAACAGATAAGGGATTAATCTCCAAAATATACAAACAGCACATCCAACTCAATATAAAAATAAAAAAAGCAAATAACCCAATCAAAAAAAAAAAAGGTGGAAAATCTAAATAAACGTTTTTCCAAAGAAAAAAATAGAGATGGTCAAAGATCACATGAAAAGATGCTCAACAACACTAACTATTGCTGTTGTTTACTTGCTAAGTCATGCCTGACTCTTTGACCCCATGGAATGCAGGCAGCTAGATTCCCCTGTCCATGGGAATTCCAGGCAAAAACACTGGAATGGGTTGCCATTTCCTTCTCCAGGGGATCTTCCTTACTCAGGGACTGAACCTGGATCTCCTGCATTGGCAGGCAAATTCTTTATTGCTGAGCCACCAGGGAATATTTACCCATTGTTGGAAAAGTGCAAATCAAAACTACAGTGAAGGATCACCTCTCATCAATCAGAATGGCTATCATAAATATAATCTACAAACAAGTACTGAAGAGGGGTGGATAAAAGGAAACTCTCCTACATTGTTGGTGGGAATGTAAATTGGTGCAGCCACTATGGAAAAAAGTATTGAGGTTCCTTAAAAAACTAAAAATATAGTTACCATATGATCCTATAATCCCACTCCTGGGCATATATACCAAGAAAAAAACCATAATTCAAAAAGAAAATATTTTGCTTTAAGTAAAGTTGTATGGTGGGTAAAAATCAACTAGTAACTGAACACGAAAATGGAAATCAATAGTTTTCTATAGAACAAGGAGGAAATAAAAAATTGGAAAGAGAACTCATTATCTATGTTCAGAGTAATCAGAGTTTAGAAGGAAATCTACCATTGGTTAAATAGACAAGGGCAAATGATGTGTCTCACAGAGGATTGTTATTTGTGATTTGATACATAAAGGGGTATTATACTCAGAGGTATTATACTCCAATTATGAGCCCTTATGGAAAATGGCAATAACACACACTTTATTTTAATTGAAGTTTGTGTTCAAATAGAAAATGAAAGTGAATTATATCAAAAGACCTGCATTTTTGGTCTGTCTGAGCCCAATAACAAGGCTAATGTGTTTTCCCTTATCACTGTATGTTTTGATGTTACTTAAAAACAGACTCTGTCTGACCTTATTTCCATGCAAATAGAATAGCAATTTCCACTTTGGTCTAAGTCTCCCCAAGAGTTAATCCATCAGGAATGTCCTGCCTCATCTGTCTTCCAGACACAGAATGACAAAAAGCAGAGTCACAGACAACCGATGAGACCCCAAGCAAATCTGCGCTCTTCAATACTTTCAAAACTTTGAAATCAGGATAACCTTTCCAAGGAGAAGCACCCCTCATTTTAAATTATGTTAATATTTTTCCAAGATACCACACTTCATTTATGTCCTTCGCCTGAAAAACTGAAACCCTTTGAAACAGGAAATGAAAAAAGCCCTCTGCTTTCAGTCCAGGAGCTGGGAGGTGGGGATCGTATCATATCTTCTAGCTGCTCATACAGTGAAAAGTCACAATGTAAATATGTAAAAGAGTGTCCTTGTGGATATAACAGAGGAAGGGAGGGTGGGATGAACGGAGGAAATAGCATTTACATATATGCACTACCATGTGCAAATGGCTTTCCCGGTGACACGAGTGGCAGAGAATTCTCCTGCCAATGCAGGCAGGTTTAAGAGATGTGTAAGTGTGACCCCTGGGCTGGGAAGATCCCTGGAGGACGTCATGGCAACCAACTCTAGTATTCTTGCCTGGAGAATCCCCATGAGCAGAGGAGCGTGGAGGGCTACAGTCCTTTTAGGTTTGCAGAGTCAGACGCGACTGAAGTGACTTAGCGTTCATGCATGCATGTGTAAATTAGCTAGTGAAAATTTGCTGCATAGCACAGGGAGTTCAGCTAGGTGCTCTGTGATGACACAGAGGGCTGGGATTGGGGGTGGAAGGGAGGTTCAAGAGGGAGGGGGTTTATTTATATGCATGGCTGATTCACATTGTTGTACAGCAGAAACTAACACAGCAGTAAAAAACAATTATACTCCAATTAAAAAAAGATGTAGGTGATTTTGATGAGATAAAACTTCCCATGGCTGGGTGTATAGATTTGAATATTATATAAATGTATGTGTGTGTGTGTATTACCAATCAGGAAAATAAATAAATCAACACAATGAAAAGTTGTTATCAACAAAGTATGGGGAGATGGAAGGGCTAGTCTTTGACCAACTAGAAATAAGAGAATTGTCAAGTGGAAACAATGGAGAATTTAGACCAGAAGACCTAGGTCAACCACTTCTTTTTATAACCTGAGAGTTTTTACTCCACTGAGCCTTATTTCCACTTCTGTAAAAGTAGGGATAAAATGTTGTTATTTATATTTTATTAGAAAGGCCAAAATAAATGAAATAGATGTGTTATACGTGAAAGTATTTCTGTTCTCACATTGAACCTTGAATAACATTAGAAGCTTTTCCTTTTGCTGTTAGGGCTCCCTAGTTTACCTCTGTGCAATTCTAGAGTCTCACATTTTATTTTTCATTCTGTGGTGGAGCCTGCCTTAAGTGTGAGAAATTAAGACTTTCTTGAATCACAGGAAAGGTTTTATAGACAAAGCATGACTAAAAACGAAAGTGACAAACCTACATTTACACTGGAAGTTTACTATACAAAGCATAGTTCTCTTGGAAAACTAGACACCTTGAAAATTTTAATTTCAGAGTACAATACCCATCTGTGGCCTGGTCTTTCAATAAACATTTATTGAGTGCCTACAGTGTGCCTGAAGCTGTATCCAAAAAAGTTCATGATTAGAATACAATCAATGAATGATAATAGTCACTCAGTCATATCTGACTCTGTGACCACATGGACTGTAGCCCACCAGGTTCCTCGGTCCATGGGATTTTCCAGGCAAGAATACTGGAATGGGTTGCTATTCTCTTCTCCAGGGGATCTTCCCCCTCAGGGATGGAACCCAGGTCTCCTGCATCGCAGGCAAATTCTTTACCACTTAAGCCACCAGGGAAGCTCAGAAGACAATGAAATGGACTTCTAACTGGATCAGTTTAATCAAAAGTCATCTCCAGATTAAGGGGAAACTAACATAACACTGGTATTCTTGCCTGGAGAATCCCTATGGACAGAGAAGACTGGTGGGCTACAGTCCATTGGGTCGGAAAGAGTCTAACACAACTGAAGCAACAGTATGCACGCATGCACATTCCAGGGTGTCTGGCTCTAGGTGAGTGATCACACCTTCATGGTTATCTGGGTCATGAAGATCTTTTTTGTACAGTTCTTCTGTATATTCTTGCCACCTCTTCTTTATATCTTCTGTTTCTGTTAGGTCCATACCATTTTGGTCCTTTATTGAGTCCATCTTTGCATGGAATGTTCCCTTGGTGTCTCTAAGTTTCTTGAAGAGATCTCTAGTCTTTCCCATTCTATTGTTTTCCTCTATCTTTGCATTGATTACTGAGGAAGGCTTTCTTATCTCTCCTTGCTATTCTTTGGCACTCTGCATTCAAATATGTATATCTTTCCTTTCTCCTTTGCCTTTTGCTTCTCTTCTTTTCACAGCTATTTGTAAGGCCTCCTCGGCAACCATTTTGCCTTTTTGCATTTCTTTTTCTTGGGGATGGTCTTGATCCCTGCCTTCTGTACAGTATCACGAACCTCTGTCCATAGTTCTCCAGGCACTCTATCAGATCTAATCCATTGAATCTATTTGTCACTTTCACTGTATAATAATAAGGGATTTGATTTAGGTCATACCTGAATGGTCTAGTGGTTTTCCCTACTTTCTTCAATTTCAGTCTGAATTTGGCCATAAGAAGTTCATGATCCACAGTCATCTCCCAGACTTGTTTTTGCTGAGTGTATAGAGCTTCTCCATCTTTGGCTTCAAAGAATATAATCAATCTGACTTCAGTGTCAATCATCTGGTGATGTCCATGTGTTGTTGGAAGAGGGTGTTTGCTATGACCAGTGTGTTCTCTTTGCAAAGGTCTATTAGCCTTTGCCCTGCTTCATTCTGTATTCCAAGGCCAAATTTGCCTGTTACTCCAGATGTTTCTTGACTTCCTGCTTTTGGATTCCAGTCCCCTGTAATGAAAAGGACATCTTTTTTGGGTGTTAGTTCTAGAAGGTCTTGTAAGTCTTCATAGAACTATTCAACTTGGCTTCTTCAGCATTACTGGTCAGGGCATAGACTTGGATTACTGTGATATTGAATGATTTGCCTTGGAAATGAACAAAGATCATTCTGTTGTTTTCAGATTGCATCCAAGTACTGCACAAACTCTAAAGCACTTCAAACCCTTGATTGTCAGATTAGTGATTTGACTTGTGTGATGGCCAAAGCCTTCCCCCAAAGTGACACTACCCTGTAAACCCCTTTTGTTGTAAATCAGAATTTTCTAGCAAAAGCACAGCATCTTCAAACAGGCAGTGTGTTCCTTTGAGCTTTAATAGCATTGTCAACACTAGCACCCGTTCAGCCCGCCCCCTACAATGGCTTCTCTGACCACAATATTTAGGTTTAGAAATCATGCTCTGTGTTAACAGATCACATTACTGGGGAAGTATGCAGGTGGATCTGTATGAAGTATCTTTAATTGACACAAAGAACTCTGTCATCCAAACAATACGAGGATTAGGCTTTGCCTTTCACTGGAACGTTTCCCTGTAGGAAATGAATTTCATCAGTCATTTTTGTCAAAGTCAGGGACAGCCACTTTGTCAGCCAGATCTATTTATTTAGTGAGCAGCATGGCATTGCCTCGTGACCACTGGAAAGACAAGCACTGTCACTAAGCCGCTCGCTCATTTCCCTCATCTGTGGGTTATTACACTGTCTTTGAGCAGCTCACTCTCAATTAGGGAGTTTTGGCATAGACAGCAGCAGCCTGCTGGGGCTGCGGACAGGATTGGCATACATCTTGGCATTGGGTCCATAGCAACTAATGAGCAAACATCCTTCTAGTAGATTCTACCAGGAGGGTATTGAGAGGAGTTCCTCTGTTTAACTGAAATTGTAATTTACTTTTCAGCACTTTTCACACTATAACTTTCAGGCAATGTTTTTTTGTCATGAATTAAATTGTAATTGTTCTTTAGAGAAGCAGCAGTGTCTACCTGTTTTAGTGCCATGTCCTGTACTAAACCTGGCAGTTGACCTCTTTAGTCCCACTTCCTTCTTATTTTTTGTTGGATAAAGGAATATACTGGACAATGGAGTGCATCACTCTCAAAGGCTGAGCTAACGTTTATTAAGCTCTTCTGGGTGCCAAGTGTTGTGCCAAATCCCTCCAAAACACCACCCCAGTGAATTTTCTCAGTGGTCCATTATCTTTATTTTCCAAATTAGAGGGGGGAAAATGGAACACCTGCTAAGTCCTTAGAAGATTAAGCACATGTGAACCTTGTCTCGGAAATCAGCTGGCAAAACCCTATTCATGGTGCCAGAGAGAAAGAACACACCCAGTTTCAGATTCATATAGAAGACTGTTCCCATTCTCCCCTCCACACTTCATTTTCCAAAAAATAAAAACTTGAGCATAGCCCTCCACCAGTTAAATAGTGGCCAGCCTATGTGTTGACTTGGAGAGACAAAGCAATGAGAAATCTTGCCATATTTTGCTTCTCTGTGGTTCCAATAACCCTAGGTTATTACAGTTATTTTTGACCAAACTTCTTCCTCTTATGCTTTCATGAATTCCAACACTCTATGAGTTTTCTTGGGGTAGAAACTGTGTCTTATTAATTTGCATTCCACTAGCTCCTAGTTGAAAGTCTGGCATATACTGTATGTACCATAAATATCTGGTGAAATGAACTTGAATGTATAAAACTTCTACCTGATTTGAGTGCTTAAAATTATTTAACATGGGGCAAGGACTTTCATTTTACAGTGAAAGATAAGGCTTAGAGGAAATGATTATCACAAAATTTAGGGTTCATGTTACCTTTAAATGGAGGAGAGAACTCCCATGGGCAAGGGGCACATGAGGGAGTTTTGAAGTACCAGTAACATTTTATTTCTTGAATTGTGTAGTAGTTTAAGTGCTATTATTCCTTAGCTTTTTGCAGACATTTTTCTGTATGCTTTATGAACCGTATGAAACATATGTGTATAAAAGTAATGAAACAGAAAAGTGCTTGCACATTTTAGAAAAAATGACTCAAATTAAAATACACCTTGGTAAAGCAAAAACGTGCCTTAAATTTCTGTGTCAATGTACATGATGTTGGGCTGGCCAAAATGCTCCTTTGGGATTTTCCATAACATCACCACTTTGAAAGCCAATTCTCAAGAGACAAGTTTGGTGGACAGGAAAGTTTTGTTTGTTCTGGATACTAGCAACCAGGGGGAAGTGGACTCATTTCCAAAATTCAACTCCCTGCTGCCCATCAGTAGGCAAAAGCTTTCAAAGGGGGAGTGGAGAGGGGAATAAGTGGGAGGAGGGCTACATGCAGAGACAGTACAGTCAGCTCTGTCATCTGAAAATTGGTCCTCAGTGGTTTAAACAGTGAGCATCATCTTGTTTTAAGCACAGTTAATCTTCAGTTCCAGGATTGGTTTGTTCTCACTTATTTGAAGACAGTTCTTATGATCATGGCTATTTATGTCATCTCTACAGTCTGGTCATCACACAATTCTTCTTCCACATGGTGAGGGTTTCAGTATCTACAAGACAGCTCAGAGGACATGGCTCGGGATATTATCTGTAGCCCTTGGAAGAGGAACTAAAAGTTCTTGACTTTGTTTAATGGTGAACCTATTCTTATTTGGTCTTGTCTGGTTGCTTTCCTTTGCTTCTGCAGTTTCTCTCTTCTTTGATTAAGTATATTCCTTAGGTAAAGTTTTTGTACAGACAAAAGGCAGGCAGAGGACATTGCAGGAGGTGGTTTCTGTCCTGGGAAGGCCCATAGAGTCTTGCTCTGTTTCACTATTCAGTTCACGTGACACATGGAAAGATCTGTCTCCCACTCAGCAGGATAGCTGCTCTCTCCTCATAGTGGAAAAAGGAGTTTATTGCTGTTGTTTAGTCACTAAACCGTGTCCAGCTCCTTGAGACCCCATGGACTGCAGCACACCAGTTTTCCCTGTCTTTCACCATCTTCTGAAGTCTGCTCAAACTCATGTCCATTGAGTCGGTGATGCCATCCAACCATCTCATCCTCTGTTGCCCCCTTCTCCTACTGCCCTCCATCTTTCCTAGCATCAGGGTCTTTTCCAGTGAGTCAGTTCTTCTCATAAGATGGCCATGACCAAAGTCTTGGAGCTTCAGCTTCAGCATCAGTCCTTCCAATGAATATTCAAGGTTGATTTCCCTGAGGATGGACTGGTTGGATTTCTTTGCTTTCCAAGGGACCCTCAAGAGTCTTCTCCAGCACCACAGTTTTAAAGCACTGATTCTTTGGCTCTCAACCTTCTTTATGGTCCAACTCTCACATCCATATGGAAAAGAGAATGGAAGTCAAGTTTGAGGGGGAGGGGAGGTGATGCTGGATGAGGGCATTGTTGGTAGATCTGTTGATTATAGTGCAAAGTCATAGATCTCCCAGATTTAACACTATGATGCCCAGATGCAGCTATAGTACTACTTTAAAAAAAATTATTAGAATATGATTGCTTTAAAATGTTGTGCTGGTTTCTGCTGTAGTATGAAGTGAATCAACTGTACATATACATATATCCCCTCCCTTTTGGGCTTCTCTCCCACTACCCTCCACCCCACTCTTCCAGGTCATCACAGAGCACGAAGCCGACTCTCTGTGTTAAACAACAACTTCCCACCTGCTATCTATTTTGCACACGGGAGTTTGCATGTGTCAGCCCAAGTCTCCCAGTTCACCCCATCCTCACCCTGCCTTCCTGTGCCTACATGTCCATTCTCTAGATCTGCATCTCATAGTACTATTGAAATAAAAGAAACGATAGGAAGTGAAATCTTGACACATTTCACACAAGACTTGTTGATGTATTATTGATGTATCTATCACCTATAAACGTTGCTGCTGCTGCTGCTAAGTCACTTCAGTCGTGTCCGACTCTGTGCGACCCCAGAGACGGCAGCCAACCAGGCTCCCCCGTCCCTGGGATTCTCCAGGCAAGAACACTGGCATGGCTTGCCATTTCCTTCTCCAATGCATGAAAGTGAAAAGTGAAAGTCAAGTTGCTCAGTCGTGTCTGACTCTTTGCGACCCCATGGACTGCAGCCTACCAGGCTCCTCCGTCCATGGGATTTTCCAGGCAAGAGTACTGGAGTGGGATGCCAATAAAGGTTACTACATTTATAAATCAAACCTGAATCAGAGGATGCTAACTGGTATTACAAAATGGTATTAGTGAACTGCAGTGGCTTGACATTTGTCTTTTTGTTCTTCTGTATGAATTATTTTATGTTACGGCTGTGATTGTGCAGATCTGCACTCTGGAACAAACCAAGGTAAAGAGCTGTCCTACAGTGATAAAATGTCCACCCCTATTTGCTAAATGAATTCTTTCTGGAAGCTGACATTTCTGAGTGGGATGGTATTCTATTTGGAAAGATAATAGTTAAGTATTTTTTTCACCAGTGGATCAAGACCCATGATTGAGGATATTATTTTCCTCTATATAGAGTTTGTTCTGTGTTCCCATGTTTAAATTCAGAAGGCCAATGGAATGGAAACATAGAATTAACCTGATTGCAGCAGAAAGCATTCTGGAGTGAAAACCTCTCATTCTCGTGGTCGGTCTTAATGGGGAATCAAATGTGATTTGTGTTGTGTGCGGATGATTACTGATGGGTAATTATTCTAAAATATCTCTTTTCAAATCCTTTGCATGGCAATCAAGGAAGAATGTGAGAGGTTAGGCATTACATTACCAGAGTTATCAGTGGCATATAATTTCTTAATTATGCCTAAAAACGAAGAGCAAATACCTGCTGAAGGAGTTCCTGCATTTTCTTTGTGAAATGGAGTTGGAGAGCACACCGGCCCCTGAGCCTTCTTGGAGAGACTCTATGGTTTATAAGTTGTGTGCCAAGAGTCTTTCTTTGTTCTAATCGCTGTGTGACTGAACCTCAGTTTCCTTATCTCTAAAATGGGAATATTGTCAAGAAGAAATCCTTTCTTCTCAGGGTTGATGTGTGAGTTATTTTGGGGAACAGTACAAACTATTCCTGTGATGTCTGATGCATCTGTAACACAGAACACTCAAAAAATGGTAGTACTTGTTATGGCTGTTATTACTATCAGTGTTAATACTATTCCTTATACTAGTTTTGATCAAAGCTACACCTGATTCAGGTGCAAATAGACTCAACTGAGATGAACGTCATCTCATATTCATTTCATTTTAAAATTAAATCATGGACACAGAAGTGAAAACAAACATGGGTATTTAAGATAAGTATTTTATTTTAATTTTTGTACTATCTATTTACTTTTTTGTTTGTTTTGGCTGTGCTGGGTCTTTACTGGGGGCTTGAACTTCTCTAGTTGTAGCACAAATGCTTATTTCCTGAATAAGCACAAATGCTTATTTCCATCCCTGACCCAGACCCCCTGCATTGGGAGCACAGAGTCTTAGCCTCTGGGCCACCAGGAAAGTCCCAGAGACAGTATTTTAAAGATGATCAGAGAGGGTCTCTCACCACTTTTCCCTGAGAGGATCTCTTATTTGATGTGAGCTAACTTGCTTTTCAGCTTTTCTTTAGGGCAGTACATACTATTTGAATGTGGCAGCTACCTTAAATTGAATTAACATATTTGCTTACAAATTTCAATCCTGCATCCTCTAATTTTGTGGGGGAAATATGTACTGTTTTGATCTATTATGAAGGCTTGTCAAGAACAGATGAAGGGTTGAGAATTGTGACTACATGTGTTAATTTCTTCTGAAAATGAAAAGCATACATCACCACTTTGCATCCTTTCTTAACTGTTCCTACAGAACCAGGATTCTGCAGGCGGCCTTCAGCTCTCTGTGATGTTGATCTCCAGCTTTTGGGAGTCAAATTTATGGGCAGTGACAAGACAGAGGAATTTATGTACACGGTCCTATTGCTATCTTTGATTAGTAGGGCGGGGAGTATAGCTAATAAAAAACAGGTGTTTTATTTCATGAGGAGAACACAGTCTGGAACACGTTTTTAGCTGATTATACAGTCTCTCTTTCACACCCTTCCACCCCAGAAAGCCGCATGAAGCTCAGTGTGGACCAAGTGGCCTCTGTCAGCTCTTCCGTCTCCAGGCTGTGAGACTCTGTAGTCTCACACGGTAAACCCCTGGTGTTTGAGGCCACCAAGTCATCACAAGACTGTCACCACTGACAGTTTGCAAAAGCAGCCATGCTCACTCTCCTCCCCTGCAAGAAAACCTTCGCATCTCAGAGTAGCTGGTAATAAACTGTTGCTGTAAGAACGAGGGGAGCAAGCTTGAGAGAGGGATTGGTGGTGTTGTCCACAACAAAACTGAAGATGAACTCATGATTTCTTATGGAAAAAATAGTTGAGCCCCAAAGAATGGTCTTTATCATGATTTTTGACAATGTGAAAGTCATTCTTTGTTAGTCACATAGTTTCAGATTGTACGCTGCTCTGAAAAACATGCTAAATATTAATTAACTTAATTAAAGCTGAAGAAAATAAATGGACATTTAGCAACATGTAAGAAAAAATCATGCATAGAAAATTGAACTTCAACTGGTTCAATAAAATACATTACGGTATAGATTTTTTAGATTTATGTATTTGTATTATTTGGCTGTGGTGGATCTTCATTGCTGTGCAGGCTTTCCCTGGTTGCCGCGAGCGGGCACTGCTCTCCGCTGTGGCACGCGTGCCTCTCATTGTGGCGCTTCTTTTGTTGTGGAGCACAGACACTAGTTGAGAGGGCTTCAGCAGTTGCAGCCCATGGGCTTCGTTGCTTCATGGCATGTGGTATTCTCCCAGACCAGGGTTCAGACCCTACAATGCAATGTGGATTCTTAATCCCTGGACCACCAGGGAAGCCCTGGTAGAGATATTTTAAATAAATAGGAACCACTCCAGCCTCCTTGCCTAGAGAATCCTGTGGACAGAGGGGCCTGGTGGGCTGCTGTCCATGGGGTCGCAGAGTCGAGCACAACTGAAGCGACTTCACTAAGATGGCAGCCCACCAGGCTCTTCTGTCCATGGAATCCCAGGCAAGAATACTGCAGTGGGTTGCCATTTTCTTCTCCAAAGCATGCATGCATGCTAAATCACTTCAGTCGACTTAGCAGCAGCAGCAGAACATTATTTACAAACACTGAGCTCCAGGGTCAATTATTTGGAAATTAAGCTCAAGAAGGATGACAACATATTAGTACATACGCCTCCAGGGGAAAATACCAGGGGAAAATACTTCTGCTTTATATGTACATTGCAATTATGGCTTCAACCAGAAAGTGGTTCTTTGGTGACTTCAAACATACATATTGGATCAAGAAAACTTTTGGAAACAGGTAACTACTGTACATTTATTATATCCTAAGCATCTTTAGCTCTTAAAGAAAGAAAATAGTTTTGGATTTAAATGACTCTTGCAACTTCTATTTAAAGTAAAAGTTCAAATGTTTTGAGAAAGTTTGATAACATTTTTCAGTAGTGTTTGGAAAGCTATTTGTTCATTTATTCCAGATGCAGGAATCTGACCCATTTTTTTTCCTCTCAATTTTCTCCTGTTTTGACATCATCTTGTAGAGGTCAAGGTCAACATAAAGGGCAAAGTAATCCTCTGTATCTATTGCAACTCTGCAAATTGAAGGTAGTTGGAAATGTATTGGTTTTGAGTGCTACAAAAGAACCATAACATGTACACCCACTCTCATATCTACTGAAGGAGAAAGACGAATATGTGAGTCCTTGAATATATGAGTCCTTGGTGCAAAATGAGCAGGCACAATGATTTCAGCCCCTTCTGGGTAATGTCTCTCTTTCATTTATAGGTTGCATCAAGCAGGATTGCAAAGTTCATTGTTTCAATTTTCGCAAGGTCTCCAGGGCTGTGGGTAATCAGGAAGTACCAGCCACCCCTGGAGACACGTTGTTAAGTTGGATTTGCCCCCATAGATCTTGTCTGGGGACAGGTTCTTCTGTGAGATATACATGGCACTCATGATACTACCCTTCAACAAAGATTGATTCACGATGGTAGGGGCAGGTAGCTGTATCAGCATGAACGTGACCATGATTCTTTGAAGACTTGGAAGAATGAACACTCATGGCTTTGCATAGGATCTTGCAGTAGGATGTATGTGTGATGGCACTTTCTACCTCTTCCTTCAGCAAAGAGTTTATGCTCTTGTTGTGTGGGCAGCACCATAATTCCATTTTCCTGTTCTCTGATAAGGACAATGTATATAGGATTGCCTAGGTGCATGCCAAACGAAACTTCATTACCCACATATGGTCTAACACTTTTGTCTACCATATTCTTTCTCTTTCTTTAGTTAGGCTTTTCCTCCTCTTGGCTGCATGGATCCATTTTGTATATATGCTGCTACTTCTGCTAAGTCACTTCAGTTGTGTCCGACTCTGTGCGACTCCAGAGAAGGCAGCCCACCAGGCCCCCCCGTCCCTGGGATTCTCCAGGCAAGAACACTGGAGTGGGTTGCCATTTCCTTCTCCAATGCATGAAAGTGAAAAGTGAAAGTGAAGTCGCTCAGTCGTGTCCGACTTTTAGCAACCCCATGGACTGCAGCATACCAGGCTCCTCCATCCATGGGATTTCCCAGGCAAGAGTACTGGAGTGGGGTGCCATTGCCTTCTCCATTTGTATATATAATATCCCTTTCATTTAAATTCCTGTTTCTCAAGTGGCTCCATTAGGAATTTAGAATTTCAGCCCTGGTGAGGTCTGAGGAAAGGAGGTTATAGTGAGAAGCACTGTATAGATTAGTGCACAGAATTGGTTCAAATTGTAGCACTAGGCTTACTACCAGTGTGACCTGGGGGGCTACTGGCTTGATCAGCAGGGGTATCATAGGAATTACCTTTCCTAAGAATCTGAGAATAAAATGCCTTCCTCGCTATAACTCCAAAGGAGATGAGGACTATGAGAACTCAGAGCAGTCAATATTTGTCTTAGTGAGTACACTTAATGGATCTCCACTTTTTCCCTTTCATGCTTCCCCTGCCTTATGTCATTCCTGTCTTCAATCCTAGAACTAGATTTAAGAAATAACATGAAATTTCCTGCTTAGCTCAGAAAATGTGTCACCCTTCATTACATATGGCCTTAGCATTTTCATCTCTCTCATAATCTGTTTTCTCAGCAGCCACCCGCTCCAGTATTCTTGCCTAGAGAATCCCGTGGACAGAGGAAACTGATGGGCTGCTGTCCATGGGGTCACATAGAGTCGGACATGACTGAAGTGATGTAGCATGCATGCATGCATTGGAGAAGGGAATGGCAACCCACTCCAGTATTCTTGCCTGAAGAATCCCAGGAATGGAGGAGCCTGGTGGGCTGCCATCTATGGTGTCACACAGAGTTGGACACGACTGAAGCGACTTAGCAGCAACAGCAGCTTCAGTTCAGTTCAGTTCAGTCACTCAGTCCTGTCTGATCTTTGCAACCCCATGGACTGGAGCTTTTTCAAACTCAAGTCCATCAAGTCAGTGATGCTATCCAACTGTCTCATCCTCTGTCATCCCCTTCTCTGCCTGCCTGCAATCTTTCCCAGCATTGGGTCTTTTCCAATGAGTCAGTTGTTTGCATCAGGTGGACAAAGTATCAGAGCTTCAGATTCAGCATCAGTCCTTCCAGTGAATATTCAGGACTTATTTCCTTTAGGGTAGACTTGTTTTAACTCCTTGCAGTCCAAGGGACTCTCAAGAGTCTTCTCGAACACTACAGTTCAAAAGCACCAATTCTTTGGTACTCAGCTTTTTTTATTGTCCAAAACTGACATCTGAACATGACTACTGGAAAAACTACAGCTTTGACTAGATGGACTTTCGTCACCAAAGTAATGTCTCTGCTTTTTAATATGCTGTCTAGTTTGGTCATAGCTTCTCTTACAAGGAGCAAGCATCTTTTAATTTCATGGCTCCTGTCACCATCTGGAGTGATTTTGGAGCCCAAGAAAATAAAATCTATCACTGTTTCCATTGTTTCCACATTTATTTGCCATGAAGTTATGGGACCTGATGGCATGATTTTTGTTTTTTAATGTTGAGTTGAAGTCAGCTGTTTAACTCTCCTGTTTCACTTTCATCAAGAGGCTCTTTAGTTCCTCTTCACTTTTTGTCATAAGGGTGGTATCTTCTGCACATATGGTGTTATTGATATTTCTCCTGGCAAATCTTGATTCCAGCTTGTGCTTTATCCAGTCCAGCATTTTGCATGATGTACTCTGCATGTAAGTTAAATAAGCAGAAGGGTAATATACAGCCTTGACGTACTCCTTTCCCAATTTGGAACCAGTCCATTACATGTCTCATTCTAACTGTTGCTTCTTGACTTGCATACAGATTTCTCAGGATGCAGGTAAGGTGGTCTGGTATTCTCATCTCTTTAAGAATTTTCCACAGTTTGTTGTGATCCATGCAGTCAAAGGCTTTTGTATAGTCAATAAAGCAGAAGTAAATGTTAGTCTGGAGTGCTCTTGCTTTTTTGATGATACAATGGATGTTGGCAATTTGATCTCTGTTTCCTCTGTCTTTTCTAAATCCAGCTTGAACAGTTGGAACTTCTCAGTTGAAACCTATCTTGGAGAATTTTGAATATTACTTTGCTAGCATGTGAGATGAATGCAATTGTGCAGTCATTTAAATGTTCTTTGGCATTGCTTTTCTTTGGGATTGGAATGAAAACTGACCTTTTCCCATCCTATGGCCACTGCTGAGTTTTCCAAATTTGCTGGCATATTGAGTGCAGCACTTTCACAGCATCATCTTTCAGGATTTGAAATAGCTCAACTGGAATTCCATCACCTCCACTAGCTTTGTTCATAGTGATGCTTCCTAAGGCCCACTTGACTTTGCATTCCAGGATGTCTGGCTCTAGGTGAGTAATCACACCTTTATGTTTATCTGGGTCATGAAGATCTTTTTTGTACAGTTCTTCTATATATTCTTGGCTCCTCTTCTTAATATCTTCTGCTTCTGTTAAGTCCATACCATTTCTGTTCTTTTTTGAGCCCATCTTTGCATGGTATACTCCCTTGGTATCTCTAATTTTGTTGAAGAAATATCTAGTCTTTCCCATTCTATTGTTTTCCTTTATTTCTTTGCATAGGTCACTGAGGAAGGCCTTCTTATCTCTCCTTGCTATTCTTTAGAACTCTGCACTCAAATGGGTATATCTTTCCTTTTCTCCTTTACCTTTTGCTTCTCTTCTTTTCTCAGCTATTTGTAAGGCCTCCTCAGACAACCATTTTGCCTTTCTTTTCCTTGGGGATGGTTTTTATCACTGCTCTTATACAGTGTCATGAACCTCCATTTGTGTTCTTCAGGCACTCTGTCTATCAGATCTAATCCCTTGAATCTGTTTGTCTCTTCCACTGTATAATCATAAGGGATTTGATTTAGGTCATACCTGAATGCTCTAGTGGTTTTCCCTACTTTCTCCAATTTAAGTCTGAGTTTGACAGTAAGGAGTTCATGATCTGAGCCACAGTCAACTCCTGGTCTTGTTTTTGCTGCCTGTGTGTAACTTCTCCATCTTCAGCTGCAAAGAATGTAAGCAATCTGATTTCAGTGTTGACCATCTGGTGATGTCCATGTGTAGAGCTGTCTTTGTGTTGTTGGACGAAGGTGTTTGCTCTGACTAGTGCGTTCTCTTGGCAAAACTCTGTTGGACTTTGCCCTGCGTCATTCTGTACTCCAAGGCCAAACTTGCCTGTTACTCCAGATATCTCTTGACTTCCTAATTTCGCATTCCAGTCCCCTATAATGAAAAGGGCAGCTTTTTTTGGTGTTAGATCTAGAAGATCTTATAGATCATCATAGAACCATTCAACTTCAGCTTCTTCAGCATTAGTAGCTCTTAAGGGAAACAAAATGAAGGTAAGGTAGTGGGGAAATGGGAGAAACTCATCACTTCCTGTTTATATTTCCAGTGGGTAAAACTAATGGTTTTACACATTAAAAATTGCCATTTGTTTCAATTACTACACTAACAGTGAAAGTGAAAGTGTTAGCTCCTCAGTTGTGTCCGACTCTTTGGACCGCTTGGACTATAGCCTGCTAGGTTCTGTCCATGGAATTCTCCAAGCAGAATACAGGAGTCGGTAGCCATTCCCTTCTCCAGGGGATCTTCCCAGTCCAAGGATTTAACCCAGGTGTCCTGCACTGCAGATGGATTCTTTATCATCTTAGCCACTAGGGAGGCCCATCCTACCAGTAAAGAATACTATTAATAATACTATTGCATTTGCTTATGTCGATGCTACTAGTTTTAGAGTTTTGTGAGCACTTTGTGTCAGAAAATATACCCAGCACTTCACATAAAAGCGAAGCTGAATGGTGGTTCCAGCTCCCCCTGGGAGGCAGTGTGCTGAAAACCTCCTTCTTTGGTGGTTTTCTTTTGCCTTCACCATTATCACTTCTATTGACATAAGAAAACTGAGGTTGAGCTCAGGAGGACAAGCGTATCAAGGAAAATCTGGAAATTTTCTATTGGTTCATAAAAAGGCATAACTGATCAGAGCAATGGGTGGTGACTATGGAGGGAGGTAGGCAAATCATGATCTTCAGAAGGAGAGAAACAATGACTAGAACCCAACCAGCCTGAGCAAAGCCCAGACACTGCTCTGGACCCAATGCCCTTTCTTGCCCTCAGCTGTTCCTTCTGCATTGTGACAAGTCATCACAGTCATGCAGACAACTTGGAGTGTCCCTAGGTCTGTCATGTGGCAGAGAAGAACTTGAAGCTGAAACACTAGATGATTTAATCACAATGATTGGAGCGGGAAGATGAAAAGCTCAGCTCATTGATGTGGTTAATACCCCAGGGATATTATGGTTTACTTAGAAATCCCAGGTCTAGTGAATGGTTGTCTGCAAAAAAAAGGTGTGGATTTGCAAACAGCAAACTTATAGGCAGGATTTTTTTTTAATTATTATTGAAGTATAGTTGGTTTACAGTATGCTAATTTCCGCTGTACAACAAAGTAATTTATATTTATCCTTATATACACACGTATACATGGTGGCTCAGATCATGAAGAATCTGCCTGCAATGCAGGAGACCTGGGAAGACCCCTGGAGAAGGGAATGTCTACTCACTCCAGGGTTTCTTGCCTAGAGAAATGCGGATGGAGGAGCCTGGCAGGCTATAGTCCATCAAAAAGAGTCAAAAAGAGTCAGATATGACTGAGCGACTATCACTCCAATTTCAGAGATACATATGTATGCATATATACATATATATACACACACACACATATATACATATAGATAGATGCAGTATTTTCTATCTTCTTTTCCATTGTGGTTTCTCACAGTATTTTTGTTTTCACTTTTTAGTGGGGTATAGTTGGTGTACTATGCTGTGTTAGTTTCAGGTGTACAGCAAAGTGAATGTGTTGCACATACACGTATATCCACTTTTTTAGGTTCTATTCCCATATAGGCCACTACAGAGTACTAAACAGTGTCTCCTGTGCTATACAGTAGGTCCTGGTTAGCTACCCACTTTCTATATAGTACTGTGTGTGTCAATCTCAGCCTTCCAATTCATCCCTCCCTCGATCACAGGATATTGAATATGGTTCCCTGTGCTCTACAGTAGGACCTGGTTGTTTATTCATTCTATATGTAATAGCTTGCACCCAGGCAGACTCTCAAAATATAACATTTGAAAACTGCTGTGTCCTTTCTATTTTGTGTTTGAGATATAAATCTGTTTTTATTTTCACTGGTATAATTTGGTGCTGTAAAAAGGAGAAGTGAACCCTGAAGCCATTCATTCTTCTGCCAGCCTAGCCATATGGTAGCAGGGATCATACCTTTTCAGTACAACCATAGAGACTAGCATTATGTTTCATGGATCGTTGAAACTTTAGAGCAGGATTTTCAAACATCAGAATCCCCCAAAAGCTTGTTGAAACTGATTCCTGGGTTCCCCTCCTAGAGAAGGTGATATGGTACATCTAGGATGATGCTTATGATTTTGCATTTAAAAACATTTTTAAAAATTGGCTGTGCTGTGCAGCTTATAGGATCTTAGGTTCCCAAGCAAGAGTTAAACCCATGTCCTCAACAGTGACATTGCAGAGTCCTAACCACTGAACCACCAGAGAATTCTCACAGTACTGTATTTTTAATGCATTCCCATATAATGTTGATGTTGCAGGTCTTTGGACACAACCTTGAGTAACACTGTCATAAAGTGTTACTGCACTGTGCAATTTTCATCTTCGTCTTGTTCTGGGAGATTCCAGTCTCAGTTACACTGTATTGCTTGGGCAGAGAGACTAAGAAAATTGCACATCACATCGAAGCCCTCTTGGCCCTGGTAAGACCCTCTGGCAGTCTTTAGATGGCTGCTATTCTTAGAGTCCAAAGTCAATGTGACCTGAAAGGCAGGCACCCTTGGGAACTCTGAACAGGTTCACTCAACACCTCTGGGAGTAGGAGAGAAACGAGGTGTGTCAACTAAATCCTGAAAGTGGTTGGATGTGTTTTGCAAGGAGCACAAGGCATCAAATGACAGGCCCGCTTGGTCTCATCCAATATAATTTCTTTCTGGTTTACAAGGTTAGTCATGCACACTGGGTAAATTAAAGCTTCAGAAGGTAAGGACATCTTTCAGATCTGGCTGGAAATTCAATCACACCCTAACTGATTCACAGCTCCATTCTGGCCTGGCTCTGGTAGGTTGCTAAGTATTTAAGTATTTGTAAGTATTTATATAGAAATATTTGTTTTTATGGAAAGATGGGGCAAGATAAGGGGAGATGGGCATGGAGGTCAGATAAATTCTGCATAAATACTTCAGGTTCTCTGTTTCCTTATCTAAAAATAGCAAAGTCAGTGATATTTAGCTCACAGAGTTCTAGGAAGGATGGCAGGTAAGCATGTCTAAAAGGAGTCAATGCAACACCTAGATAGCTTGTCTGGTAGCTCAGTGGTAAAGAATCCACCTGCCAATGCAGGAGACATTGGTTTAATCCCTGATATGGGAAGATCCCCTGGAGAAGGAAATGGCAACCTTGTCAGGTATTTTCCAGGTTTCCTTGCCTGGGAAATCCCATGGACAGAGGAGCCTGGCAGGCTACAGTCCATGGGGTTGAAAAGAGCCAGACACAACTTAGTGACTGAGCAAGAACATGGCATCTGGAGCATAGTAATGCTCAATTAACACTTTTCTTTTCTTGTTTTTCTTGTGTCTCCTGCCTATAAAGTTGGAAGAATATGGAGACTGAAGGAAGAAAATAAATACTAGGTTTTTAGAAATAGCAAAATGGTTGGTCTCCTGGCATAAGCTGAATTAGATTTATTCTATTTTTTAAAGGTTAGTGGAACTCCAAGAACTGGCTTAGAAATCTAACAACTATCGGTGACAGAAAATCTATAAAATGGCATCATGTTCTCAAAGTAAAAGAGATATCTTGGGTTTTAAAGATAACAGGTGGAATATAGATGGTAAATATTCATACAAAGCCTATAGTAATTGAGAGTGGACTATGCTAAGTCGCTTCAGTCGTGTCCGACTCTGGGCGACCCCATAGACGGCAGCCCACCAAGGCTCCCCCGTCCCGGGGATTCTCCAAGCAAGAGCACTGGAGCGGGTTGCCATTTCCTCCTCCAATGCATGAAAGTGAAAAGTGAAAGTGAAGTCTCTCAGTCGTGTCCGACTCTTCGAGACCCCATGGACTGCAGCCCACCAGGCTCCTCCGTCCATGGGATTTTCCAGGCAAGAGTACTGGAGTGGGGTGCCATTGCCTTCTCCACAGTGGACTGTACCAGCATCTAAAACCAATGTTTAGATTCAAAATATACATAATTGAGTGATTATGTATATAATCATTCATATATACGTATATATGGGTCTGGCAGAATGCAGGATACAGAAAGATAGTGGATCTGGGGCTTGATTTTAATTTCTGCTCTGCCCCTAGCCAGCCTTGTGACCTTGGGAAAGTCATTTAACCTCCTCCTAACACACACGCATCACCATCGTCATCAAGGCCATATTTCATATGCTAAGTATCTCCATCCAGTGAAGCATTCCAAAGACAAAATCTAGGGGAAATAAAAGCTTTGACATTAAGGTGCTGATCTTTATAGCTGTAGGCAGCAACTCTGAAGACAGAATGTTGCTGAAGATCTCTAAAATTACCTCATTCTGAGGCTTCTCTGCTCACAGCAGGACATTAGCAGGAGGGTGGTCCCTAGATCCTCTCTGGAGGTTGGATCTCTACTATATTAATGTCATGAAACTAAGGCTTTATCTGCCTGGTCGGTGCTATCTCCCCACTATTGGCTCAGAGCCTGCCGTGTTATTAAAACTCATTATTTGTAGCCTGGCTGAGGAAAATGGATGAATGGCAAACAGTTGAGGCAATCCAGCCTCAAGAAAGCTGTCCCTGAGAGTTTACACAAATCAAACGGTGAAAATTTCCACCTTACCAGATTCTACTCAGACATAGCCCCAATTTCTGCCAGTGCTAAAAGAGAATTACAATAATCACTCATGTCTCCTTGTGGAAATAAGATATAACATTCATACTTACCCAAGGTGTATTATCACACATATTTCATTTTGGAAAGATTGAAATGGAAAATTAGTAGCTATACCGATGACTGATGAAAAATAGAGGCAAAGCATTTAAAGTCACAGAACATGAGACGTGTTTTTCCATCATGATCAACTGAAGGCTGTCATGGAATCCACATGAAGTCACACCTATTGCCACATTTTATTCAAAATGATCTTTTAAAATGTACTAATTCAGTCACTTTGCCTTTAAAATATACTCTGAGTGCAAGTTATGTACATGATATTATGCTAAATAGTGTGGTGATAGAGAATGCATAGGACAGATTCTTCCGATAAGAACTGCAGTTAGTTGGAGATGTAGACAAATGCACACAAATCTACACATGGAGGGTCTGATGGTGTCCATCCTAAGTAGAGAGAGGGCTGATATTAAAGCTTTCTGAAATGTGCAGATAAAAAATAAAGAGCTAGAGTGACGGACATGAAAGACTGGGGAGGTGTAATAGTATAATGATGAACCAAAGTATAATTGATGAAAGTGAAAGAGAAGAGTGAAAAAGTTGGCTTAAAGCTCAACATTCAGAAAACTAAGATCGTGGCATCTGGTCCCATCACTTCATGGCAAATGGGGGAAACAGTGTCAGACTTTATTTTTCTGGGCTCCAAAATCACTGAAGATGGTGATTGCAGCCATGAAATTAAAAGATGCTTACTCCTTGGAAGGAAAGTTATGACCAACCTAGATAGCATATTCAAAAGCAGAGACATTACTTTGCCAACAAAGGTTCGTCTAGTCAAGGCTATGGTTTTTCCAGTGGTCATGTGTGGATGTGAGAGTTGGACTATAAAGAAAGCTGAGTGCTGAAGAATTGATGCTTTTGAACTGTGGTGTTGGAGAAGACTCTTGAGAGTCCCCTGGACTGCAAGGAGATGCAACCAGTCTATCCTAAAGGAGATCAGTCCTGGGTGTTGAAGTTGAAACTCCAATACTTTGGCCACCTGATGCGAAGAGCTGACTCATTGGAAAAGTGACCCTGATGCTGGGAAAGATTGAAGGCAGGAGGAGAAGGGGATGACGTAGGATGAGATGGTTGGATGGCATCACTGACTCAATGGACATGGGTTTGGGTGGACTCTGGGAGTTGGTGATGGACAGAGAGGCCTGGCATGCTGCTGTTCATGGGGTCGCAAAGAGTCAGACACAACTGAGAGACTGAACTGAACTGAACTGAAAAGTATAATAAAGAAATCAAAGGTAGAACATATATGGAGATTGTGGGGTCAAATTAGTCGAAGAATCATGATGTGGAAAGGGTCAAGGGTCACCCAGAGATGACATTTACAGAGATGTCATTCACAGTGATGAACAGTCATGGTAGCTGTTTAGATAGATTAAAGGGGCACTAATTTTCGAGTTTAAAGAAGTACATTGGAACCCCAGCTCTGCCATATACCACACACTTGAGTCTAATCTACAAACATGTTTTCCAATCTACAGAATAGGTTTACAGGTTTCATCTTAGAGGGATCTTCAAATAAACCAATACGGTAACATATGAAGCAAGAAGCCCCTTTTTCAACACACAGGGTAGAAAGCAAATCTTAATCTGCTCTAATACATGAAATGAAGCTTACATCTGGGCATGAAAACAAAGGCACAGTGAGAAATTGACAGGTTTGGCTGAGGCATTTGGTTGAATTGGTTTTGACAATGTTGAGTCAATGACACTACCCGCCTCCAAAAGTTCTGTAGGACAGATAATCAGAAAGCCAAACAATCCTCACAGTCATTCTTGGCCTGTTTTAACACAGTGTGTTTACCTTCCATTGGAATAGTTAAGCTGCTCAATGTAGAGAACTGAATCAGATAATACAGCCCTTGTTATTTTTATTTTTGGACCAGTTCATTTTGGCTGGAGATATTGAGAAAAGTAAGCAAACAACTGCCAAATTTCCACTTAGCCTGGTGGAAATCTACACAGAGATCCCAGCTGCGAATGCGGGTGAGTGGGGGAGGAAGGGTGTTGTTAAAGGATGATAAAATTTCTAGGATAAGAGGCAGAGGGCTCCTGGATTGTCCTCCTCTTAGAGAGTTCCCATTATGCACCATCAGAAAAATGTGTGCATCTGTCTGGGCTTCCTGTTTCACTCAGGATGCTATTATTTGCCAGCTCCCGGGATTCAGTTCTGCTTCTGCCTTCTAAATGACTTCTGAACCTGGTTCATGCTTTTCCTCACCAGCTGATAATAACAATAACAACATCTACCAGCCAAGGCACATTATTTTGCAGTTTACAGATGTTTACTTAATGCTTCACTTGAGTCCCCTAAGAACCATGGAAGATTGGCATTGTTGTTTTCACTTTACAAATGAGGAAGAGGTTTAGTGGAGATAGGGGAAATTAGAGAAGAGAAGGAATATAAACCAAAAGTGTACAGAGCAGGGGAGGCTCCTAGGAGTGAAGAAGACCATGAGACGTCAGATAGTTCTCTGACAGGCTGTGTATCCTTAACCATGAGGTGTGTGGTAGGGTCTAAGCTTGAGTTTTGTACCTTCTTCCTTGACAATCACAGAGTTCAAAGGGTCCATCACTCTAAGGTGGCTAGAAAATAGCAGTCGCGGGTCCTGCATCCTGCCACCTGCCTGTCCCACCATCCATGGGATCTTATCCCCTTACCTAAGCAAGATCCAGCTTCAGCAATTTATATTCTTGGGTGTAAGAGGGTAGGGGGATATGATGGTGCATCAGAAAGACATTTGACTGCAAAAAAAGAACAAAGGCAAGGAATGGCAATGGGAGCAAAAAAAAAAAGAAATACTGTCAAGAACTGGTCAAATAATAAATCTATTGCTGCTTAACAAAGGCACTTTCTGTGAACAAATCTGTTGTGATGTGTACTTTAGTCCTTAACGACACTATGCCTGTCCATGTGGACTCGTTTCTTGAGTTCTTCTGATAGCTCTGAAAATTTTAAAACACTAATCATCCTTCTGTAAACAACAAGGGCAAATGGATTCAAGGAAAGTGCTGCCTAAAGATGACCTGAATGAGGTACATAATAACTTATCACCCATTCAAGGTCTTTGCATTGGTCTTCATGGCTTATATTTAATCTTTAAGCTCATATTTCTCACCCAGAATGCTTAACAATGGTGCATGTCTCATCCCTCTGCATCCTTCCTTCACCTCTGTTCTCTTCTGTCCTATGGTTATAAGATAAACTAAGGAGAGATGGGGCCCCAGCCTGCAGATCTTTATGGTAGAATTATTTTATGTAATCAGGTCTGTCTTAGTCTGCTCAAGCTGCTGTAACAAAATGCTGAAGACTGAATGGCTTTAGCTTAAATACCAGAAATTAATTTTCTCACAGTCCTGAAAACTTGTAGTCCAAGATCAAAGGGTCACCAGGGTTGGTTTCTGGCAAGACTCCTCTTCCGGGCTTGCAGAGAACCTCCTTCCTTTCTGGCTGTGTTCTCATAGGTCCTTTCCTCTGTGGAGAGGGCAAGATCTCTGGTGTCTTTTCCTCATCTTTTAAGAACATCAGTTCTATAAGTTCAGGGTCCCACACTTATGATCTTATTTAACCTTGATTCCTTACTTGGAGGCCCTATATTCAAATACAGTTACATGTGGGGTTCAGTGCTCAACATATGAATTGGGGGAGGTGGGGCACGATTATGCAGTCTATAACAACATTGGAAGACAAAAACATGACCCACAGATGATATTCCTGAATATTTCATCTCAAAGATGCTGATACAAGCGTTACTTTCCCCTTCCTGACACCCCTTCCTTTCTATCTCAGCTTAATGAATTCCAATTCCTCTTCCAAAAGCTCTACCAGACTTCTTCAATCTGAAATAGCCCAGAAGGGGGTGTTACCTTGTGACAACCCCAGAAGCCCTCCTGGAATGAAGCAAGGACCCCTTGGTCAGCTAAGGAGTAAATGCAAGAGTTTCAAAGCTCTCTGGGTTTGGGTATTGACCTTCTTCTTTATTCATGAAAACAAAGAGAGCTGAAGGCAAGACAGGATCACTGGGCATGCAGTGACACTTGGTGGAAACGGGTCCAGGCACCATGGGGAGGGAGTGGATGGAAGGAAGCGGGTGACAACAGGGGTGTGTGAGGGTACGAGGAGGTTTCATCCCGGGCTGTGGTCCAGAGGCCAGGATCGATCGAGCTGGGCCTCGGACTGGGCCATAGGGAAAGGGGAGCAGCCCAGTTGCAAAACTATTTTCTCCTGAGGAGGGAAGAGGAGGCTCACAGTGCTGAGGGGAGCCAGGGGCTCAGTCTAGAGCAGTGGGGTCTCAGTAAATTCCTACAGATGTTGGCTGCTGTTACAGTGGTTTTCATCAGCCCTTGTATTGCCCCAAGTTCTCTCCTGAAGGACTCACACAGCCTCTGTGTGTGGCTCTCTAATTTCTAGCTCACACTACCCTTTAGACAAACAGAGTGGAGAAAGTATGTAATAGAAAAAACTTTCTAACACAAGGCTGTAAAGCAACTATATGCCAATAAAAATTAATTTCAAAAAAGAGAAAAAGCTTTTGTCTCTCTTCAGTGATATGGATTACAGACCTCAGAATCTTCTTTTCTTCCTTTAACCTTGGAGTGATAAAAGAAAGTGCTGACTTTAGAAAATGAATGGAGAAAAGTGAGACAAGAATTCCAGAAACATCTGGTTTTCATTCACTCTTGTGTTCTTGTCCCAATTCTACCACATTGCAGCAGCAGAATGCCTTGGAAGTCTTCTTAAAATGGCAGCATTTATTATTTAACATCTTTTCTAAAATGCATGACTCTATTTTGGGCAAATAATGAAATCTTTGATCATTTATATACACATGGAGGCCCAGAATCAATCATTCTGAACGTCATTCTTATATAATCCCAGGGTCATAAATAAATAAAATAAGTGCAATATTTAAGATGCAAGTACATGCCTGCTCAGGTATAGCAATTCCTTTGGTTTTTGTACGAAGTGCTTTATATGGGTTTGTTCTACTACTGACTTTTTCAGGATAGATTTTTCTAAAATAGAGAACAACAAATTTTGGTGGAGAGAGCTTGATTTTTTGCTAAGTAAAGTTTGATTGTGTTGTGTCACTTTGATGTACTTTTCCTACCAGCTCCTTCTCATCACTTTGCTTACGGGTGTCGCTCTTGGTTAGCTCTCCTTCTCCCGCTCTGCATGCTCTTTGTCAATCCCCTTTGCTCTGTTCCCTCATCTCCCTGACCTGTCAATGTAGGAGACTTCCAGGGCTCACTCTCATGAATGGTTGCTATTAATATTTTTGTTTGTCACTGTCTTTTCTGATTCTTGGTGACCCCATGGACTGTAGCCTACCAGGCTTCTCCATCCATGGGATTCTCCAGGCAAGAATACTGGAGTGGGTTGCCATTTCCTTCTCCAGAAGATCTGCCCAACCCAGGCATTGAACTGGGGTCTCCCACAATGCAGGCAGGCTCTTTACCATCAGGAGAGCCACCAGGAAAGGCCCTCCTTACTTATTCAATCTCCTCTGGTCCCTTTGCTTTGTGACCATTTTCCACAATTATATCCCCAGTCCCAAATCCCCCTACCCCCATCTTAAGCTCAGTTTTCCAACTATCTGTTCAGTGTATCCACTTTGAGAGCTGAAAAGGCAGCTCAAGCCAAAAGTATATGATTGAATTCCCTCCCAAATCTGCTTCTCTTGTGGTCTTGTCCATATCAGTAAATGTCCAGTCTCTGTTTCCATTTGCTTGGGTCAAATTTTCAGACTTATCCTTGACTTTTCTGACTCCTTACATGGAATCCATCAGAACAACATGTAGCCTTAGCAGCAGGATTTATCTAGATGCTCAACACTTTTGCCCTTTGCTGTCATGATCTGAGCCTGCACCATCAACAGCAATATATCCATAACTCTCTTTCCTTTGCCAACCTCAACCCCTTACAGTCTGTCCAGCAAAGCCAGAGCAATTCTTTTAAGATGTGAATCCTATCATGTTCTGTCCCATGTTATCTCAAACCCTCCACTAACATCTCAATTTATTGAAGTAAAATCTTATGGTCTGGACTTCCCTGGTGGTCCTGTGGTTAAGAATCTGCTTGCCAATGCAGGAGACATGGGTTCCATCCCTGATCCAAGAAGATCCCACATGCTTTGGGGCAACTAAGCTTTTCACCACAACTTCTGAAACCTGCTCTCTGGAGCCTGTGCTCTGCAACAAGAGAAGCCATTGCAATAAGTAGCCCATGCAGCACAACTAGAAAAGGCCCATGCAGAGCAATGAAGACTCAGCACTGCCATAAATAAACAAATAAACAGAATCCGAAAAGAATCCTATGGTCCTGTGAAACCTGTTACCTTTCCGGGTTCAACCCCTATCACCTTCCTCATCACTTACTCCAGTGCAGCCCAGCTCATCTCCCAACTGTTCCTTTACCATGGCCCTGCCTCAGGGCCATTGCACATCTTGTTTGTACTCCCTGAAATTTCTCCCTCCAGGAACATGTCTTGTTCCTTCAGGCCACATAAGTCACTGCGCAAATGTCCCCTTATCTGAGACAGCTTCTCTGATTAACCCATCTAAGGTTGAATCCCTACCCCAACATCTCCACCCTTTCCCTATCTCATTTTACTGCAGTAGCCTTATTTCCATCTGGTATACATTTTCTTCCCTGCTGGCTCAGATGGTAAACAATCTGCCTGCCATGCAGCAGACCCAGGTTCGATCTCTGGGTTGGGAAGGTCCCCTGGAGAAGGGAATGGATACTCACTCCAGTATTCTTGCCTGGAGAATCCCCATGTCAGAGGAGCCTGGTGGGCCACAGTCTGTAGGATTGCAAGCAGTTGGACATGACTGAAGCAACTTAACACACACACACACACTCAAGCCTATGAGAACAGACTTTTTAGTTAAGTTAGTTAATTCAAAGCAAGAGATCATTTTAATTTTTCCAGACCCTAGTGGTGTTCTTGGTTCCATTTCTGGGTATTGGGAAGACTGTGTGTATCTTCTGCGTCCTCTGGACAAGGATTGCACTACAATATTGAAATGGGTAAGGCTCAGAGATCTGAATGCTAACAGGATTCCAGATTAACAAATGCACAATTGAGTGAAAAGCATTGTGAGGACCGCCAAATGTACCTCTCTCTTTCCTCAATGAGACACTGTCCCATTTGGACAAGATCACAGCTAACCAGGTAATTGACACTGAGAGTCTTTCAGTGTTATCTGCTTTCCAGACCGGCGACTTATAAATGGCTGATAAATGAGAGAAGTGACTTGCATCATAGAAACTAAGATCAGGTACCCTGCTGTCGTTCAATTTTTGACATGGAAAGACCCTGCCCAGGAGAGTCTGCAAGGGCAAAACTATCATCCACAAGATCACGGTCCCCCTGTCAAGAAGTTGGCTGCCAGTTTAAGACAAAACAAGAGCAACAGGCTCAGCCTTCCCACTGGAGTGGTCGAGAAGACAGGTGCCTATGCAACAGAGCTTGACATTCAGATTGGCAAGAGGGGGTCATATCCTTGCTTTTACATTGTATCCCGTTCCTCTCTCAAGTTGTCTTGCAAAGATCATCTCCCCTCCTGGTAGCTGCCATAATTAGTATATTATTATCTTGTCATTATTCAAATTTGGTTTGCTAAAGCCTTCTGAACTTCCCTGACAGGGTGGTGATGCAAGGTCAAAAAATAATATTTCATACTTAGGGTAGTTCTCCTAGAAGCAAAGCTTGAGATGGGGATTCGGATACATGTAATTAATTGAGGAGGGTTCTAAGGAGGAGGGGAGTGAGGAAAGCAGAGTAGGGTAAGGAAGGAGCCATGCAAAGATGTGGGTTCGGCTGAAGCTAATGCCACAGGGAACTGTGCGAGATGCAGGGGCCCAGAGACGAGATTTCACCTTGAGGCAAAGAAGCTGGTCACTACTGCCTTCTTATCAGTCAGCTGTTAAGTGTCCACAGAAATTTGCAGAGGCAACTATGAGCAGTTCTCAGGATTACGGAACAGCAGTGAGCTGCAAGCAATCAACACTCACTGCAGCTGGGTGACGGGTGGGTTTATCACAGGCAAAAATCAACTTCTAATATTTATTAGGCATAGTTGCTTTAGATTGGAAATCTGGCTGGTTTTATTCTGTGCTAAGTTGCTTCAGTCGTGTCTGACTCTGTGCGATACTGCGGACTGGATCCTGCCGGTCTCCTCTGTCCATGGGATTCTTCAGGCAACTGGAATGGGTTGCCATGCTCTTCTCCAGGGGATCTCCCTGACCCGGGGCTCAAACTGGGTGTTTTATGTCTTTTTAATTGGCAGGCAGGTTCTTTACCACTAGAGCCACCTGGGACACCCTGGTTATTCTAAGGCAAAGAAAGAAAGTCTTTCAATTTTAGATATTAACCTCTTTAATTATCACTTGCTATTTCAGATACAAAGTAATTTTTAGCTCATTTAATCCTAATGACAACTCAGGAATGTAAGTGCTATTGTTATTTATTTTTTTATTGATGAAAAAACTGCTGAACTAAAAGCTTAAGAAATTTGGCCAAAGTACACAACAGAAGCCTATAAGAGTCTAGGTAGTCTGATTCCAGATTCCTTGTTTGTGGCCACTTGGCTATGAGATACCTACTAGATTATCAACACTTTGAGGGTAGATGTGGCACCATAAAAACTTACCCAATGCTTGACATATTAGAGGTCCCCATTTTGTGTTGGCTAAATGAACCAAAATGACCCAAATGAACCAAAAGAAATAATAATAGATACTTAGAGGCCAAATCCGTGCTATTAATTGGTTTAAAAAATGGATGTAAACATCTGAAACAAGGAGCTTGCTTCTTAATGCTAATTCCCCTACACCCCCCAAAAAAATTTCATTAGCTGTTACGCAGTCCTATAATAAAACTCTATTTGAAGCAAGGTTAAAGTAGATTAAGACATTGTACAATGAAATTTGGGTTTCCCATCCAACCATCCTCATCATTATTATTCCCAAGAGGGACCAGTGCCAAAATATGCCTAAATGTATTGCTATTTCCAGACATCGTTTCTGAGTAGACATGTGCTATATATACTGTCTTCTGCTTTGCTTTTATTAACCTAGAACTGGATCTTGAAAATATTTCCCTATTAGCACAAGTAGTTTTAGCTCATTTTAAAAAATGGCATACTAGTCCCTCTGAAGACAGGAGGATAATTTAGATAGATAATTTATTAGATGCTTAAGTTTTATTACTTCCAAATTTTCTGCTTGCACAGATAATGCTTTCCTTGTGGCTCAGCTGGTAAAGAATCCGCCTGCAATGCGGTAGTCCTAGGTTTGATTCCTGGATTGGGAAGATCCCCTGGGGAAGGAAATAGCAACCCATTCCAGTATTCTTGCCTGGAGAATCTCATGGACAGAGGAGCCTAGCAGGCTATTGTCTGTGGAGTCACAGAGTTGAACATGACTGAGCACACAGTGCTGGGGAGTAAATTCTTTTGCAAATTGCTTTGGTTTCATTTATGAGAGAGTATCTTGAAAAAACTTAAGAAGTAGAATTTTTAAGTTAAAAATTTGAAAGCTATTGATAAGCTTAACTACAATCAGGATGTGCCAAATTTAACAATTTTGGAATCCTGTAGTGCGTAAAAATGGATTTTTTTCCACAGGATCATAGACAGTATATATTAGCAAATATTTAAATTTTTATCACTCAACTATTGCTAATTTTAGAACATGGTTACCTAATTTGCATTTCTTTAAAAATAAATGAAGTTGTACAGCTTTCCATAAATTAGTGGACAATTTATATTTCATTTTGTGGAATGCATATAAATATTACAAACTCATTTTAATATTGCACTGATCTGTCAAGAAAAAAATTTGGATGAAACTTTTTTAAAATTTTATTTCTTGTGATACAAACATTTAATAAGCGTTCTACCTTACTAAGTTTAAAATCAGGAGTGGAGGGAAAATAATCATCGAGAAAGAGTTATAGGCATTGAATCCACTAAACTTTAAAACCAAGATCAAACAGTAACAGTTATATTGATCATAAAACTTTTTGACAAAGTAAATATAAAAATGTTAAATATATACTTGTGTGTCTGTGTGTGTGTGCTCAGCCATGTCTGACTCTGTAAACCCACAGACTGAAGCCTGCCAGGCTCCTCTGTCCAGGGGATTTTCTCAGAAAGAATACTGGAGTGGGTTGCCATTTCTTCCTCCAGTGGATCTTGTCTGACAAAGCTTTACAAATAGGTGTGAGAAAAGAAGAGAAGCAAAAGGCAAGGAAAAAGAGAAAGATATTCCCAACAGAATGCAGAGCTCCAGAGAATAGCAAGGAGGTGAACAATGAAAAAAAAAATAGAGGAAAACAATAGAATAGGAAAGACTTGAGATCTTTTAAAGAAATTTGGAGACATCTAGGGAATATTTAATGAAAGAATGGGCATGATATAGAACAGAAACAGTAAGGACTTAACAGAACCAGAAGATATTAAGAAGAAGTGGTAAGAATATACAGAAGAACTTTACAAAAAAGGTATTAATGACCCAGATAATCACAATGCTGTTATCACTTACCTAGAGCCAGACATTCTGGAGTGTAAAGTCAAATGGACCTTAGGAATCAGTATTACAAACAGAGCTATTGGTGGTGATGTAATTCCAGCTGAGCTATTTCAAATCCTAAAAGATGATGCTGTTAAAGTGCTGCACTCAATATGCCACTCAGCAGTGGCCACAAGTCTGGAAAAGGTCAGTTTCCATTTCAATCCCAAATAAGAGCAATGCCAAAGAATGTTCAAACTGCCACACAATTGCACTCATTTCACATGCTAGCAAGGTAATACTCAAAATCCTTCAAGCTAGGCTGTAGCAGTATGTGAACCAAGCACTTCCAGATGTATAAGCTGGGTTTTGAAAAGGTAGAGGAACCAGAGATCAAATTGCCAACATTCTTTGGGTCATAGAGAAAGCAAGGGAATTGCAGAAAAACTGCTTCATTGACTACACTAAACCATTCAACTGTGTGGATCACAACAAACTATGGAAAGTTCTTAAAGAGATGGGAATATCAGACCACCTTAGCTGTCTCCTGAGAAACCTGTATGCATATCAAGAAGCAACAGTTAGAACCAGACATGGAACAAAAGATTGGCTCAAAATTGGGAAAGGAGTGTGCCAAGGCTATATATTGTCACCTACTTATTTAAATTCTATGCAGAGTATATCACACAAAATGCTGGGCTGGATGACTTACAACCAGGTATCAAGATTGTCAGGAGAAATAATCAACAACCTCAGATATACAGAGGATACCACTCTAGTAGCAGAAAGCAAAGAGGAACTAAAGAGCCTCTTGATGAGGTTGAAAGAAGAGAGTGAAAGAGCTGGCTTAAATCTCAACATTCAAAAAACTAAGATCACAGAATCTGGTCCCATGACTTCAGAGCAAATAGATGGGGAAAAAATGGAAACAGTGACAGACTTTACTTTCTTAGCCTCCAAAATCACTTCAGATGGTGACTGCGGTCATGAAACTAAAAGACTCGTGCTCCTTGGAAGGAAAGCTGTGACAAACCTATACAGCATATTAAAAAGCAGAGACATCACTTTGCCAACAAAGGTCCATATAGTCAAAAATACAATTTTTCCTGTAGTCATGTACAGATGTGAGAGTTGGAACATAAAGAAGGCTGAGTGTTGAAGAACTGATGCTTTCAAAGTATGGTCCTGGAGAAGACTCTTGAGAGTCCCTTGGACTGCAAGGAGATCAAACCAGTCAATCCTAAAGGAAATCAGCCCTAACTATTCATTGTAAGGACTGATGCTGAAATTCCAGTAATTTGGCCACTTGATGTCATGAGCTGACTCACTGGAACAGATCCTAATTCTGTGAAAGGTTGAGGTCTGAAGGAGAACAGGGTAACAGAGGGTGAGATGGTTTTATAGCATCACTGACTTAATGGACATGAGTTTGAGCAAACTCTGAGAGATAGTGTAAAACAGGAAAATCTGGCATGCTACAGTTCATGGGCTTGCAGAGTTGGACACAACTTAGTGACTGAACAACAGCAACAAAATACTTATGTAAATACCAAAGATTTCAAGAGGAATTTGAAGAGGATATACTAATTTCCTTATTTTTCAGAGGGGGTGGCGGTCAATACATCTTGCCAAAATTTGAATCATAAGGTTAAAAAATACTCTAAGATCTTAAAGTATCTCTAATTTAATTTATTGACTTCAGATTGATCTTTTGGTAATTAATATCAGATGGTGAAGAAACATTTATCTGAAGCTCAATATTCCTTAATTTCAGGGCAGTTTTTATACCATACTCTGTTTCGGTTCAGTTCAGTCACTCAGTTGTGTCTGACTTTTTGCGACCCCATGAAGCGCAGCACTCCAGGCCTCCCTGTCCAACACCAACTCCCGGAGTTCACTCAGACTCATGTCCATCGAGTCAGTGATGCCATCCAACCATCTCATCCTCTGTCGTCCCCTTCTCCTTCTGCCCCCAATCCCTCCCAGCATCAGAGTCTTTTCCAATGAGTCAACTCTTCGTGTGAGGTGGCCAAAGTACTGGAGTTTCAGCTTTAGCATCATTCCTTCCAAAGAACACCCAGGACTGATATCCTTTAGAATGGACTGGTTGGATCTCCTTGCAGTCCATGGGTCTCTCAAGAGTCTTCTCCAACACCACAGTTCAAAAGCATCAATTCTTCAGTGCTCAGCTTTCTTCACAGTCCCACTCTCACATCCATACATGACCACTGGAAAAACCATAGCCTTGACTCTGTTTAAATGTTATTAATTTTATTTAAAAGTCCAAGTAAGTGTAGCTTATAATGTGATAGCCATCTTTCTAAAATAATTTGTATCTATTTATCTGCTTATTGTTTGTAATTTAGATAGATTTTTGTTATATAGACATACCTGAAATAATAGCTCCTAAATGCTGACAATGATTATGTCTGAGTGGGATGATATGGAGTAATTTTGAAAATATTTTATTTATGTGTTTTTAATTGCTTAAATTTTTAACAATGCCATTATAATACATTACTTATTATATATAAAACCATTTTTCTAAAAATTACTTATGGAATTAAAGTAAAAGACATTTGATTAATACATACAAACTGAAAACCACAGTGGTCACGGACATGTAAGAATATGTCACACTTGCCAAGATCAGAGGGCTCTGGTATATAACTCCTTTTAAAAATAACTCCTTTTTCTATGCCGTTGCCAGAAGCACAGGGCATTTTTCTCCAGTATTTACTTTGAGATCCTGGCAGAGCTCCCAGAGGTAAATCTCACAAAATTGCTTTGCACCCCTTACCCACCAAACTCAGGCTTCCCTGGTGGCTCAGCTGGTAAAGAATCTGCCTGCAATGTGGGAGACCTGGGTTCGATCCCTGGGTTGGGAAGATCCCCTGGAGAAGGGAAAGGCTACCCATTCCAGTATTCTGGCCTGGAGAATTCCATGAACACAGTCCATGGGATCACAAAGAGTCTGCATGGTCTTCATTAAACAATCTGGAGAGAATGTGGAGTAAAGGGAACCCTCTTGCATTATTGGTGGGAAAGTAAACTGATTCAACCCCTATGGACAACACTATGGAGATTCCTTAACAGACTAGGAGTAAAACTTCCATATGACTCAACAATTTCACTACTGGGCATACATATACCCTGAAAAAATATAACTGAAAAATTCACATTTATCCCAGTATTCACTGAAGTACTATACAATAGCTAGGACATAGAAGCAACCTAAATGTCCTTTAACAAATGAATGGATAAAGAAGTTTTGGTATGTATACACAATGGAATATTATTCAGCCATAAAAAGGAACACATTTGACTCAGTTCTATTAAGGTGGATGAACCTAGACTCTATGACACAGAGTGAAGTAAGTCAGAAATAGAAAAACAAATATCATATATTGATGCATATATATGGAATCCAGAAAGACGGTCCTATCTGCACGGCAGCATGGAAGACATAGATATAAAGAACAGACTTGCGGACAAGGGAAGGAAGGAGAGGTTGGGATGAATTGAGATAGTAACATTGAAACCTATACATTCAGATCAGATCAGTCGCCCCGTCGTGTCCGACTCTTTGCGACCCCATGAATCACAGCACGCCAGGCCTCCCTGTCCATCACCAACTCCTGGAGTTCACTCAGACTCATGTCCATCGAGTCAGTGATGCCATCCAGCCATCTCATTCTCTGTCGTCCCCTTCTCCTCTTGCCCCCAATCCCTCCCAGCATCAGAGTTTTTTCTAATGAGTCAACTCTTCACATGAGGTGGCCAAAGTACTGGAGTTTCAGCTTTAGCATCGTTCCTTCCAAAGAAATCCCAGGGCTGATATCCTTCAGAATGGACTGGTTGGATCTCCTTGCAGTCCAAGGGACTCTCAAGAGTCTTCTCTAACACCACAGTTCAAAAGCATCAATTCTTCGGCACTCAGCTTTCTTCACAGTCCAACTCTCACATCCATACATGACCACAGGAAAAACCATAGCCTTGACTAGATGAACCTTTGTTGGCAAAGTAATGTCTCTGCTTTTGAATACGCTATCTAGGTTCGTCATAACTTTCCTTCCAAGGAGTAAGCGTCTTTTAATTTCATGGCTGCAGTCACCATCTGTAGTGATTTTGGAGCCCAGAAAAATTAAGTCTGACACTGTGTCCACTGTTTCCCCATCTATTTCCCATGAAGTGATGGGACTGGATGCCATGATCTTCGTTTTCTGAATGTTGAGCTTTAAGCCAACTTTTTCACTCTCCACTTTCACTTTCATCAAGAGGCTTTTGAGTTCCTCTTCACTTTCTGCCATAAGGGTGGTGTCATCTGCATATCTGAGGTTATTGATATTTCTCCCGGCAATCTTGATTCCAGCTTGTGTTTCTTCCAGTCCAGCGTTTCTCATGATGTACTCTGCATATAAGTTAAATAAACAGGGTGACAATATACAGCCTTGACGAACTCCTTTTCCTATTTGGAACCAGTCTGTTGTTCCATGTCCAGTTCTAACTGTTGCTTCCTGACCTGCAAACAAATTTCTCAAGAGGCAGATCAGGTGGTCTGGTGTTCCCCTCTCTTTCAGAATTTTCCACAGTTGATTGTGATCCACACAGTCAAAGTCTTTGGCATAGTCAATAAAGCAGAAATAGATGTTTTTCTGGAACTCTCTAGCTTTTTCCATGATCCAGCAGATGTTGGCAATTTGATCTCTGGTTCCTCTGCCTTTTCTAAAACCAGCTTGAACATCAGGAAGTTCATGGTTCACATATTGCTGAAGCCTGGCTTGGAGAATTTTGAGCATTACTTTACTAGCATGTAAGATGAGTGCAATTGTGCGGTAGTTTGAGCATTCTTTGGCATTGCCTTTCTTTGGGATTGGAATGAAAACTGACTTTTTCCAGTCCTGTGGCCACTGCTGAGTTTTCCAAATTTGCTGGCATATTGAGTGAAGCACTTTCACAGCATCATCTTTCAGGATTTGGAATAGCTCAACTGGAATTCCATCACCTCCACTAGCTTTGTTCGTAGTGATGCTTTCTAAGGCCCACTTGACTTCACATTCCAGGATGTCTGGCTCTAAGTCAGTGATTACACCATCGTGATTATCTGTGTCATGAAGATCTCTTTTGTACAGTTCTTCTGTGTATTCTTACCACCTCTTCTTAATATCTTCTGCTTCTGTTAGGTCCATACCATTTCTGTCCTTTATCGAGCCCATCTTTGCATGAAATGTTCCTTTGGTATCTCTGATTTTCTTGAAGAGATCTCTAGTCTTTCCCATTCTGTTGTTTTCCTCTATTTCTTTGCATTGATCGCTGAAGAAAGCTTTCTTATCTCTTCTTGCTATTCTTTGGAACTCTGCATTCAGATGTTTATATCTTTCCTTTTCTCCTTTGCTTTTCACTTCTCTTCTTTTCACAACTGTTTGTAAGGCCTACCCAGACAGCCATTTTGCTTTTTTGCATTTCTTTTCCATGTGGATGGTCTTGATCCCTATCTCCTGTACAGTGTCATTAACCTCATTCCATAGTTCATCAGGCACTCTATCTATCAGATCTAGGCCCTTAAATCTATTTCTCACTTCCACTGTATTATCATAAGGGATTTGATTTAGGTCATACCTGAATGGTCTAGTGGTTTTCCCTACTTTCTTCAATTTCAGTCTGAATTTGGCAATAAGGAGTTCATGGTCTGAGCCACAGTCAGCTCCTGGTCTTGTTTTTGCTGACTGTATAGAGCTTCTCTATCTTTGGCTGCAAAGAATATAATCAATCTGATTTCAGTGTTGACCATCTGGTGATGTCCATGTATAGAGTCTTCTCTTGTGTTGTTGGAAGAGGGTGTTTGTTATGACCAGTGCATTTTCTTGGCAAAACTCTATTAGTCTTTGCCCTGCTTCATTCCATATTCCAAGGCCAAATTTGCCTGTTACTTCAGGTGTTTCTTGACTTCCTACTTTTGCATTCCAGTCCCCTATAATGAAAAGGACATCTTTTTGTAAAACTAAATAGCCAGTGGAAATTTGCTGTATGATGCAGAGAGTTCAAATCTGGTGTTCTGTGACAACCTAGAGGGGTGGGGTGGGTTGGAAGATGGGAGGGAGGTGCAAGAGAGAGTGGACATATGTCTAGCTATGACTGATTCATATTGATATATGGCATAAACCAATCCAATAACATAAAGCAATTAATCTCCAATTAAAGATGAATACATTTTAAAACCTTGGGGGGAGGGGAAAGGACCAAAACAAAAGCTGAAATGCCATTGACCAATACAGTAAAAATAAATAATGCAGATTATCTAGTAATCAAAAAAATTTAAGTTAAAATTCAAATCAGCTTTTAAAAAAAAAATTCCAGTTTTAAAGAATTATTAAGATAGGCCTTTTCATATCCTGGTTGGTAGCTCACAGTCCTGGGGTCTGGAAGATCCACTGGAGAAGGAAATGGCAACCCACTCCAGTATTCTTGCCTGGAGGATTCCTTGGATGGAGGAGCCTGGAGGGCTACCATCCATGGTGTCACAAAGAGTCGGACACAACTGAGTAACCAACACTTTCAAAAATATAATTTAATGCAACTTATCTAGAATCCAATTTGTCAACATATGTGTGGGTTTTAAAAATCTTTATCATCTATTTTGACTTCAGGAGCCTGTGTTGAGCCTCTGTTGAGCCTTTAAACATGCTAAAATAATGTAAACATACACTTATGAAAATACATGTATGTTTACTGTTATTTCTAGAAAAAATAAGAAACAATCTAAAAATCTAATCATAGAAGGAATATTAGAGTCTACAATAATTAATTGTTTCTATTTATTGAGCTTTCGTTGTATGTTATATGTCCAATTTCATTAAGGGCTTCACAGATGTGATCTCATTTTATTTTGATAATGACACAGGGAAGTAGGGACTCTTCACATTTTACATGGCTGCTCTAAGAGGTTAGGAACATAGTAGTGATGACCAGATTCATAAGTGTGTGAGGTAAGGTTTGTATTCATATTACTGAAAAGTGAATGTTGTTCAATATTGTATACTTCTTTCCTCTACAGTAATTCTGTGTATCTGTTTTAAATGAGATGTTCATTATGTTGAATCATCACTGAATTGGCTTAGAAGTGATGCTGGTAGAGGGTAAATGTTATTTCCTCAAGTTTGGTTATCCATATCTAAAGATGTTAGAAACAAATGCCAGCTTGAGGTTTCCAGTCCCTCATATTAGGAGCATGGAAGTTGCTACTCTGTCCTAACAACATGTAAAAAGTTGGACAGACTGAACTTTTTGGATCCATAAGAGAAGGGAGGACTCTGGGCAGTTTGCTGTCCCTAAGACTGAAGAGACAGACCAGTACAGGGAGTCATGGCTAATCTGAGCAATGACCTGTGAGTAGAAACCTCCATAGCAATGAGCGCTGGATGGGGAAACCTGAATTAGTCAATAATTGCCGGAGGCTCCGTGTGGGCAATTCCAAGAGTTAAACATTCCAGGGTGACCCAGTCTTGGGGGTGAAAAAGTGAAAAAAATTTGCTCACTCATGTCAGACTCTTTGTGACCCCGTGGACTATACAGTCCATGGAACTTTCCAGGCCAGAATACTGGAGTGGGTAGCCTTTCCCTGCTCCAGGGGATCTTCCCAACCCCAGGATTGAACCCAGGTCTCCTGCATTGCAGGCGGATTCTTTACCAGCTGAGCCACCAGGGAAGCCCGAGGTTTGTGAGTAGGGGATGCAATGAAATTTTGTGAGATTTGCCTCTGGGACCTCTGCCAGGATCTCAAAGTAAATACTGGAGAAAAATGCCCTTGTGCTTCTGGCAGGGGCAGAGAAAAAGGAGTTATTTTAAAATGTACCAGAGCCCTCTGATCCTGGCAAGACCTTCCCTCAGGAAAACCTAATCTGCTAAGGGTTTTATGGCTTTAGCTCTTCTATTTATGTCTATGATTCACTTTCAGTTAATTTTTATATATAATATGAGGAAAGGGTCCAATTTCATCATTTTGCATGTTGATATCCAGTTGTCCAACACTATTTATTGAGAAAACTATTTTTTCTCCTTTGAATTGCTATGGCATCTTGTTGAAAACAAATTGAGTGCTTATTTCTGGACTCTCAGTATTATTCAATTGATCTATATGTCTATCCATATGACAGTACCACACTGTCTTGATTACTGTAGCTTTGCGCATGGCACAAATATTAAAAAGAAACAAGTGAAATTAATTTCAACTATGTATTTTTAACCTGATACATTTAAAATATTATCATTTTAGTATGTAGCCAATATAAATTCTTAATGAGCTATTTTGCTTTTTTAAGTATTTTTTGATATGGACCATTTTAAAGTCTTTGTTTAATTTGTTGCAATATTATTTCTGTTTTATGTTTTGTTTTTTTGGTCACAAGGCATGCAGGATCTTAACTCCTAGACCAAAGATGGAACCTGCACCCCCTGCAAGGCTGGAAGGCAAAGTCTTAACCACTGGACAGCCATGGAAGTCCTTACATTATTTTTTAAATTAACCTTTAAATTCCATGTTCTATATGTATAGCACAGTTCGGACTTTCACATTTCTAGTTCTCGATCTCCATATGTGGCTAGTGGTTACCATATCAGCACTTCCCTAGGAGAAAACATAGGAGCATATTTTCATAACCTTGTGGTAGGCAGTGATTTTTTTTAAAACAGTAAAAAAAATTGAGCACTAATCATAAATGAAACAAATTATAAACTTAACCAATAAAATAAAGTATTTCTGTTCAAATGCACTCCTAAGTGAATGATTATTCAAGCCCATTATAGATTGGGAGGATAATTCAGTATGTACATTCAACCAAGGGCTCGTATCCAAAATATTTAAACAGATGACTCTATTGTCTTGTAAAGAGTCAAAGTTTTGATTGAGGATTTCACATAACTTTATGACAGTTTGCTGTATGTAATTTAGTTATCATGGAAATGATAATTATAATGCAAGAAAACACTAATATCCAACTACTAGAATGGGAGAAAATGACAATACTAAGACAATTTTAAAACTACTGGAGTTCATACTTTGCTTATAGGGAGTGTATATCTGTACGACCATTACGGAAAAACTGTTTGACAATGTCCTTTAACACTTAGCATTTGTTCCTTTATGGGACTTCTAAGTATATGCCAAACAAAAATGAGTACATGTATCCAACAAAATATATGTTAAAAAATGCTTATTTAAGAACAATTTATAGCTTCCCCAAATGACAAAACCCCCAACACTCATCAACAATACCATGGATAATCATATAATGATATATTCACCAATAGACTATATTAAACAATGGAAAAAAACACACAATATGTACAGCACTCACAGATGCAACATTCAGGAAAACAGGCCAGATGTGTAAGTTCACCTATGCTGTCAACTCATTTATATAAATCAGAAGGAAAAGCAAGTAAATCTGGGGTAACTGCCACCAGAATAATGGGTATTTTGTGGAGGTTACTGAGTGAGAGAGGACAAGAGAGGCTTTCACATTGCTAGAAATATTCGATACCTTAAATGTGAGATAATTGCACCTGGGTAAGCATATGGAGAATTTTATCAGCTGATACACCTAAGATTTGTGCATTTTATTGCATGCCCGTTACACTTCAATACAATTTTTGAAAACTTAAAAAGTATAATATGAGGCAATGAAAGATTCCTGTAGGTCAAACAACTCAGGAGTGATAGGAATAAAAATTTAATGATGTAGAAGATAAGTCTTTTCAAGGAAATAAAGATTGCTTGGACTAGAGCATGATACAGACCTTTCTAAGCTGTTTTATCCATCATTTTTTAGTCAATTTGGTTTGAATTTAAATTATCTTTATATTATGGCAGTTTTGATAACTAAATTGCTTCCATGATTTGAAATCTCCAGATATATTTAAGGGAAGGAAGAAAATAATTGCTATAATGAGTGAAAAAGAAGCCTTTCTGCCTCGAGCTTGCAAAGATAAGAGGGTATTTAATGGAGCTTTTCGTTTAACTTTAAAAGCATCCTGCATGGGGGAAACCTCTTTCCATATTATTTAATGATCCAGGAAGAGTATTCATGAATAGCAATCTAGTGTGCTGTCTGTAGGGTAGGAAGGAAGCAGAAAAAGTAAGTGGGGTGGCTTATGCCCTAAAAGGCCCAGTAGCATTTATCCTGTCAGAACTGGGCTAGAGAGACTTCCCTGGTGGGCCAGTGGTTGAGTCTGTGCTCCCAAGTCAGGGGGCACAGGTCAATTCTTGGTCAGGAAACCAAAATCCTAAGTGCTGTAGGATAGGACCAAAAAGAAAAAAACTGGACTACAGAAAGATAAAACGGAGGCAAAGGAACACACATTAGGTGTGATACATGGGTACAATCAGTCCTTCATTCTGGACAGCTACTCTTTAACGTGATGGTCCCTAAACTTTGGCACCAGGGACCAGTTTCATGAAAGACAATTCTTCCATGGACTGGGAGGGGGGATGGTACAGGTGGTAATGTGAGCCATGGTTCAGGCAGGGGCTGGGGACCCCTGCTTTAAAGGATCCACTGACTCTGACACATGGCCAGACAGGGAAGAATGAAAATGGAATATATCAGGAAGTTTACAAAGACCCAGGAAAGTATCTGGTCTGTTTCTCTGTATTCCCAGAAGCAATTATTTAAGCTTTGTGTCTCAGAACAAATTCCCTAGAAGGAGAACTTGAAACAGGGATTCCTTTGCTTGTGATTTCTTGAGGGAGTCGTCTCCAGTGCAATCTGTAAGAGACAAAGGGAAGCAGAGAGAGAAGTCAGGCATAGGTCTGGGTCCTGTAGAGTTGGGACAAGGCTCAGTCTGATCCCAAGGGGGCTCTGGATTGGGCATCAGCCACAGGGCTGCCCTAACCAGAAGCAAGAGGCATGTGTTTGTGAGCTATTACATGGTTTCATCTTGTAGGCCTGGCGTGGGAGAAGGGCAAGGGTGGCAATTCGCAGGAGAAGGAGCAGCAGTGAGCTCTGAGCAGTAGTTGGAGAACGGGTGCACCAGCCAGATGAGGGGAAGGGGGAGGGGTGCCCGCAGCTCACATGCACTTTCCAGAAATGTGGAAGGAGGGCGTCTTAGCCTCACCCTTTCTTGCTTACCTGTGGCAATTGGGCAGGTGTCTACCTGCTTCACATTAGGCTCAGATCAGATCATATCAGATCAGTCACTCAGTCGTGTCCAACTCTTTGCGACCCATGAATCGCAGCATGCCAGGCCTCCCTATCCATCACCAACTCCAGGAGTTCAGTGAGACTCACGTCCATCGAGTCAGTGATGCCATCCATCCATCTCATCCTCTATCGTCCCCTTCTCCTCTTGCCCCTAATCCCTCCCAGAATCAGAGTCTTTTCCAATGAGTCAACTCGTCGCATGAGGTGGCCAAAGTACTGGAGTTTTAGCTTTAGCATCATTCCTTCCAAAGAAATCTCAGGGCTGATCTCCTTCAGAATGGACTGGTTGCATCTCCTTGCAGTCCAAGGGACTCTCAAGAGTCTTCTCCAACACTGTGGTGTTGGAAAAGCATCAATTCCTCGGCACTCAGCTTTCTTCACAGTCCAATTCTCACATCCATACATGACCACAGGAAAAACCATAGCCTTGACTAGACAGACCTTTGTTGGCAAAGTAATGTCTCTGCTTTTGAATATGCTATCTAGGTTGGTCATAACTTTCCTTCCAAGGAGTAAGCGTCTTTTAATTTCATGGCTGCAGTCACCATCTGTAGTGATTTTGGAGCCCAGAAAAATAAAGTCTGACACTGTTTCCACTGTTTCCCCATCTATTTGCCATGAAGGGATGGGACCGGATGCCATGATCTTCGTTTACTGAATGTTGAGCTTTAAGCCAACTTTTTCACTCTCCACTTTCACTTTCATCAAGAGGCTTTTGAGTTCCTCTTCACTTTCTGCCATAAGGGTGGTGTCATCTGCATATCTGAGGTTATTGATATTTCTCCTGGCAATATTGATTCCAGATTGTGTTTCTTCCAGTCCAGAGTTTCTCATGATGTACTCTGCATAGAAGTTAAATAAACAGGGTGACAATATACAGCCTTGACGAACTCCTTTTCCTATTTGGAACCAGTCGGTTGTTCCATGTCCAGTTCTAACTGTTGCTTCCTGACCTGCATACAAATTTCTCAAGAGGCAGATCAGGTGGTCTGGTATTCCCATCTCTTTCAGAATTTTCCATAGTTGATTGTGATCCACACAGTCAAAGGCTTTGGCATAGTCAATAAAGCAGAAATAGATGTTTTTCTGGAACTCTCTAGCTTTTTCCATGATCCAGCGGATGTTGACAATTTGATCTCTGGTTCCTCTGCCTTTTCTAAAACCAGCTTGAACATCAGGAAGTTCATGGTTCACATATTGCTGAAGCCTGGCTTGGAGAATTTTGAGCATTACTTTACTAGCGTGTGAGATGAGTGCAATTGTGCGGTAGTTTGAGCATTCTTTGGCATTGCCTTTCTTTGGGATTGGAATGAAAACTGACTTTTTCCAGTCCTGTGGCCACTGCTGAGTTTTCCAAATTTGCTGGCATATTGAGTGCAGCCCTTTCACAGCATCATCTTTCAGGATTTGGAATAGCTCAACTGGAATTCCATCACCTCCACTAGCTTTGTTCATAGTGATGCTTTCTAAGGCCCACTTGACTTCACATTCCAGGATGTCTGGCTCTAGGTCAGTGATCACACCATTGTGATTATCTGCGTCATGAAGATCTTTTTTGTACAGTTCTTCTGTGTATTCTTGCCACCTCTTCTTAATATCTTCTGCTTCGGTTAGGTCCATACCATTTCTGTCCTTTATCGAGCCCATCTTTGCATGAAATGTTCCTTTGTTATCTCTGATACTTAAACTTGGGCAACTTACAAAAATGATGTATCATTATGATCAAATCACCCATTTAACACTTTCTTTAAATAGACTCACCATTTTTTTTTGATAAATAATTGCACTTTGATTCAGTAACACTGTGAAATTATTGTGTGTTTGAGTTACTTTAATCTTAATATATAGCCAGAAATATGCACAGCTGTTATTATTTAAGCACAATGTGTAGGTATGATCTGAAAGCCTCTCTCATGACACCCATAGTCCAAGGATCATCCTTTGAAGAGCAGTGGTTTAAGGAGATGTCCAAAAGCACACTTGATCTCAAAATATGGCCTTTGTCGTAGGAAACACGGTGTCCAAAATTACCATCCAGAAAAATCTTTGCATTAAGATTGAAAATGCAAATATGTCAGTTGACAAGTAAAAATCATTACCAAAAATTATCACAGTTAATCTTACCCCTTGTATACAACAGGACACCCACAGAATACAATATGAGAGGTAATTTTTTAAAAATTAGCTACAGTTAATTTAAAATGCTGTGTTAGTTTCAAGTATACAGCAAAGTGATTCAGTTACACACACACATATACATATATATATTCTTTTTATTCACATTCTCTTCCATTATAGGTTATTACAAAATATTGTGTATGGTTCCCTGTGCTGTACAGTAGGTGCAGGTGTGTATGCTAAGTTGTTTCAGTCATAGCCAACTCTTTATGACCCAATGGACTGTAACCTGCCAGGCTTCTCTCTCCATGAAATTCTCCAGGCAATAATACTGGAGTGGGTTGCCATGCCCTCTTTCAAGGGATCTTCCCAACCCAGGGATTAAACCCATGTCTCTTATGTCTCCTGCATTGGCAGGCAAGTTCTTTACCACTAGTGCTACCTGGGAAGTCCATAGAGTAGGCAATTGCTGTTTATCGACTTTATATATAGTAGTACACATGCATTAATCCAAAACTCCTAATTTACCTCTCCCCTTCATCTTCTTTGGTAACCACGTTTGTTTTCTATGTCTGTGAATCTATTTCTGTTTTCTAAATAAGTTCATTTGTATAATTTTTTAGATTCCACCAATAAGTGATATCATATGATACTTGTCTTTCTTTGACTGACTTACTTCCCACTTAATATGACAATCTTTGGATCCATCCCTGTTGCTACAAATGGCATTATTTCATTTTTTATGGCTGAGTAATATTCCATTTGCATATGTACCACATTTTCTTTATCTGTTTATCTGTCAATGGAAACTTAAGTTGCTTCCATGTCTTGGTTCTTGTAAATAGTGCTGCTATGAACACTGAGGTGCGTGTATCCCTTTGGATTAGCATTTTCAGTTACTATAGGATGCTGCAATCTCAATCCTGAATATATATCCAGAGAAAACTCCAATTAGATAGGTAAATTTTGATATTTGAGGTGGGGAGATCATAGATCCTGCCCAGGAGAGTTAGAGGAGGAGAGGATGAAAATATTGGGATAAATATATAAAAGAAAGTTGAGGAGAAGTGATCAGGATGCCAAGGAAAGTATCAAAATCCAGCCTAGCTACATTTCAGTGATTAAAACACGCTGGTATTAGTGAAAATATGGACTTGTTCAGTTCAGTTCAGTTCAGTCGCTCAGTCGTGTCCGACTCTTTGCAACCCCATGAATCATAGCACGCCAGGCCTCCCTGTCCATCACCAGCTCCCAGAGTTCACCCAGACTCACGTCCATCGAGTCAGTGATGCCATCCAGCCATCTTATTCTCTGTGGTCCCCTTCTCCTCCTGCCCCCAATCCCTCCCAGCATCAGAGTCGTTTCCAATGAGTAGACTCTTGTATACTGCTAGAATAAAATATAAATCACACCTTTCTGGCCAATTGTCTTACAGCAAAATTACCAGCTCAATATAATGGAACAGTTAAAAGAAAGCCAACAAATGATGCTAAACTGGATATTCATGGGCCAAGAAAAAACCCACTGGTCATTACTGACACTGCACAAAAAGTAACTCCAAATAGATTATGGCCATAAAAGTAAACTTAAAACTATAAAACTTTCAGAATAAAACCAGAAAATATCTTTGTGATTTTTGGCTAAACAAAGATTGCTTACAACACAAAAGCAAGAACCATTAGAGAAAGACAGGGTAAATTAAATTGTATCTATTTTTTTCTTAAAGCTCTTTAAAAGGCATTATTAAGAAAGCAAAAAAAAAGGAAGTGACAGTGACAAAATACTTGCAGAACATGTATATCAGACAAAGGACTTGTATTCAGAATATATTTTAAAAAAGAACACTATAACACAATAAGAAGACACACAAGCTAATAAATTATGGGCAAAAATTTGAACAGAGACTTCACTAAAGAAGATATGCAAATGGCCAATAAGCACATGAAAAGATGCTCAATATCATTAGTCATCAGGGAAATGCAAACTAAAACCACAAAGAGATACCAGTACAGACTGCTGGGCAAAGGGGAGCCAGAGGGTCCTGATTTAACTTTTGGATGGTTTTTTCCTGTATTTTAACAGCAGGTCTTTTCAATTTTCAAGGGCAAATGTAAGCAGGAATTGTTAACGAGCCAACCCTGAAGGGACAGGGGCGTACATGATTTCATTAGGGCAATTGAAAAAATGGTAATTCTAAAGATGCTGTTTTTCATCTTTGCCATAATGAATGCGGGAGGTACAGGATGCTTAGTTTTCTGTGTCATTTCAGGCTGGGATAATGGGCTCCCCCGGGGTCTTGCCTCAGTGGTGCTGCCTCACTCTTAGCAGGGAAACAAAATGACACCAACTTGCATCCCTGGCTTTGTCACATTCACACCTTAAGACGCTTTTATGTAGGCAGTTCTGGGAACGTGGGGATTTATGCTCGAATATGCTCGAATAATTGCCTCAGAGAAGTGAGACCTTTAGATGTTAGATTATGAGGTTGAGAGGAGAGAGAAGATGAAAGATGTTAAATAAATGTCCTGCTTCTGCGGTTGAGATAGATACATCATCGTCCCAGCTGCCACCGGTCACCACTAAATGAGCGTGCGTTTGTCACACTTCATTTAGCAGGCTTTCAGGACTGACTTAGCTTGAGCCTGGCCAAGATTACAGACTGTTAAAAGTCTCTAAACCAGAGTTCATAATAAATCCCCCTACAAAGCCTGAGCCAAAAGTGAAAGGAGCCAGGTTATTGCGGGGCTTTGTGAAAAGGATACAAGCAGGACCAATACTGCAGAGAAAGGGTTGGGGGAAAAGAAAGAAGAAAAACGGGTCTTTTCTGGGGATTAATTTACAAGGATTTTCCTGTTTCTATATATATGAGCCTCACTAGCTGCAGCCAAATCATTCTCATCAACCCCATAATCATCATCAACAACCAATGAAGTAATAGAAACTGTGTAAGAATCTGAGGAATTGGAGGAGTGTTTGCAAGGGTGGGCTGGGGCAGGAAGTAAAAAATTTAATGTTGAGTTTTGGCATTGTTACAGCCCTGCTGTTCTATAAATGTACGTCTGCAGTCCATGGAAAGAAGCAATGGGTAGAAGAGGTGCAGTCAAATGTATAGGTACCTATCACAAAAGCTAAAGAAAAGTGTACCAGGAAACTGATCTCATCTTGCATAGTCTTCTGAATTCTCTGAATTAGGAGAAGCCATCATCTCACATCCATGCTCTTTGATCAGCTCTGTGATATGGATGTCAACACCAACCAAAAGGGATCAAAGATGGAAGACCGTCTTCAGGATGCCTCCCGGAGGGCGAGTGTGGATGAATACCAGGCTCTGGTCTGTGAACCAGGAGGGAAGATGAAGACAGCTGAAAACTGTATGATGTTGCAGGGAATGGGACAAAGCTAGGTGCAGAGAGCTGTCCAAACCAAGTTTATAGGGAGAATGAGCCAAATTGAGAAGTGTGGGTGAGGAATGGATGAAGCATAAAATACAAGGAGGAAAGGATGTGAGACGAACCTGAAAGCGTGGGCAGAGGCCAGATCATGAAAAGGCTTCACATCCATGCTAGGGAGTCGCAACTTTATGCTGAAGATAGTGGGGAGACATGAGTCTTAGGGCATTGGAAGATCTTATTGTTGTTGCTCAGTTGCTGAGTCAAGTCCGACACTTTGCGAAGATCTTAAGGGCCTTCTAAAGAGATGATTATACTTAGAGTATAAAGAATGGATTGGAGGGGACCAAAACTGAGGACAGGGAAACTAGTGAAGATAGCTACACTGGTCCAGATAGGAATGATGATTAACTGACTTTCTGAACAGACAGAGGTGGAGAAATGGGGAAAAGAAATTAGATGGAGTCCAGAAAGCAGAAATGGCATGGATTAGTGTGATTCACTGATTGGTTACAGTGTTTTCCTGTTTTGCTATTTGAAACTTGACAGAGCAATATCTCAGCCTCACCTTGGTTTCTCTCATGGGAGGTCTAATGCTTCTTTCTAAATTGTCCGTTTACTGATAGGTCCAGATATTTTTGGGAGCATCCTCACTCATCTCCCCTTGAATTTGAAAGACTGTGGTACCATTATGAGAAGCTGGATCACCTAGTATTGTCTAGGAGGATATATTACACTATTGAGCTCTAGAGCTAGGCACTTGGATATTGCAGACAAAATCAAGTCAAGAAACAGTCAAGATTATCCTGCCCCCATGGCTGCAGCACATGTCGCCTTTCTGTGACCACTATTATATCCAAAGCACATGTGAGCATTTGTTGTGTCTACCTCAACTGTCGATGCAAACTTTTGCTGGTTTGTATCACTGGTTACAGTGATTGTTCCTAAGTCTTCCACCGATCCCAAGAGTAATTTGCTCAGCAAGGGGTTAACTGACAGAATTGTTGGAGGCTCCCAACATTAAGTATTCAGATCCAATCACATTGTTTCTTCCTGGAGATGTAGGAATATCCTAGAACGTTAAATAGAAGAGTTTCCACTCTCTGCTGTCTCAGAAAGCCACAGCCACCATTTCTGTACAATGGTTATGTCTTGAGTAAGATTCACAGAAGCTGACCTTGAGGTGATGATTCACGAGCAAGTGATTCTTTAAGAAAGTTCTTCTAGGGAAAAGCTGCAGTGGAGTAAAGTAGGGAAGAGGGAGGAAGCCAAGCAAGGATATGGTTTCAGGCAAAGCCCCAGTCTCAGCCTGATCCTACAGGAAGCTAAGTTGTGTAAGTTCCACATTGGAGTTTTCCTAGCTGGTTTTTCCTGCTTATTGGCCAAGTGCCAGTCCAGGGGCTGTAAACTACCAGGCACTTCCTGATCTCTGCTAGTGATGTGGGCAAAGAAGTTTCAGAATCCTAAGGGCAGTCCTGCAATGATGCTTGCAGGTATGAGTTTTAAGGCACACAGAACTGAGGGGTGGGGAAGCAGAGAGGGTAAGAGGGACCTCAAGGAACCTTAGCAAAACCCTAGAAATGCTCAAAGTTTGCCTCTTTTTGTGCATGAAGTTGTTCAACCATATTTTTTAATTCCCTGATGCTCTTTTCATAAGTCCCTCATTGAATTAGTAGGCTCTGGGGATTTTGTCGTGTCAGGTTGTTTTCCTATCCAATCATATTCTCAAATTTTTGAGCTTAAAGGGAGGAGGAAGGGACTCTTGGTTTTCCCCTCCCCAAAGCCCTGAGTTCTTTATGTAAATCCCCCCATAACTATCAACCTCTACATTTCAATATTGTCTCTCTCACGTACATCCAACATTGAAGTTCCCAGCTCATCAGAAACTCTGTTACCACCAAATTTGAGGATGAAGGAAGAGTCTGGAATGATACCCAGGATTCTCACTGCATCCCCTGAGCCCCTGTGCCCTGGCTTCTCTGGGAATTCCTGCAACCAAAGAGCAGGCTTGGGAGTCTGAGCTCCTTGCAGGCAATTTCCCTAGTTCATACAATTTAAAGGACAAGAAATTGACAGGTTGGGAGATACTCTTGGGCTTTGTGAGGAGCTTGAAAAGTTAGGAGTGAACTTCAGAGAGGACCTTCCACCCAGATCCTCTCCTGAAACTAAAGATATAAAGAAAGCACAGGCATATTTGTTGTCCTGTGACACACATTTCCTACAATTATAGAGCAATAGAACTAAATCAGAACTATGTGATCATCTGATTATATCCTTCCTGTTACAAGCCCAGAAAAGCTAGGTGACATGCCCTAGGTCACCTGGTTAATTGGTTGCAAAGGCAGTGCTAGAATCAAGGTCTTATGATTTCTATCAAGGTAAATACTTTTCTAAATTTGAAGATAAAAATGGCCATTAAAATTCTCTAGATTTTAATGACCAAATTTTATCATTTTATTATAAATGATAAATTTCAAATGAATGATAAATATCAAAATAAATTATATTTTTTATCATAATATTATCATTTACTAACTTTCTACCTCCAATCTTCATGCTTTTCGTGAAAACCATTAAAGCTTCTTTAAGTGATTTCTGTTTGCTTCAGAAACTATTGTCTAAATATATCTAACTGCACTATTTATAGTCATCAGTTTATAAATATTGAATATTCTCATGAATTCAAAAGAGGTCAAAGAATTACTCTTTTGAAGATAGTTGAGGCAAAATTTAAGCATATACACCAATTATAAAAAAAAATACATTTTTCTGGCTATATTATTTCTGTATGTCCAATCACCCAGCTCAGGAACCAGATGCACTGCCTAGGTATTCCCTGATATTCCCAATTCCACTGCTGCTTAGTTCTGTGGCCCTGGAGAAATTATCTAATCTTTCTAACTTCCAGTTTCCTCATCTGTAAAATGAGCATACTAACAGACTCTTCCATACAGAGTTGTGAATGGATAAAAATCCATGCTGCATGTAACGCCTCCAGCACAACACCTGCTATATAAGCCTCCACAAACGGTAGTTATTTTCAATGATTTTACCCCACAATTAAGATATAATTTATATACTATAAAATTCATTTTAAGAGGCACAGGTCAGTATTTTCTGGTAGATTCACAAAGTTTTACAGTCATCATCACTCTCTAATTCCAGAAATTTTTCATCATCCCTAAAACAATCTCCATATCCTTTAACAGTCATTCGCATTCTCTCATCCCTCCAATCCCTGGTAACCATTAGCTTAGTTTCTGTATTTATGTGTTTGCTTATTCTGGACATTTCACATAAATGGAATTACACAATATGCGATCATTTGGGTCTGACTTCTTTTACTTAATGTTATATTCTCAAGCTTCATCCATGTTGTACTATGTGTTGGTATTTTATTCCTTTGTTATGGCCAAATGACAGTCCATTTTACAGGCATATCACATTTTATTCATCCATCCTTCAATTGATGGGCATTTCGATTATTTCCCTTTTTGGTTATTATAAATATGCTGCTATGAACATTCATGAATAAATTTTGTGTGAATATATAGTTTCAGTTCTCTTGAGTTTAGAAGAGAAATATTGGCTCGTGTACTAACTCCATGTTCAAAGTTTTGATGAATTAACAAACTTTTCCAAAATGCACCATTTTACATTTTTACCACAATGTAAAACGTCCCCATTTATTCACATCTTCAACACTAATTATTATGTGTTCTTTTGATTATAGCCATTCTAGAGAGTGTGAAGTGGTATCACATTATTTTGATTTGCCTTTCTTAAATGATTGGTGATCCTGAACATCTTTCTGTGTTCTTATTGGCAGTGTGAACATTCTTCACTGAATTGTCTGTTCAATTCCTTTGCACATCTTTAATTGGATTTATTTGTCTTTTTATTGTTGGATTGTAAGAATTCCTTGATTTTTATTGGGTATTATTTTATGGATCACATAACATTCCAGAAGCTGCAGACACAAAGATGAAAATATAGACCAAGTTCTGCTTCTGTTAACTTCCCTTCTAGAGAAGGTATAGATAACCAAAACAGCAAGCAAGTAAATGAACAATAAAGGCATCTGAGAGCAGTAAATGTTATAAAGGAAAGAAAATGGGGAATATAACTGTGACAGGAACCATAGGAACAATATAAGAAATGTGGATAGGGAAAGACATACTTTGAGTTGAAATGTACAGCAATAGAAAGAACCTATCATGGGAGATAAGCTACAATTGAAAAGATTTACTAAGATTTCAGTAACACAGGCAAAAAGGAAAACTGCATTTGGAAATAAAATATATCCCATAGCCAAAAGATTCCCTTTTACCTTAATGACATTTCTGGTAGAATTTTTGGTCAACTTGGTCCTAAATCTGCAAGTATATGACAGTATATAACTTATACCAAGAATTCCTTTTACATGTTATCAGGTAAGCAAATTTGACCTTGATATATTTTGAAAAACTATGTTGTACTCTTGACTTCAAGGCCCATGCAGTGCTTTTTACAGCTTATTGGGTAAGTACATATTTATTAAGTATATACATTTTAAGGCTGGTTCTCATCAGATTACAGTAATGAGGCCAAAGGGCAAGGTATTGCTTTAAATTATCCTTTTTTTAAGAAAATAGATAGCATGGGAAAAATCAGACATTCGGCAAAGTCAGAGCCAAGGTCTATGCTCCTGATATTGAACTTTCTTTCAAATCATTTTTCAAAGAAAATTCATAAAATATGAAGTGACCGTGTTTCCTATTTGCAAACAATGCATAAAACATAAAGTAACAGGCAGAATATTCACATTTTAAAAATGCAGTTTGGAATATAGTGTTCCCTTGCTTGTTCTGAACTGGCTGCCAGAGGAAATGAATAACAAGATCAGAAAAATCCAATAAAGGCTAAGTGTGCTTATGGGTAATTTCCCCATCATTTGGGTGTTGTTCCACTTAGATGAAGGGCAGATACCTGAAACCACTGTGCACATTTCACTGCAATCTAAGGGGAAAAAAGCTCTCTGTTCAAAAATCCAATCTAATACATCTAAAACTATTCAACCAAGCACTCAACAACACCTTATTATGAAGGCTGGTGTTTTTATGAAATTGATGAAGAGCATAAATTCAAAACTGAAGTTAGCAAAAATGCCTCAAGAATAACTATATTATGAAAAGTAGTATCTGTTATTAGTGGTCATTAGACGCCCACTTTTTTAAACAACTATTTATTGGATATCCTGTACCAAATGCCTTCTGTAGATTCTAGGACACAAAAATGAGAAAAAGAGACAAAAGCTTTGTTTTGCACTTCTACTAATAATTCTTATTTATTTTAAACTTTTTATTTTTTACTGGGGCATAGCCAATTAACAAGCAAAGTTGTGATAGTTTCAGATAAACAGCAAAGTGACTCAGCCATACATATAGATGTATTCGTTCTCACCCAAACTCCCCTCCCATCCAGGCTGCCACATAACACTGAGCAGAGTTCCATGTGCTAGACAGTAGGTCCATGTTGGACAAAACCTTTTTCTTAATGAGACATTCCAGTGGAGGACACAGATAGTAAACAAATAAATAAGAAAACTTTGAAATGTCATGCATTCTACATAGAAAAGAGGGGGTTAGACATAATGATAGGAAGAATGGAGTTGGGCAAATTCAGCTTAAGGTGATTAGTAAAGATCTTTGTAAAACTGTAATATTTGATGAGAATTGGAAGACTAGGCTTGGATGAAATGTTTCATGTTGTGTTTTTGCATGTCACATGTGTGTGTTGTATAACCCTTTTTTACTACTATTAAAGAATGAATTCTAGTTTGCATTGTTTTTCACTATGCTTTTCTAGAAAGGTTTAAATCAATTATTATCATTGAGAAAATATTAGCATACTAAAACAATTTCTACATTTGTATGTCTAATACTTTACAAAAACTAGCTCTATTATATCCAATATTGTCCTATTCCAATAGTTAAAGGATCTGCTTGCTTAGTTTTTGTGTCACTTAGTTATTGTCATAATAATGCTGTGTGACAAATCACCCCAAAACTCAGTGCTTAAAAAATCATTTATTCCAGTTCATGTTATCTCCAGTTCATGACTCAACAAGAACTGACTTAAATGGGCTTGGCTCAAAACTGTATGGTAGATAGAGGTCCTCCCTGAGTGTTTTTCATCCTCATTAAAGCAGGAGCTACGTTTCAGGTAGCCTGGGAGATCCCATGGACAGAGGAGTCTGAAGGGCTACAGTCCGTGGGGTTGCCAAAGAGTCGGACATGACCCAGTGACTAAACAGCAACGTTTCAGGCAGAAATGCAGAATCACAAGAGACTGACTCTAAACATGAGGCACGCTTCAGGCATCTGCATGTGTCACGTGTACTAACATCCCATTTAGCAAAGCAAGTCACCTGGCCGAGCCCCAAGTCAAGTGATGGGGCAACACCCTGCCCACGATGTGGCCTAAGGCATCTCATTGCCAAGCTCAGCATCAGTGGGGCACAGTAACATCTCCCTTGCAGTTAAAGGGAGAAAGAAAACGTTTGTCACACGAAGGCCTAGTCTACCACATCTTTCACTCACCAACTATATATAGAGCCTCTAGTGCGTTCAACACTGTTACGTCCTGTGGGATATAGAACCATAGGATAGAAGCACTTTTATGAGCAAGGAAACTCACTTACGTATGCTTACTTGAGTCAGCAGCACAAGATGGCAAGTGAGAAGTGCATTTTCAAAAGAATCAGATAAAAAAGGTTTGGGGCGTTAAAAGAAGGATGAAATTAAAGACATTCCTCATCTTACCTTGTCTTTTCAATATAGAAGATCTTTTTAAGCTGGAAAAAAAAATGTACGCATACTCCCTAGCATTTCCATACATAGCCTACAGACACAAACCCATGCATATGGGATACCTCTTGCTGGATGTTGAACATGTATTATATAATGTTCTATATTAGAACATTCTGTCAATTTACCCTATCAATTCCTCCTTGCCTGACATTTACTTCCCTATATTTATTGATGGTTTTACATGTCAAGAGCCTGTCATCCTTGGTCTTCAGGCTTTGTCTGCCCCTGGGTCAATGTATAGCCTGTACATGGGATTGGCCAGAAGGTGATGGATTTAAAGCCCTGGGAACTGCTCTTAGTCACGGATGGACCAGAGCTGATGGAAACATACCTCAACTTCTTGCCCCGAGGCTCACTACGAGTTCCCCCGCAGAACGGCGTTCTAGTCACTCACGGTGGAACCTGGTTCATTAACACAGCCTCTTTGACTGTCTTCTTTTCCCTGTCTCTTTTCTCCAGTCCTTACCAGTGTGCTTCATGAGATCACTTCTTGAATAAATTAATTGCTACTTGTTACTTGGATCCTTGTTTTGGGGTTTGCTTCTGGGTAGTCCCAACTAAGATCATTAAAGAGACTGAAATAACTCAAAATGATGATGTTGAAACATATTTGAGATGGAAACATCAAACCCAAATCAAAAAGCCTTGAGGCAACCACTGTTTGACTTGGTATCTGGCTTGGAGCTTTTTATCTGTGCTTAGTGTCTGTATAAAAAGCAGAAGTTTCCATCTTTACAGAACACATCATATGCCTTATCAAGCAATGAATTTCAAGTTAAATTTGCATCACCGAGAAAGGAAATACACATCCAGCTGAAGGAATTGGGGGATAAATTCTTATGTAAACCTGAAGTTTTGAAGAAAACAGAACCACGTATCTATAGAATCTGACCATCTATTTCCTCTATACCACTATTAATTCTACAAACATTTAGTAAAACTTTACTACATGAACAATACTATTCTATTTTTTTGAGATTTATCATTAGATTGAGACCTGGTTCCTCCTATCCTCTACTTATAATCCAGTTGAGAGTCAGGCATGAAAGAAGATAATAAAAATTAAACTGTAATCTGAAAGTGAAAGTCGCTCAGTTGTGTCTGACTCTTGGCGATCCCGTGGACTATACAGTCCATGGAATTCTCTAGGCCAGAATGCTGGAGTGGGTAGACTTTCCCTTCTCCAAGGGATCTTCCCAACGCAGGGATCGAACCCAGATCCTGATTTTACAGGATCCTGTAAACTGTAATGTAAATTATGGAAAATGTCATAATTGAGGAATTAGCACCCTGCTGTCTGCATGCACCCAACTTAACCTTGAAATGGAAATTTTTAACAAGATAATTTCACATGAACAGTCAATTATACCTTGGAATGTATTTTTGAAAAGAGAGAAAAGCCATGGCTGAAAATATAAAATAAAAATTAAAATAAAGACATATATAGTTTAGCATTCATTCTTTTGTTATCATTAAAAGACTCTTTTCTTAGAAATGGTCTAACATTAGAACCAACTTTGTGAAATTTGGATCAGGCAAAATTTAGCCAGAAAGACAGAATGGGGATGTTTGATTCAGGGGCAGAGAGCTTGTTGTACAGGTCCTGGAGGACAGAGAGGTCTAAGAGGAAGGTGGATGTCCCCTCTGGCTGCAGCAGGGGCCGGCAGCAGCCTCCGGCAGTGGAGACTAGCCTTGAGGCCCGTGCCAGCAGAAGGTAAAAGGCACCCCTTTTTTCCCTCCTTCCCATCGTCCCATCTGTCCTTGGGTCAACCCAGTGAGACATGGTGGCAGTAGAAGCCTGGGAAACACAGCCTATGAGAGGCAGCCCCTCCGGCCCAGGGACTGAGTCAGGGGCCAGATAAGGAAGTGATGGAAGGCACCCCAGCCCACGACCGGCATGAGAGCTCAAGTTCACATCTAGATTTTCTCTGCAAAAAAAGCCCACTCCTCTCCTGAAAAAATACAATCCAGAAAAGCCTTTCTATATACATATACATATATATATAGTTTGAAATTCTGGCTTGGTAACATCAGTGAGTTAAAGTGAAGAAATATCTATTACCTGAAATTCATACTGTAGCTTCAAGTGAAAATGATTCTTAATCTTTCTCAGATGCAGCTTTCTAATAACTGTAAGCACATTCACATCTTTAGGTCTTGGTGGTTTGATCTACTTTGTATTTTGGATAAAAGTGTGTTCCCGTTCCTGGATGCTGTCTTGTTCCCAAGGCGATCACTTCTCTCCCGCTTTTTCTTTCAATGCATTAATTACTTGTCAGACCTATGCAGGGTTTAGCCCCTCCTCCCATTCCCCTGGGCACGTTGAAATAATTGGCTTTTTTTTTTTTTTTTTAATATAAGCTACAGTAGAAATGCAAGAAGGTGGGGAGGGGGAATGGGGGTATTCAAGACAAGTTGTTTAAAGGAGGATGCAAAAGCAAAACATCAGTCACCAGTAATTGGTTGTCTCCTGATACAACCAACACTAGCTTTGTGCTTTTGTGGACTGTAAGATAAGTTGTGACATCGAAGTTGTTATAATCCCATGCTTCTTCTCTCCTTCCTTCTTTTCCTTCTTCTTTCTCTCTCTTATTTTGCCACCCACATCCCCCTTCCATCTCTCCCTTCCTCCCTTCTTTCCTTCCTTTCTCTTGGTTTCTTCTTTGTTAATACTCTGAATTTTCCCTAAAATGTTTCAGATTATACATTTATAATCTAGCTAGAGAGGCACGTTAAATGATTAGAGAGCAGTAGAACATATAATAAGGTGATAATTATGCAGCCAGTATCACTAAGGAGAAAAAGAGAGGAGATGGCTGTGTTGGCAGCAGCAATCAGATTTCACATGCACTCTGGGAGGGGGCCTTGACCTTGAAGATGAAAGAATTAGGCCAGTGGCAAGTCAAAGGGAGAGTATGGCAGATGAAGGCTGGGTCGGGTAGAACCGCAGCCACAGGAAAGAGGTGAGCGTGCGGAAGAGGGACAGGTGTCTTAGGACCCTCCTTCCTGATGCCGCTGCTGGCCACCCATCCCCTAGTCTTTTAAAATCTCTAGTGATAAGCTAGGCAGCATTTTCACCCAAGCATCACTAGCCAGTGACCATTCAGGGCAGTTGCATAAACTCCAGGCCATCCGCTTGAAAGATTATTCTTATTTATCATTTCTGCAATTTTCATTGTTTTATCCCCAGCTTTCTTTTAAACACCTACCTGTAGAACACACAATTCAATAGCTTTCCCGAATGTGGCCATGAAATTTGTTCAGAATCAGGTTTTTTACCTCCCCCAACCAGGAAAAGCAAAAGTTAGTGAACAAAGTTCCAGTCCAACTAGATACTTGGAAAATTACTTGGCCAAAAAGAAAAAAATTTCACTTTTAACAATAACCATCACAAAAGAGAAGGGGGAAGTATGTTTTTAATATAATGGAGCTGTGCCCCAACTTTACTGAAATCAGAGTCCAATTTGACCTTGGGATGAGTCTTCTTAACACTTCTTTTTCATCTTCTCAACTTTTCTATGGTTTTTCAAGAATTATTCTTGAACCGAGCTTTTAGGTTTCATTCTGAGACTGGGACACCTGACTCTCTTTGTCATCATTTTACAAAGAAGTGTACCATGTCTCCAGACTCTAACTGTTGTAGATTCTGCTTTCATGATGTGATCCAGAGTTTTCAAAGACACCTCAAATTAAACTGAAGATTCCACCTCAATTTCTGTCTTGATAACATTGAGCAAACATTTTAGGCCTGGTCTAAGCTTGGACTTGGATATATAGTCTTATGTCTATTTTTTAAAAAACAAATCATCCAGGGACTTCCCTGGTGGTTCAGTGGTTAAGAATCCACCTTGCAGTGCAGGGGATGCATGTTCGATACCTGGTTGGGGAACTAAGACCCCATGTGCTGCAACTACTGAGCCCACGTCTGTGCCCTGCAAGGAAGGATGCCACACGAAGCAACAAAGATCCTGCATGCCAGGTAAACCCAGTACAACCAAAGAAATGAATATTCTTGTAAAACCCAAACTATCCATTTTTATCCCTTCATGAGTGCTTACACATCTGAAGCATGAGGGGCAGTGGAATATCCATTCAGTCATGGAGGAGGGTATTCGGTTAAGTTCACTAAGTTGCTCAGTGAAGGGTCATATCTGCCAACCTGATAAGAAGCATCGTTCATATTTCCAACCCAGTAAAATTGCAAATTACCCTTAGGAAGAGATCTTCAGGGAAGTTCTTCAGTGGGAGACAAATATCAAATCCATAAGTACTAAACTGCCAGTATGCATTGATTTAATTTTGCCTCCTTTCTTTGCTCGGGGTGGTGATTAAGAACATGGGCCCCTGAAACCAGATTGCCTGGCAAACTACAAACCTGAATGCAGACTACACTAATTACCAATTATGAGAGCTTGAGCAAATTTTCTCACTTCTCTTTGCTCTCACTTTCCTTATATAAACTACTGACAATAGTAATACCTACATCACAGCATTGTTATTTGGAATAAATAGGATGATACATGTAAGAGTAAGACGTGGAAGAGTACTTGGCTTATAATAAGCACTCGGTAAATGCTAGTTTATTATCTCTATCCGTTAATTACCCCCATCCCACTTCACCCTTGGGTTGAACATCATTTACATGATTTTCTAATGACTATTTCCAAAGCATGTTATCATGCAAAATAGATCAAATGAGCTCTGTTTAATGATTTAATTAATTAATCATTTGGGCTTTATTTAAATTAAGTCCTAGACACTTTTTATCTAAGATATATTAATTTACTTGGCCTATTTCCTAGGCTCTTGTGAATAAAGGATGTCTGAATGAAATATATCCTTGCTCCAAATTACCCTGTCTGAAGGCTCTTGGAAATGACATCCCTGTCAGGAAATTCAAAGAGTATTGAAAACAAACAAACAAGCAAAACCTCATCCAGTCTGGTTGATTATGATTCTACATAATCAATAAATGGAATTTGGTGGTGGTGGTTTGGTCACTAAGTTGTATCCGACTCTTGCAACCCCATAGACTGTAGCCTGCCAGTCTCCTCTGTCCATGGGGTTCTCCAGGCAAGAATACTGGAGTGGGCTGTCATTTCCTTCTCCAGGGGACCTTCCTAACCCAGGGATTGATCTCTGATCTCCTGCACTGCAGGCAGCTTTTTAACCAACTGAGCTACCAGGGAAGTCCCCAGTGGAACTTGAGTTACCTTATTTTGGGAGCTTCCCCAGTGGCTTAGTGGTAAAGAATCTGCCTGCAATGCACGACACTTGGGTTAGATCCCAAAGATCCTTGAAAGAAGGAAATGCAACCCACTCCAGTATTCTTCCTAGAAAATGCTATGGATGCAGAAGCCTGGTGGGCTACACTCCATAGGGTGGCAAAGAGTCGGACACGATTGAGTGACTAACACACACACACACACACACACAGATATAATGTCCATCTAGGATTTCAGCCCTTATTTAGACTCGAAGGCACTTTTCAAACCCTGGAGAATCTAATAAAATGAGTAGAATCAGAAGCCTAGTAGTGGGCTATCGTACTTGGTGGGTGTGAGTATGGATTTTCTTTCCCTTTCCATTTTTATTCTTTTTAATAATGAATCTAAAACATTTATGATTTGCCAAGGGTATGTTTTCTAAAACTGAAAAAGTAACACAGTGTAACAGAAATAACATTCCAACCCACTGACTATTCACTATGATGGCATTTTGGAAACTAAAATGAGGGACTTCTTTCCAATTCACTTCAGTTTTTTTTAAACAAAGGGAAATTTGTATCTCTTTAATTTATGAGCTTTGTCCTTTTAATTTTCTCTAATTACATTTAACAGTTGCAATTTAATAAAACTAGTTGAAAAGCTTTTTTTTTTTTTGGTTAAGATTTATCTTGATGGAGAGAAGGCTAGTCTCAATTTTTCCCCCTGTTTTAGGAATAAAAGAAGCTTTAGTTTATATACTTGACTTAACCTGCCCATTTATTTGGAGGGCATATTCTTTATTTCTTTATTTCAACACTATCTTCCTACTTGAGATATTCAGGTTGTTCTAAACAGTCATGTAGAAAAGAGATGGATATGAATTCATGGGTAGGAAGAGTTTGGAAACAATTACAAAGAAACAAAAAGTACTCTTTTTTTCCTAGAAAAAGAACAGTAAGTGAGTGGTAGATGAGAGGCTTCCATTCGAAAATGCCAGAATAGTATCAGATTTTCTACTCTTCTACTCTACTCTTCTACTGCTGCTAAGTCGCTTCAGTCGTGTCTGACTCTGTGCAACCCCAGAGACGGCAGCCCACCAGGCCCCACCATCCCTGGGATTCTCCAGGCAAGAACACTGGAGTGGGTTGCCATTTCCTGCTCCAATGCATGAAAGTGAAAAGTGAAAGTGAAGTCACTCAGTGGTGTCTGACTCTTAGCGACCCCATGGACTGCAGCCTACCAGGCTCCTTCGTCCATGGGATTTTCCAGGCAAGAGTACTGGAGTGGGGGTGCCATTGTCTTCTCCAACTACAGAGTTCTAAACTTCTTCCAAAATAGTATGGTATCCAAATCAATGATAACTTGGGAAAGTGTAAATAGTTTGCAACTCAGATGGTCTGGTTGTTGTCCTTGAACTGTTAAATCAAAGGGAAGCAAAACCCCTGGGTGCCATTACTCCTGCCCATTTGGAGATAATGTCTATGATCTAAAACTCAATGTCATAGCCACAGACTTCCTGGACATTTGTTATCACTGTCCAAATCAGAGAATGTCTACAATACCTCTATGATCAAATTAATCAGTAAGAATTTCAAAGAACTATTTGTTTCAGGGAGGCAAAGAGTGACCATCCAGATTTAATTCATGAACTGATTGAGATCCAGAGAAATTATGGGGTTTATATGAAATTCCTCCTCTTTTTGGGTATGATGTTAAGGACTATAAATAAAAAGAGATATAGGAAGGGGACAATATCTACAATGCTCTTTCCTTAAAACATAATTATTGAAATGACACTTTTTCTTTTGACCTTTTATAAAGTTTAAAACAGAGAAGGCGATGGTACCCCACTCCAGTACTCTTGCCTGGCAAATCCCATGGACGGAAGAGCCTGGTAGGCTACAGTCCATGGGGTTGTGAAGAGTCGGACATGACTGTCGGACACGACTGAGCTACTTCACTTTCACTTTTCACTTTCATGCATTGGAGCAGGAAATGGCAACCCACTCCAGTGTTCTTGCCTGGAGAATCCCAGGGACGGGGGAGCCTGGTGGGCTGCCATCTATGGGGTCACACAGAGTCGGACACGACTGAAGTAACTTAGCAGTAGCAGCAAAGTTTAAAAGGACATCATCTAGCATTGTTTGCATTATTTCCTTGGCAACAAGTACTGTTTAGCCAGATGGGGTTTCTTATTGAGCACGTCTTTTTTTCCTTGTATCATCTTCACAGGTGTGTGTTGGTTTCTTTATACTTCTCTGCCATTTTGAAGATACTAATAACAGAGAAATACTTGAATGCATCTTTGTACTTCCCTGGGGACTTAACCTTGCATATAGATGGTTTTAGTATGGGCAAATATTTATTGATCGTTCAATAAAGTTGAAGTGGGCACAAAAGAAAGATCACTAGTGGTTTAAGACTCTGGTTGTAGATCTGTATCTTATGCTAGGTGGAAAACTGACCTAAGGTAGGCATTTATCTTACCTTAATGTAGGTACATCTTAGCCTGCTTGTGGTCTGTAAAAGCAGATCAGACTGAATGCGTGTAGAAACGCCCCAGTAGCTGCATCCCTTCACCTCTTCAACCTGCGTCATCCCACCTCCCTTTGGTTCTCAGTAATTTCTTAGATGTTAGGTCAATTTAATTTGTAATGTGTTGGGTACAAAAAAGATCTTAATGACCTGGATAACCACGATGGTGTGATCACTCACCAGTGATCACTAGGCAGTGGCCACAGCACTGGAAAAGGTCAGTTTTCATCCAAATCCCAAAGAAAGGCAATGCCAAAGAATGCTCAAACTACCGCACAATTGCACTCATCTCACACACTAGCAAAGTAATGCTCAAAATTATCCAAGCCAGGTGTAAGCAGTACATGACCGAAAAACTTCCAAATATTAAAGCTGGACTTAGGAAAAAAGTAGAGGAATCAGAGGTTAAATTCCCACATCCGTTGGATTATCAAAAAAGCAAGAGAGTTCCAGAAAAATATCAACTTCTGCTTTATTGACTACACCAAAGCCTTTGACGGTGTGGATCACAGCAAATTGTGGAAAATTTTTAAAGTGATGGGAATACCAGACCATCTTACCTGCCTCCTTAGAAATCTATGCAGGTAAAGAAGCAACAGTTAGAACCAGACATGGAAAAACGATCTGGTTCCAAATTGGGAAAGGAGTACGTCAAGGCTATATTTTGTCACCCGCTTATTTAACTTATATGCAGAGTACTTCATAAGAAATACCAGGCTATATGAAGCACAAGCTGGAATCAAGATTGCCAGGAGAAATATCAATAACCTCAGATATGCAGATTACACCACACTTATGGCAGAAAGCAAAGAACTAAAGAGCCTCTTGATGAAAGTGAAAGAGGAGAGTGAAAAAACTGGCTTAACCAATACAGTATACTAACGCATATATATGGAATTTAGAAAGATGGTAACAATAACCCTGTATACGAGATAGCAAAAGAGACACTCATGTCTAGAACAGTCTTATGGACTCTGTGGGAGAGGGAGAGGGTGGGAAGATTTGGGAGAATAGCATTGAAACATGTAAAATGTCATGTATGAAACGAGATGCCAGTCCAGGTTCGATGCCTGATACTGGATGCTTGGGGCTGGTGCACTGGGACGACCCAGAGGGATGGTATGGGGAGGGAGGAGGGAGGAGGGTTCAGGATGGGGAACACATGTATACCTGTGGTGGATTCATTTTGATATTTGGCAAAACTAATACAATTATGTAACGTTTAAAAATAAAATAAAATTAATTAAAAAAAAACTGGCTTAAAACTCAAAATTCAGATAACTAAGATCATGGCATTTCGTCCCATCACTTCAGGGCAAATAGGTGGGGAAACAATGGACATAAAGACAGACTTTATTTTCTTGGTCTCCAAAATCACTGGGGATGGTGACTGCAGCCATGAAATTAAAAAACGCTTACTCCTTGGAAGAAAAGCTACGACCAACCTAGACAGCATATTAAAAAGCAGAGATATTACTTTACCAACAAAAGTCCATCTATTCATTGTTTCTCCAGTAGTCATGTGTGGGTGTGAGAGTTGGACCATAAAGAAAGCTGACCGCCAAAGAATTGATGCTTTGAACTGTGGTGTTGGACAAGACTCTTGAGAGCCCCTTGGACATCAAGGAGACCTACCAGTCAATCCTAAAGGAAATCAGTCCTGAATACTCATTGGAAAGCCTGATGCTGAAGCTGAAACTGCAATACTTTGGCCACCTGGTGAGAAGAATTGACTCATTTGAAAAGACCCTGATGCTGGAAAAGATTGAAGGCAGGAGAAGGGAATGACAGAAGATGAGATGGTTGGCTGGCATCACCTACTTGATGAACATGAGTTTGAACAAGCTCTGAGAGTTGGTGATAGACAGGGAAGCCTGGCGTGCTGCAGTCCATGGAGTCGCAAAGAGTCAGACACAACTGAGTGACTAAACTGAACTAAATGTGTTGGGTAGAATTTGTTGTTCAGTCACTCAGTGATGTCTGACTCATTGCGACCCCATGGACTGAAACATGCCAGGCTTCCCTGTCTTTCACCATCTCCTGAAGTTTGCTCAGACTCATGTCCATTGAGTCAATGATGCCATCCAGATGTAGCCACCTTTTCCTACTGGCCTCAATCTTTCCCAGCATTGGAGTCTTTTCCAATGAGACAGCTCATCACATCAGGTGGTGAAATTATTGGAACTTCAGGTTCAGCATCAGTCCTTATAATGAATATTAAGGCTTCATTTCCTTTAGGATTGACTGGTTTGATCTCCTTGCTGTCTAAGGGATTCTCAAGAGTCTTCTCCAGCACTACAATTTGAAAGCATAAATTCTTCAGTGCTCAGCCTTCTTTATGGTCCAACTCTCACATCCATACATGACTACCAGAAAAGCCATAGCTTTTATTATACAGACCTTTGTCAGCAAAGTGATGTCTCTGTTTTTTAATATGCTCTCTAGTTTGTCACAGCTTTTCTTCCAAAGAGCAGGTGTCTTTTACTTTCATGGCTACAGTCACCATCCCCAGGGATTTTGGAGCCCAAGAAAATGAAATCTGTCACTGTTTCCATTGTTTGACCATCTGTTTGCCATAAAATGATGGCACTTGATACCATGACCTTAGTTTTTTGAATTCTGAGTTTTAAGCAAACTTTTTCAATCTCCTCTTTCACTTTCATAAAGAGGATCTTTAGTTCCTCTTCACGTTCTGCCATAAGCGTGGTGTCATCTGCATATTTGAGGTTATTGATATTTCTCCCGGCAATCTTGATTCCAGCTTGTGCTTTATCCAGCCTGGCATTTCACATGATGTACACTGCATATCAGTTAAATAAGCAGGGTGACAATATACAGCTTTGACACTGGGTAGAATGGGGACATATAAAAAGCAAAGGAAGAGACTTCTGTGGTGGTCCAGTGGTTAAGACTTCACCTTCTAATGCAGGGAGTGTGGGTTCAATCCCTGCTTAGGAAGCTAAGATCCCCTATGCCTTATAGCCAAAAAACCAAACATAAAACAGAAGCAATATTGTAACAAATTCAATAAAAGACTTCTAAAATAGTCCACATTTTAAAAATCTTTTAAAAAATAAAAATAAATGATAAAGAGCAAGGAATACGCTAGTCTTTGGGGATGAAAACCCAACTTGATACAGTGAATTTGTGTGTGTGCTAAGTAGCTTCAGTCGTGTCTGACTTTGTGTGAAACTATGGACTATAGGCTGCCAGGCTCCTCTATCCACGGAATTCTCCAGGCAATAATTCTGGAGTGGGTTCTCATGCCTGCCTCCAGGGGGTATTCTCGACCTAGGGATCAAACCCATGTCTCTATGTCTCTTTCTTTGGCAGGTAGGTTCTTTATCACTAGCACCACCAGGGAAAGTTACCACACGTGGAAGAATGGAAATAGGAACTGAGGTGACTATACAACGTAGCATTTTAGCATTTAGTCTGGATGTTGAAAACCATTGTTATACCTTTTCTTCTCTTCCACTCA